>NC_143019.1:21034993-21334993 GCF_055824585.1 Amblyomma mixtum
TTTGATTACCTATCCTAATTGTTGTCTAAGTAGCACCTGTAAATGTTATTCCACATTCGTTTACTGCAACAATCATCTTGTACAAAAATTTATGTTGCTTCTTGGGGCTGTCGTACCTGATGAAGATTGGACAGGCAATATTACACAGAAATCGACTATTCAGCCGCTTCGACCAATTATTTCCTTGCCTTGGCGTTTCTCAGTTGGGCCACGGTCAAGTCACAGCAGAAGCGCTTAGCAGGCAAGCAAATCGCGAGAAAACGTAGGCGCCATCTGACGAGGCGCTTCTGGTGTCACAACCACATCAAAACCTGACCTAACCTTATATAACCGGTGCGCCGGTCTCGACACCAGAAGTGCTTCGTCAAGTGGTGTCTACATGCAATTTGGCACCCTTAAAGGGAAGCTGAAACGGTTTTTGAGAATTCCAGGTTATTGAAGAATTCGAATCTGTCAACCTTCTAGATAAGGCATGAAAAGTATTTTTGCACTAGCATTTAAAATGATGTCATAATCATCGATTAAAACGCTACGATGTTTAGGCTTCTTCTCACTACGTTGGAGGAGTGCGGGGAAACTCGGCAGTGACGTCATTGTTGCCGAAATTTAAAATGTCCGCTGCTTACGCCTGCATGCTGATGTGTGTCGTCAGATGGCGCCAAACAATGCATCGTGAGCTTCACCTTCGATGGCTTCGGTTTTCTTCCATGGAATAACCGTTTCTTCGCTGGAAACGTAGGGCCGTCATACATGACGTCATTATCGGGGCCTTTGCCCGTCGCTGTGCACTTCAGAGAAGCCTGAACGCCGACGACGACTTTATTCGGCAATTACGCCACCATATTAAATGCTAGAGCAAAACGATTTCGCAAGCTTTACGTGCACGTTTCGTACATTCGGCAACCTTAAACTCATCAAATTCTAAAACCGCTTCAGTAGCCCTTTAAGCACGCGTTGGGGGAGAAGGCGGTTCCCTTACTTTTGCTTATGGCTTTCGTCTGCTGAGCCCGAGTACGCGTGTTCAGTCCTAGCCGCAGCGGCCGCTTTTCGATGGAGACGAAACTCAAAGTGACATCTGTGTGCTGTGCGATGTGACAGCGCATTGAAGAGGCATTGAGGTGGTGTAAGTTAATTCGGAGCCCTCCACTACGGTACCTCTTTCTTCCTTCTTTCTTTCACTCCCTCTTCATATCTTCCCTCACGGTCCACCGAGAGTGAGACAGTTACTCGGCCTTACCATGTCCTCACGTGTTACCTGGAACGTACAGAGAAGCTCCGAAGGGTTCATAGTAAATTAAGAGCACTTTCTGCAGGGGCTAGTTGGTTTTGGTTCATAATTAAGTTTTACGGCGCAAAAAACAGACAAGACACATAGGTAGGTGACAGGACGGCACTTCGTCCTGTCACCTACCTGTGTGTCTCGTCTGTTTTTTTGCGGCTTAAAATTTAATTATGAGTCATAGTAAATTAATTGGTTTTTCAGGTGAATAAAGGGTACAGTAACTGCGGGTGCATAACAACCAATAACTTATTCATGAAGAAAGGAATGGAAGAACAGTAACTGGGTAGGGCCGCCGCGGTGACTCAGTGGTTATGGTGCTCGGCTGCTGACCCGAAAGACGTGGGTTCGATCCCAATCGCGGCGGTCGAATTTCTTTGGAGGAGAAATTCTAGAGGCCCGTGTACTGTGCGATGTCAGTGCAGGTTAAAGAACCCCAGGTGGTCGAAATTTCCGGAGCCCTCCACAACGGCGTCTCTCATAGCCTGAGTCGCTTTGGGACGTTAAACCCCATAAACCAACCAACCAGTAACTGGGTAGGGATGACGAGCTGACAGAAGATTCGACCTAGTGGAAGGCTCCGGATCAATTTCGGCTAGAGAAGATTCTTTAATCTGCACTGACATTAGCACAGCACATGGGCATCCTCCTGCAATTCGTCTCCATCGAATGCAGCCGTCGCTGCCGGTAATCGATCCCGCGACCTAAGGCTCAGAGGTCGGACGCCATTATCACTGAGTCAAAGATGCGGGTGGGAACGACGCATGCCCTTAGCTTATGAGAGGAATTTTGAAAGCAAAAGCGGTTCGTGAAAACACGCAAGACGCGGTTCGATAACTAAAAACGTGCCTCACTTACCACGTTGTCCCTATAAGCAGCCGACCTCAGCTGCACTTGGTACGTTGAGCGCCATCTGAAATAAAAAGTGGCAGACGTAGCATTGAAATTGCGACGCAAAAACCATTCCAGCTTTGTCCGTGGAAAACGCCTCGTGTATCGGAACGACAGCCAAAAGTGACACGGTGTGTTGAGGCAGAGCTTTGTGCAGAAGGCAACGATGGACGGCTTGCTTAAGACGATTCATGGCACTCTGAGAAAAGCATTGCTTGTTTCAAAAACCATAGCTCAAGTAAAACTTTGTAGACACCATGTATATAGCCCACTACTGTTTCCTCTTGTGGGAAGGTATTCGCCTTCCACACAGTCTCAAGCCCAGCTTTCCTGGACATAAGCAACTATAGCTTCAACTGTCGCCGCCAGAATGAGTGAATACCACGCAAGTCTTTTGCGATATCTTCACTTGTATTTAAGAGAAACCTTTTGAGGCAGTGATGTTCTGCGCAGATATGTTAATAGCGATGGCCTACGGTCCTTACTCCTAAAAAATGTGAGTTAAAAGATGGTCCCTGAGCTGGAACTATGGCATATTTGCATTGAATAATTTTGAGGGCCATAAAAATCGACGGGGTGTACCAATTACTCCAATTTTTTTATGATAACTATGGATGTTCAGCTCCATGGGGCACATACATGCTGGGAGCCGCGTGAACTGAAAGTGTTTGTCCAGGCTTTCTAGGCTTGAGTAAATGCTCTGAAATAAAAGGTGTTGTAGTGTATAGGCAAAAAAATAATAATTTGCGGCGCATGGCTATAACCTGTAATAATGTTATTTTTCTACAAAATAATATTCATTACATTGAACAAGAATAGCATTCAAATTAAATTAATTTAGATAATTAATTCGCAATGTAATTTTAAGGAAACATTACGCTCCAGACCAGATAAGAGTTTAAAGTATGTCAATTCTACGGACATTTTCAGTCCTGACTCATTACGATGTTTGAAAGCGTGAGGTCGGGCGGTGTTATCTGTCGTTGCTGAGCATATATTCATGAAAGGGAATAGATCAATGAAAGAAGCCTTAGACGTTCATATTATGCTGTGTAGAATACGCCTGATTATGCTTTTGTATTGTTTTGTGCTGTTATTATATTAGCATAGTATTAATTTCTTTGCAGTTCGTTTACCTTGTTTGCAGCTCCTCCTCAAGTAAATGTCCAGTAGGGTCCCTTAAGGGCAAATAATGATTGCGATGAATATGCTTGCCTGTGCAAACACACACACTTAGTCATGTTCCTTAGGTCTTGTGTGAAACTTGTTCAAGTGCATTATAGCCCATTTACAAATGTCTTTACAAATCCTCAAAAGTTACTTAGGATGCTGAACACGTGAACATACAGCTGGAGAACATTACGTCGAACACGCTGCGAGACCTTCTCAAAGTGCAATACTTGTCATCATGGTTTGCTTGTATGTTGTAAGTTGAATTTGCGTGTTTTTCACACGTGGACTCCAGTTGTATACAGAATGCAATATACTTTCTTGCCATTTAGTGGACCTGACATTATGCATGCAATGTGCTTTCATGTAGAGATCTGTCAGTGAAGGGGGCATTTGGCACCGTAAAGCCTTTTTCTACAGACTTCCTACATCGTGTAATGATCACGTAAATAAACCCCTACTCTGCTGTATTGTACTTGTACGCCGAAAAGAATACAATTTACCCAGTCGGTGCCTAACGGCGACCACTGAAGCCACTGCGGCCAGGCCCAAAACGATCACCAGGGGCAGGGGCCGGACGACCATGCCTGCGTACAAGCGCATGAATCAAAAGGCTGCCTTTAGTCGGTGCGCTGAATTAGTCAAGCGACTTTTGTCCTAACATGTAAAGCTGGGCTAGTTGAAGGGTGGTCGTTTCCAGAAGAGTGAACAAGACGACACGACTCAGCCTACCTGAGTTTGGCGTAGGTGGAGGAACGGCTTTTTCAGGCATGTGCAGGGGCAGGCTTTCGGCCAGCGCCTTGTCGATGGCGACGTCGGCGTAGCTCTGCTGGGTATCGGCGCAGTACATCGAGAACCAGTTGAACTCGTTCCAGTGGCGGCCTTCGGGAAGCTGGATGGTGACGTCAGTCTTGTCAACACGCCCAACCTTTCCCTTCCTGCGTTAACATACGTATATGGGAACCCGGACTCGACCGACATCCATGACCAGTGTCTTAAATGACAGAATAAGTTCCTCACTCGCCGTCGAAATCTTTGATTTGGATTTCTTTTGTTCAATGAAACTCCAGCAAGGGGCTGGAAGGGACCTGAAGGTATTACTTATAACTGTAGACTGTGATCCACCTTCGTCCGCTGACTACTCGCGCCCTTCGTTCACGAAACGACGGTCCCATGCTCATACCCGCACGCACCTTGCATTGCCAATGGTTGTTCCGCCTTGCAAAAAGCGGCCACCGCAGTGAGTGTTATCTTCCTGACTCGAATGAATTCACTTATTAGCGCCACGACGTTGCACAACAGCTCAGCGTCGGGCAACTTCTGGTTTTGCCGCCCTTGATTTCAAAACTACTACAAAACTACGCCGCATCTTTCCCTGTGCCTATCGTCATCCGTAGCTGTGCGAGGTCTTTCGGCGCTGCCTCTAACTTCACTGCCAGTTCTGCAGCCGAATGTGCTGCATATAAGAGCTGGGCAGCGCCCCTGATATCCTTGCTCTTTTGGCGATCGTCATTAGTTGTGCCTTCGCCGTCTGTTACGCGCACGCCAGTTTAATCTCTAGCAGATTTACTTCGAAAACATATCAAGTGCACTTTTGTTAGCTGCATTATTGAGAACAGTTTGAATTCGTTTCTTTACACTTATGAAGGCGTTAGATACAAACACTGTTTTAACTTAAATAACTAATTCATGAAGGAATATTACAGTGAAGGTTTCCCAAAGACATGACTGAATTACAAGCACTAAGGCGTACTTTTAATATAAGAAGTAATTCAGCTATTTTTTATTTATAGCAGTACCATGTATTAACCGCTTGCTCGGGGTTGTGTAAGTACTGAACAAGTGAACTGACGAATCACGTTCGCCACTCTATAATGTGCAGAATTTTAGTACGGAAGGTATAAGTAACAATGAGTATCTAAACGAAAATAACGTTACAAAACACTGAGAAATGTCAGAGCTCTTCAACTTTAATTTTGTCGCTAGTAGTCGCAAAGGCTTTCCTCCTGTGTCATGCAGTGAGCCAATAAAGGTCATCTGAATAAAACACCCTGGAATACAGTTCAAAGGACGTTACGGTGTCAGACGCAGTCAATTCCCGTGAGTTTGCACAACATACACACGCGAGGTACCATGGCATTTCAAGATTGTGTTTATGACGTCACGCGGAGTCAGTAAGAGATTAAACGGTTCTGGAAACGCTTAAACGATGCCAGAAAGAAAGAGTTGAAGGTGGGAGTGGAAGAAGGGAGGGATAAAGAAGCGCTGTAATGGAAGGCTGCGGAATAATTTCGAACACCTGGGGATCTCTCACGTGCACTAGCGTCGCAAAACGCATCGGGGCGTCTATTGCATGCTGCCTTCATTTAAATGCGGCCTTCACAACCGAGATTCGAACACACGACCTGATGCGCAGCAGGCGAACGCCAGAGCCACTGAGCCGTCGCATGCGCTGAATGCCGCACAAATCTGCGGTCATCCATAGTTCTACTTACTCCTGGCCGTTGTAGGTGAGATGCGTCAGTTCTTCCGGCTTGGGTTGAGTATTAGGGGCCGCCACGAAAGTCGCAGCTGCGAAAAGAGTGCCAACAATTTCGACTATTTAAGCTTTCCTGGTGAAAAGTTCCATATGATGGCTCCTGTAATAAGGGAGTAATTACTCATTGGCATCCACCCGAGCGCAGCCATACGGCTACAAAGGAAAGCTATACAGCTTTCTCAGAAACTTCGTAGTTAAAGAAAAATTCGTCCTGGTCCAGGGTTCGAACCCAGGACCACCGCTACACCGGAGCAGTCGCTCTACCAATTGAGCTAACCAGGACGGCAAGCTTATGGTAGGACGAGAGCGAATTGATCAATAACTCGAAGTGGGAACTGTGTTGGTCAAATGTTTAGGGGAATCCCCCAAGGTGGAGTAGATTTGTAATAAGGGAGTAATTACTCATTGGCATCCACCCGAGCGCAGCCATACGGCTACAAAGGAAAGCTATACAGCTTTCTCAGAAACTTCGTAGTTAAAGAAAAATTAGTCCTGGTCCGGGGTTAGAACCCAGGACCACCGCTACACCGGAGCAGTCGCTCTACCAATTGAGCTAACCAGGACGGCAAGCTTATGGTAGGACGAGAGCGAATTGATCAATAACTCGAAGTGGGAACTGTGTTGGTCAAATGTTTAGGGGAATCCCCCAAGGTGGAGTAGATTTGTAATAAGGGAGTAATTACTCATTGGCATCCACCCGAGCGCAGCCATACGGCTACAAAGGAAAGCTATACAGCTTTCTCAGAAACTTCGTAGTTAAAGAAAAATTCGTCCTGGTCCGGGGTTCGAACCCAGGACCACCACTACACCGGAGCAGTCGCTCTACCAATTGAGCTAACCAGGACGGCAAGCTTATGGTAGGACGAGAGCGAATTGATCAATAACTCGAAGTGGGAACTGTGTTGGTTCTGTGATGGCTCTTATACATGTTTTCCGTGTGGGCCACGTATGTAAACCATTTGAACATATTTAATCCACACGGACAACACACACAGCATATATGGAAGCGTCTAAGCCCCTACGGACTCCGCATGACGTCATAAACATAATATATAAGTAAACTGTAATCCCTACAAAAAGGATAGGGGGACCATGCGGAAAACATACGGACATTCGTATGTTTTCCACATCATAGGGTCTTCTTATTCATATAATTCCATATGCACGGTTCTTACGGAATCTTCCACTAGGGGGGCTTCTGGACAATTAACGCAGTGTTTTGCATATTGTAGTACTGAAACGTTCCGTATGAGCCGAGCGTACGAAATGTGGCGATTCAGATCCCGTAAAACGAAATATACGCGGAGGTCTGCGTGCATATGATTTCCGCAGAGTTTCTAATTCCCTCTATGAGGCTTCCATATGACTTTCGTATATGGGCATGCCGTCATACGGAGTACGTATGTATGTTTATTTCCCCCTGGCTCTGTACGCTTAGTCAGTATACAGACTCACCATGCTCCATATGGTTTCCATATGAGCCACGCAAAAACAATTCGGAAAAACAGGAAGGAACCTTTACACGGAGAGATTCAGCAGTGTAGGCCGTTAACCTAACCTAACCTAACCTAACCCAACCCAACCTAACCTAACCTAACCTAACCTAACCTAACCTAACCTAACCTAACCTAACCTAACCTAACCTAACCCAACCTAACCCAACCTAACCCAACCTAACCCAACCTAACCCAACCTGTCGGAAGGCTCGAAACTTAATTGAAAACTGACGACAAAGCATTGAACACACTAAAATTTGACAGCGAGGGGCAGCCCGTTTGGCCGAAGTCGTGATAATACTCTGCACGGACGTGTGCCTTTGTAACCTTCAGCCACAATGCTTTGTGAATGGAGCGCAATATATTCAATGCACGGCAAACTTATGTGAGTCCGGCTTTCATGTAAAACACCATTGCTTCGTGATCATCTCTTGGGATTTGAGTTATAGTGTCTTCAAGCCTGTACGAAGCGTTTCGCATGTTCTTGCTAAATAATAAATAAATACACCACTATAGATAAGGCGCAGTCCAGGAGGCGCATGGATCAAGTACGAGTATTAGAGAGCATGGACAAAGCAATTGGCTCCGATTCCCTTAGCGGAGTTTTGATTTCGTGAGCTAAGACTTATGTAACGTACTGGGGAGTTATGAATGCAAAAGCCTAATAATGAACTAAACTATGGGCCGTGATGTCCGTGTTATTATATCCTGACAGCTTACCGTTGCTCAGGGATCTATGCATACGGAACATGATCTTCGTGTCACGGAATTTCTAGACAAAGTGTAGGTATTTTTCCTTTCGTACTAGTCACCATGACTGGCGAAGGTCGCAACGGAATAATACAGCTGAAGTGCCGCCAGCTACAGATGACGCCTGAAGTACGCGTCTATAAGGGATCCTGGACAAAGGACTAGAGAAACGGAAAATCATGGCAGGGCGAAAAAAAAAGAGGCCAGCCGATTTCAACATAACTTTGTTTTCCAAGAGCCAATCATATTTCATGATGGTATGGTAATGTATGGCACTGTATATGGTATGGCGTTTCACGTCCTTATGCGACACGTGGGCTATGATGGACTCCTTAGGGTAGAGCTCCGGATTCACTTCGACCACCTCGGTTTTTTAACGTGCAATGACATCGCACCGCTCGCGGACAATTTTTCACTTAGCAGTATTACGCGATAGCTCTACCGCAGAGGTGTTCTGGTTTTGTCGAGTTAGTAGTTTTCATAGCAGTAAGGCGCCCGTAGTGAATTGGAGCTCAATGATGCCACCAATACGGCATCACGTGATCACCTTCAGGCCAACGAGAACAAATCATTCTGTGTGTGTCGCTAGAAGACGTAAGACAAAGACGAGAAACAAGCCCACTCACAAAACGTTTGGTTTATGACTGCGTTTTACTTGTCCCTTGTCAGCTTCCAACGTCTGTCTGCGCTTGATTCGCATCATGCAGCACCAACTAGGTCGTCCCGCAAACTCTTGTTCAGTAAAGCACTGCCAGGATTACCTACAGGCCACTCACTATGCACCATCTGTGTGGCATTCATGGTACAGGGTGTTTACCGTCCTGAAGTTGCACATACGTTTTGATAGGAGCCGTAGTGGAATGCTGCAGATTTTCAGAATTTTGGGCTCTTTAAGGCGCACCGACATTGTACGCGGGTGTTTTCGCATTTCACCTCCATAGAAATCTCCCCGCCACTGTTGGGATTCGAATCCATGTTCTTGGGCACAGCAAGCGAACGCCATATCCCTCACAAGAATTCCTTTAGTCAGTCTATAGAATGTCCGTTTGTCAATGCAGTGTATAGCCTTTCTGATGACAAATCCTACGGAGTACTCTATTGACAATAGAAATCCTAGAGGCAGTCTGTAGACTAGGAATAGAAAAAAGAGATATCTATAGGGAAGGAAGTATAGTCTATAAGGAATCAACAGAAAGTCTATCGACCATTTTTAAGGGACACGAGATCACCGCGGGAGGATGTCCCATCTGTAACCCGTCACTCAGGCCCATCGGATGTGAACGAACGAGGGGGTCCTGTCTGGGGTAGAGAAATGGTGAGGCGGTAGCTATCACTTTTCCGTCTTTATAGGCCCGCAAATCGCTTGTTGCGTCTACTGCACCTGCTCTTGCTGAAGGCACTGTCATCAACTCTTCTGTTGTTCTATTGAATTTTATAGCACATAAGGTGTCTGACGCTATCAGGCGCCAAACTGGGCCTCGACTTACAGGGGCACTGGGCGTCGTGCTGGAATCCCTTGAGCAGCATGATGCCGCTGTCCCTGAGGACCACCTCGTCGGCCATGGTGCCACTCTGGTTGCCGCTCAGCTTTCCCAGGCTCTGCTCCGTGGGCAGCACAAAGTCGGCCGGTATCTGCACGTTGCCGAACTCGCTCTGCGGACGGTATTCGTGGGGATTAGCATAATGGTAATCACCTTCAAGTCAGTTGCGTACTACAATAGACAAAGACATCTTCGTAGGAAATAGGCTTATTTGTTGAGGAACATATGCATTGTCATTTACTGTAAGGGAAATATGGGAAACTTCGTCTATTCATATCCCGGATGTCCCAACTTACTGTATCCAAGTTCCTAAAAGATGGGGTCTCTTAGGCGAGTGATACCAGCTGAATGGCGTTGAAAGTTTTGTGGCACGCTCTGCAGTATTTGTTTCGTTCTTCAAAGTTATTTGACTAGCAAAGACCAATTAGCTAACGTCTAAAATATAAACCTTCAGGTAAAAGTTTTCTCAGAAGTTGCAGAGTGTGTTGAATTACAGCGGATAAGAATGCCGGCGAAATAATAATAATAATAAAAAAAACTACCACGATATAACGGTGCTACTTGAGCACCCCAACACGCTGTCTCTGAGAACAAAGTCCGCTCCTCTCAAGAGCGCTGTCGCCGAAATGGCTTTACGTTTGCAGGGGCCGCCGTATATGCGCCAGCATCTTCACATCCGTTAGCGGGCTTTCTTTTTAGGGCGGTAATATATCTACAGAAATGGTACCTTCCTGTAAAGATTACAGTCTGCTGTTTTTCATGATGATCTACAACTTCCGAATTTGCATTTTTTCTCGTAGCCGCAATTTTAAGTCAGTTAATTAACTAACATTGCAGAAATAAAAATACTCAGACTACGGCACAATACTCTCAAAGCACTCAGTTGATTTCACTCTCTCAGGCTACTCCTTCTTCTTTAAAATCTTACACTTAGCCGAGATACAAGGTATACATCTCACAAATATCATCCCCTCCGCTCAAGGCGTGGTTGAGGTGCAGAGTGCAACTATTACCACGTGTTTCCTTCGGACACAACATTGTCCTCCCCGGAAAAGGGCCAAGAATTTCCCCCCTAGAAGCTAACCATATAAAGGGACACTGAGGAGAAATTGAAGTTGGCTTGTATCGACAGAATACCACCTCCTGATTACAAAAACGCCACTCATACTGACAACGAAGCTCTTGTAACGTAGAAAAGAGCAAGAACCAAAATACAGGTATCGCCGCCACAGGCCAAACTCGCAAGTACAAGCGTGATGACGTCATAGGACAAAACAGTGTTGCTAGAACCAATGGTTCCAGCGACACTGGGACACGAGAACCACGAATCGCTGAGGCGCAGCCAATGCATGCTCAAAAATCCTTGACGTCGCCAGATGGCGCCACGTACCCGGCAGCTACGCGCGCGCCTGCAGCATCGGGACCAATCAGCACCTGCTCACCAGCAGTAGACGGGCTCCCGGTATTCCGCTAACGGTAACAAGGTACACGGTATGCTAAAGGTGTCTATTTGCGTATTTGCGAGAACTTCGTAAACGACTTCGAGAACGGGATCCATCGTAACGCTGGCAAAACGCCGGTGCAAACGTAAACGAAGCGACGGTAGCGACGGCCGCAATAGCCGATGCCTTCAACGTGCGGCCGGCGGTAGCTTTCTTTTCGGCTGCTGCTAGGCCGCACTGCTGGCCGCCAGAAATCACGGAGTCTGCGTCACGTCATGTGCACGTCATGTTTCACGTCACTTAGTCCTATGTCGTCATAAGAGAATCTCAAGTTTGAATCAGAGCGGCGGGAAAAAACTTTTTCAACTTCGAATCCAAATTTCTTAGAAATAAATGCGTCTTTCGCTGCCGGCCAAGTGGCGACAAAGCCATGAAATGCCGAACTATCGGATTTTGCTTTTTTGCTATCGGATTTTGCTCTGAGCTGAAAGTCAATGGGGTGAATTATGCTGGAGTTTCACTTGCCAATATGCTGATTGAACACTTTTTAGCTGCCGGAGCATACCGACCCTCTGCTAGCTGTCATTCAACTCGGACTGTAGACTCATACTTACCCTCTTGCAGTACTGAATCTATATTTTTGTCCCCTACTTCAGTGGATGAAGTTATTTCTATCATTAATTCTTTTAGGAACACCTGCTCACCTGGA
This sequence comes from Amblyomma mixtum, assembly GCF_055824585.1. NCBI lineage: Eukaryota > Metazoa > Arthropoda > Arachnida > Ixodida > Ixodidae > Amblyomma > Amblyomma mixtum. Next base: position 21,046,811 of record NC_143019.1, read on the forward strand.
GATGACGAAGTTGCTGCTTTTCCTATCAAATGTGCTGTAAATATTATTGCTGGCCCTCTTACGCATATTTGTAACAGAATGCTACTTTCTGGTGTATTCCCTAGCAAATTAAAAGTCGCGCGCGTTACTGTTTTATTCAAAGGAGGCAACAAAAATGACCCAAATAATTACCGTCCTATTTCGGTATTGCCTCTGTTTTCGAAGTTAGCTGAGCGTGTACTCTATAGGCGACTAAACAATTTCTTACAAGCTAAACATCTTATCTGCCCCCAACAGTATGGCTTTCAGGCCGGTAAATCAACAGAATCTGCTCTGTTAGATATTAAGAACTCTATAATTAATAATTTTGAAACTAAGCTTTTTTTTGTTGCAATTTTTCTTGATCTGCGCAAAGCTTTCGATTCTGTGCTACATACAATACTGCTCCATAAATTAAAGACTTACGGGATCCGTGGAGTGGCAAATTCACTTTTGGAAAGCTATCTAACTGCACGGATACAGTACACTCAGATTCATGATTTAAAATCCAGTTTTGGTATGATAAAATTCGGTGTCCCTCAGGGTTCAATTTTGGGACCACTTTTATTTATTCTCTATATTAATGACATTGTAAACATTCGATTAACTCCTAATATCATGATGTATGCCGACGATACTAATGTCTTTTTTTCCGGCTCTAGTCTCCAAGTAATTGAACACCAATGTAATGCCTGGCTTGAGGAGTTAACGGTTTGGCTCTATGTTAATCAACTTCAATTAAACGTAAAGAAAACAAAGTTTATGCTCTTCCATCCAAAAAACAAACCATTAGATCATCACATCAAACTATTTTTTAATGACTTTAACATCGAGCAAGTTCATAGTTGCCGGTTCCTTGGTGTGTTTTTTCGTAGCGATTTTGGTTGGACTGATCATATAAACTACATTAGACTAAAAATGGCCAGATCTATTTATGTTATTTATCGTGTTAGACATCTCCTCCCACTACAAGTTAAAAAACAGTTATATTTTGCTCTTGTTCATTCTCACCTGGTGTATTGCAACCTAGTTTGGGGTACATGCAACAAAACTGATTCATACAAATTGCTTTCTCTCCAGAAAAGAGCTCTACGTTTATTAGGTTCAAGTTCATCTGTTGAAGCAAATATTTTCGAAACATTTCATGTTCGCAATTTCTTTCATTCATACAATTTTAGTTTGGCTCTTCACATTTTTTATAAAGTCAAGCATGACTTTAGCTCTTTTTCTAATACTTATAACTCAAGAAACGTTGCGTATGGTCTACGTTCCGTTGCCCTATCTACTGCAAGACCCAGAACAAATTATGGTAAACAAACAACCGATTATCAAATTATAACATTGTGTAATGCCTACCAGTCTCTTATTCAGATTGCTTTAGAAAGTTATAGTGTGTCTGTATTCAAGAAAAAACTGACGATTCTTTTCCCCCCCGGTTAAATTTAGCTAATTCTGTATACTTAGTTTTTTTTGAGTGTGTATTTGTGTTCTGCTTTTTTTTGAATGTGCATATTATGAAATGTTTTGTTTATTGTAAATTGATATTTATTATTGTCTATAATTAACTATTTGCTATTGTGATCATGTTTGCTCATTGTTTTTTATCTTTTGTCCATTCGGCCCCCGTTTCCATGATGTGTGATCGGGGTGTAGGCCTTGTCAGGAGGCATGCTTGGTCTACCTCCTTTAGCCTCACCTCGAGGGCATATTGTATATAATATGGCCAAATAAACATACTACTACTACTACTACTACTACTACTACTACTACTACTACTACTACTACTACTACTACTACTACTACTACTAAAAAATATTAATAGAGCTCTCCTCACTGTCCCTTTAAAAACTGGCATGCAATAAAGAAGTGATGACAATGAGAAGAAAACGTCCTGTGCGACGGACGGAGTGTTCCTCACCTGGAATTTCTTGCAGTAGATCCCAAACGCCCGGTACTCGGTGATCTTCTTGGGCAGCCTGAGGTGCACTTGCGCCTTTCTGTAGGCCTTTAGGATCTTGGTGCTGCGATGCAAAGCGGCCGGCAGACGGAGCATTCTAGTTGCGCTTCTAGACCGACCCGCCTTCTAACATTGTTAACAGCGCTGGACTCATTGGACAGTCACTACTTTACATGAAAATGGCGGCAGCTCTTGGAAAACATAGTCCGCTGATGCTGTTGTATGAAGAAATGGAAGCCATTAACTTAAAGGGTTATTACCTTGCAGGAAGTTTCTCAGTTTCGAATTTATTTGCAGTCTTCGCACCAGCTCTGTACAGACAGCATGCGTGACTCACTGCGGTTCAACTCCACGCGGGTCACTTAAATCCAGACAATGTGCACATGAGGTAACCTCTACGTCCCTTCGCAACGCCTCTATTAAAAAGGCGCAAGTTTAAAACCCCGTATTGTTTATTTATCCAATACTATAGCGATATCGTGAATCAACATTCTGAGAAAGAATGAAAAAATTTTCACAACTACTTGAAAGAGTAGCTTGTGCATCTACGCTCCTCGAGGACACCAAGCGGGCTTTAAATGAATACTTCAGGATGAAAAATCACTGCAAGAATTGGTGTCTCTTAGTTAGATTATTGGCTGTGGGAGCCGTGCTTCTTTTGAGGAGTGCGATGATTTGAAAGGCTTTCCGCTGAATGCAGCAACTCATCAAGCGCCATGACACCCCTAGGAACCGGACGCGGAGAGCGTCAATTGCAGCATAGCGATAAGTGCCTTGGGTGCTTTTCATACAAAGGTAAAAATATGTATGCCTTTTTCCCCTTTCAGGGAACGGCAAATCTTCGCCAATACTCCCTCACCCACTGAACTATCGAAATAGCGCTTTCAGTCAGCTGACAGCAATCTCAGCCACAGCATTGTGTTAAGCGTTGCCAGCTACTCCGTTGACACTAACACAGCAGTTTTGAAATATGCGGTTAACAGTACCACGAGCTCAGCAAAATTCTCGAACAGTGCTCAGAGTAAGACAAGTCATACGAACCCGCCGAACTCGTCGGGCAGCTGCTCTCCTTGGTCGTCTAGTTTAGAACCTTTCCCTGCCCAGAAGTAGGCCGCTGAGGGTAGATAAATGAGGAATATTGTCCAGGCACGGCATTTCTGCAAATATCTGCTATTCTTTCTACGACAAGGTTAAAAACGGCAGCGGTACTGCACAGAAGGAGTGTACCGGACCCTCCAACACGAAACGGGACATAGAAATATAGTTTGAGTATTCAGTTAACAATAACTCAGTAATCATGTGTGCCAAGAACAGTTTTTCTAGTTTTCTGATTAGTTTGCCTATTGGTGTGTAATATGGCTTATGAAGATCGAAGCGCTGGCCTTGTGGTAAAGCATCCGCCTTGCATTCGGGAGGAGCTGAGTTCAAAACCTACTGCCGCCGGGCATCCACCGGTTTTCTAATGAGTGCAAGATTTCCCCCGGCCTAGTGCTCGGCTTTATTGGAGAGAAATGCTTGGGAAAAGGTTCTTGGGCCTAATAGTTTGTCATATTAGACTTTGACAAGTGAAATAACCACGAAATTCGATCCTTTTTTGTGTGCAAACCGTTTGTTTCATTTCCTTCAGATGCGACCTGTACAGGGCTAGCCTTATGCCTCTATACCACGTGACCTACGTGCGCTAACATTTTTGGGGTTTCGCCGACTAAGTCACATGTGGGAGCAGCCGGGGCACGAAACTGCCGCTCAGAGCATTTTTTGGCATGCAATACATTGCAACGAAAAATAAAGTTAATTTGAGGCCTTATTTCCAAACGACTAACTTCGTTTTCGTTGCATTTGGTGCCCTGAAATCGGTCGCTGCTGCTGGTGACGCAGCTCAATAGAAGATGACCCGCTGGATCTGGCAAACCACGCCCATGATGCCACATCCTAACCAAACGCGTCCCAGCGCGATTTCACATTAGCGGACTTGCGACACCAGCAAATATTGGGCATTACAACGCGTTTAGCATGACTGACCAACTTGATCGCCAATGCTACTCTTCTTCGTGTTTCAATGGCCGATCAGGGAAGCATTGTGACACGGCCGGGCTGGATGCGGCGGCGGCTCCCCGTCCACACCGGCCGGGCTTGTGATTGGCTGTTTTCACCCCCTGTTACTCTCGTCACGATAGACGTCTCCCCCATATGAAACGAAAACAAATAAAACATAACAAAATGAGATAGCTAGTTGGATTTCAAGCGCTCCGGAAGTAGAATTGCAGCCCGACTGCAGCAAGCCCATTTCGGCGCGCACAGGCTTTCAGGCTGAGGGGAGGCCAACGCACCGGGGCCCTTGCCGTCGTAGTTGAAGTCCGTGATGACGATGCTGCTCTCGCTGGCGGCATACACGGTGCCGCTGAAGCTGTGCTCGTATGTCGTGACTGGTCCGATGAGCTTGCCGTAGTAAGCGCCGGCGATGCCTGGGAAGAGAAATCAGTTCGCGTCTCTAAAGGACCATATCAGTAACCACAAGTGACCGGGATGAGATTCGAAAACTTTCGTATATTCAGTGCCCGTTAAAGACCGCTTGCGGTAGATATGACACCGGAGTACTTCACAAATGCGTACCCCACTACCCACGGTCTTTCTGTGGCGCGTCAGAGTCCACGAAAGCAAAAAAAAAAAGAAAAACTGAAGAAAAATAAAGTTGGGCTGCATCGAGAGCTAAGCGCTTTGTAAAGAAAATGAGACTACTGTCACTAAAACTGAGCCTTTATAAGTAAAAAATGCAAAAAGAATGAAATAAAAAATAAAATGTACCACCACGGCCCGTTTCCGCAAACTAACTGCAGAGACGCCAAGAGAATCTTTATCGAGCGGATCCGTACAGTAAGGATCACAGGGGCTAAGCTACGCAGCCATTAATTTCCCAACAGTGATCCAGGAGTCCTTCTGGCTATTGACGCACCAGTCTGAATTGAGTGGCGGGTCGGAAATGCTTAACTTTTAGATCCCGTTCTCTCAGCAACAAATTCGTGCCTGGCTGCCCAACAATCATGAAGAAAGCCAAAAAGAGCCGTGCAATTTATTTTTACTAAGAGCAAAAGCCATCTGAAGATGGACTCGGTGTCCTCTCAAAACAGGTCAACTACGTAGAACTGTTAAGCCGTAATGCGTTTTACAATAATCGGCATAGGTAAGAACCTCGCACGCTTTCTTCTTGACGCAGTGCTAATGGCTGTTTAATGTCTGCAGCATTTTTGAAAGAATCAGTTTGGTTTGGTTTATTGGGGCTTAACGTCCCAGAGTGACTCAGGCTATGAGAGACGCCGTAGTGGAGGGCTCCGGAAATTTCGACCACCTGGGGTTCTTTACCGTGCACTGACATCGCATAGTGCACGTTAAAGAACCCGAGGTGGTCGAAATTTCCGGAGCCCTTCACTCCATAACAATTTTGGGAGTGGATAGCGTTCTTCGCAAAGGGAATGGACACAGGAGCCTCACATTACAATCTGCAAATGCACAGTGGGAAGCCATTGCAGCAGCGAGTGTGTGACTTATATGAATGTTCATTTATGACGACGCACCTGGCTGCGACTAAGATATTCGGAGTGCATGCGGTGGCTGTGGAGCTGAGGGAAGATAATGGGAATGTTAAAGAGCCTTAGGGTAGAACGGAGAGAAAGGAACTCACCTCGAGAGCCAACGCAGACCAGGAGGGCCAGGGTGAGCACTCGGACATCCATGGCGTGGCGGACTTATGACGAGGATCGGAGGCCGTACTGCGAGCAACAAAACCGTGGTTACTGCTGCTGTTTACCTCAGTAGAAACGGTACGTACCCCAATGAGGGGAACTCGTGAGGCAGGAGGACGTTGTTGTTCTTATCCGACGTCCTCTTAAGCAAAGGCATAGGGCTTCAACATCTTCTGCTTCTTCTTCTGCTAGTACACTGAAGTATCACCCAGTCACACTGAGGAAGAAAGCTTTTGCTATTAGTACGGTATTTGACGTTCTTCCCTATCGTGAACACGCATATCCCATCGACAGTCCGAGCTTCGTCCGAGAGCGTGCCCTCGTTTTTATTCAGAGAGACAGAATCAATTTATTTGGGATTGCTACAGCTGCTATCTTCATCTTGTAAACAGCACATACCTACTCTGCATGCACATCGACCAAAAATCCTGCCGTGATGTCTTAACGTTCGAGAGGATCTTTCTATAATGAAATCGAGATTGTTATTTGGTCTTGGTCAAAAAGTTGGAAATGAAATCTTAGGAATTAGGTTAATAGTTGAACAACGGCAGTGCACTTTACGTTGGAAAAAGAAGTCCTAAGAGCAAACAATTTTGAATATGAGCTGCGAAAAAAATAAAATTATAGGAAATGTTTAAGGAGGTAGACATCTCGGTTTGAAAAAGAAAAGTCGTCAACTTGTTAGCGCCCTATACGCTTTGTAGAGCGCCCATTCTTATTAAACCACGCCCAAATGCAGGAGCCCTAAATGAAAAAAAAAAAAACTCGGCAGAGACGCTTAGGTCTACTTACGTATGAGAAAGCGTAAGCTTGCCCCGTGGACGCCTCCGGTCCTCACCACGGGAGATGGTACACAGCCGCGGTAGTTCACAACAGCAACACAGTTAACGGCCTCACCTTCAGAGCCCGCAGTGCAACACAAGCAGAAGAGGTCGAGATTGCTCTCCCGGCCTCACATTCAGATTCAAAATACATAACCAACTCGCGAGGGGCCTGTCGGAACGTGAACAAGGCTGCACTCCCTTCCTAGCCTATTGAAATCTACCAAAACTGCATACGGGATAGACACCCCGCACACCGTTACCTTATATGGACCCCTGCTCATCAGGGGTTGGCAGGAAACGAGGCAGCAGACGCAGCCGCGCGCGCGCTCTCTCACCGGGCTGTTTTCTCCTTCCCACCCGATCAGGAACCCGATTTTAATCCGGTCTATACCTTCAAAGAAATTACAACCTACTATCAAGATAGTCATCTCCTTTACCTTCGCCCGTGTAAAGGCCTGAAGGCGGATGAGCGGCTCCTTCTCCGCCTTCTCACCAATACATTGCTGTGCCCGGCAGCACTAAGACATTTTGACCCCTCCTTTAGCGGCAGCTGCCCGCACTGTATTGCGGTGTCTTCGGACACCTATCGCATGGTTTTCTAATTTCAATTTTTAATTTCAATAGGCCTCCGGCGTTCATTGGCGTCGGCGTTGACAACTTTGCAGACTGCGTTGATTTTGAGGAAAAGAAAGGCGCCTAACTGGCTCCCAGGATCAGTGGACACCGCAACCATGCTTTAAGGTACGTAGCGGTGGTGTCCACCTGGAAAAACCTGCTTTCTCAATATCTTTCGCCCTTAGCAATGCGAAACCACAAGCAATTTTAGAAGCAATTCTAGCTGAGCCTTATGGTAAAATGGCTCAGATTTCACCTCTAACAGGTGGCGCCCTGCACCGCATGTGGCTTTGATGCTATGCCATGTGACTGGATGACGTCACAACTGCGTCCTTGACAGTAATGTCCGCCGCTGCGCTGGCTGCTCCTCGGCCGCTCCTCCTCGCCAGTTGTGGTTTGTGCTGTGTCACGTGATTCGCTCTTGCGCTTGGCAGTCACGTCGGCTGCTGCGCCCACCACCGCTCCATCGCTGGCTCTTGCAATTGCGGCACGTGATGCATCACGTGATTTGCTCTAGTAATGTAATTGTAGTGCCTGCTGACACAGCTTTCGTCCTGTATATCGTTGCTCAGCTGATTTCAGCCACAGCCAGTTTTTTTTTTAAATCAGTGAACACTAGCGATAAAATTGCGTTATCGATTAGAAAACATCGTTTTCACATGCGCAATCGGACAGAATAAAATGATGCAAAGCACGAGTACATTACGTGTACGAACCGACTGTCAGCAACAATACAGTGCTAAACAATGCAAATAAGTCTGCTTCCCCGCAATGCATGTCTGCTTTTATACAACAGAGGCGAGAGCGGCGCAGGGGAAACAAACGCGCAATTCTAGGAACTATATAGTAACTCTAGTTGGCGCCGTGTAAGGGCGCCCTCGTCCTGGGTTCGATGGGTCTCGGCCGGGTGGGCTTTCCAGGCGTGGCCGCGGTCGAAGAGGTGGTCGTAGTAGTTGTCATCGTTGTCGTCGCTCGGGATGTCGTCGTAGTGCTCGTGGTCTGTGCAATAAATGAATTAAAGAAGGGATCAAAGGCGTCAAGACAACAGAAAAGGCTGGTAAACAACCTGCCCACCGTGTCAGGCGGCTGCTGAATTAATCGTGAGGGGCTGCTCGGGAGGAACAACCTGGATCACAACCCAACCCAAGCAACTCAAATCCCACTGACGGCTGCATCTGCCGTCAGTGGGGCGCATCGCTTGACCTCTGCACCACTGTTCCAGAAGTGGTAGGAGTACTCCCAGGGACCTATGAATGTAGAGACTGACCAGTTGTGCATATATGGCGATTAACTCATTATCGCTATCCGAATAACTGCCATCCGTGAACACTGGATCTGATGATGATGATGACCGCGAATTTTTATGGCGCAAGGGATTCTGCGACCAACGATAGCCATGACACAAGGCATTTTAGCTTTTGCTCAAGGTGGGGTCAAAGACGCATTGCCGAAGCATATTACCCTAAATAAGCCGAGTACTAGACAAGGGGAAAGCTTGTACCCATTGTATCACCGGTCGGTACCCTGCGGGACTGGGGATCGAACCCCGAACCTCCCGTATGCGAGACGGATGCTCAATCACTAGGCCACGGTTGCGGCGTGAACACTGGATCTGAGCACCGGAACCGAAGGAAAAACCGAAGTGCTATCGCACGTAATTCGCATTGGCCTACCTACGCAAATCGAGCATAATTTTTTTCTCCTTTTTTTTGTCCTAGTTGAATCCGGCTGAGCCTCGTAAGACGAGCGAAAGCTCTGTAAAGCATGGTTATCCAAATAGACGCCCCTCTATATCGTAAAGATAATCGGGTTTCACTTGACGGTGACGACACATCATCGAAGCACTAGTTCCGGCACGTTGCTCATCCATTGCTTTGTGTGAAGGTAAGCACACGCTTTTGTACAGCGAATGGCATGTGACGCGGTGTCCGGTAGTTGCGAGAGTGCCGCCGGCCACGCATACGCAGCTGTGGCGAGGTGCAGCGAGGCACGTGATTCGACAGTTGCGAGATAGCGAGCGCCGTCGGGGCTCAACGGGCGCAGCTGCAGCCAGGCTTGAAGAGTCACGTGGCATGACGTCTGAGCCAAGCCTCCACTCCTCCTGGTTTGAAGGCCAAATTTCACAGCCACACGACCTTCAGCTTTGTACGGGAGGAGTACAGGTTTCGCTCTAAAAAATACTTTAGGGCTCTCACCGTCAATGGCTGCGTGCTCTTCTTCCTGTATCCCGGCTTGGTGCGGCAGCGCCTCCGAGCGGTAGAGCGCCGTCGCACTTCGTCGCACCAGGGAGGGGTGCCGGTCCTCTTGCGGCGCGTCGTGGTCACTCTGCGGGGCGTCGTCCTGAGGCGGGGGGTGCTGCGCAGGATGATTTTGGCCGTCTGCGTAGTGGTGGGGCACCCCGGTTCTTCGTCCTCGGCTCCCGCTACGAGTGCTCCGGAGGCACGACCTGCAACCGAGGCGACGGTTTGTAACATCGAGAGAGGAAAAATATATGAGGTGCACTTAAGCCTCCTTACGTGCGGAAATGAGAAAGCTGTGCGTGGTCCGCCACCTGCGCCATCTTCTGCGCCAGCACCGTACAATGCGGAGTGTTTTCAAAGGGTGACGCATGATGGCGCTACTAGTACACGCCAAGCATGGATAAAATTTGATACTCGCTTGATTGCGACATCTGTAATCAACATGCTCAATTTCTAGTTTGGTTTGGTTTATGGGGTTTAACGTCCCAAAGCGACTCAGGCTATGAGAGACGCCGTAGTGAAGGGCTCCGGAAATTTCGACCACCTGGGGTTCTTTAACGTGCACTGACATCGCACAGTACACGGGCCTCTAGAATTTCTCCTCAATTTCTCATGCAGGCCTAGTACATATTTTGAAGATACGTTTTTAAGAATTGCGCATTCACAAGTCACGCCTTAATTCAGCTTCAAATGTCGAAATGTCGTGGCGGACTTCAATAAAAGAAAAGGTGCCGTGGCGGAGTGGCAGCGTCCCCGTCTCGCACACCGGCGCCAGGTTCGATCCCTACCTACATCCCTATTTTGTTTTTTTATGAATGACAGCTAAAGCGAACACTTTTGCGCACAGCCTCTGTCTACAAATTCCGTCCACGCCACTTATGAGCCAAAAAAGGCTGTTGCCTTAAAAGACAGGAGTGGCGTACGCAGTGCAGTGGCCCAGGAGAAAAAGCCTGGTGGAGGACAATGTTCTGGGGGCCATTTTGTCCGGGGCTTTTAGCGGCGGCCGCAAAATGCATTACAGATGCTACGATGGGAGCGAATGTAGCGCCTTCTGGCGGTCGTCTCGGATAGTAGTAAACAATAAAGCGGATATACAGGGAGAACTTGCTCCTCCCCCCTCCCTTCCTTTTTCGGAAGTGGTGCGTCGCGGTTCAGGCGGCCATCTTATACCAGCTCGCTTAGGAACGGCAGAAGCTGTCGTAGTTGCTCTGGTGGGTATAGTTGCCCTTCCAGTTGCACAAAAAGTGACGTCATGGGATCTTTTTTATATTGGTAGCTGTTAGTATTACGTCCTGACAATTCGCAAATGGGCTGCTATGAGAGCGCTGTTCACGTAACGAATTAGGGGTTGGGGTGGTCACCACACAGCGCTCTAGTTTCGCGCCGCAAAAAGCCTCTACCTAAAAACCCTCTATAAGAGATTTTGGACCTCCTAAAAATAAGCACCCGATATATTAAAAGAGTGAAAAATTCACTTGGCGAGGATGCTTCTCTTTAAATTTTTGATTTTTGCACAAATAGCGACAGATGTGTGTGACCGTAATCAAACATCAGTTGAGACAGCGCTGGTGGTGCCTATTTGCCTCGGCGTCCTCATTTTTTCGCGCCGTTTTGTAACCATACATAACCAAGTCGCTCAGTTTTCCGTTCTGGGCAGCCACTACCTACTCACCGCTGCTGCGGGTGATCAGGAGAACAACGATGATTCCCACCAACATGGCGATGATGAGGAGAGTGGTCACCGTCCAAAAGTGGCTCTCCGGTTTCTGGGCAGCCCTGTAGGTTCCCAAGCGACAAGCCGGCAGTTATAATGAATGGCTGGTTGGTGGGTTCCGGTCGAGAACGTGCTGACCACATGTCTTAGATCACGAAGTAGCTTAACTGGGAAATCCCCTTATACTCACCATGCCTTCCTCTGTCTGCCTGGAGGTTCAGACACGTTTAAAAACACCCTGAATCATCGCTTGTCGATTACAACTGCCCTCAAGGTTTCCGAGCACCTTAGAAACGACGCTGAAATCAATAGATTTCCGTAAACGAGGAAAATGAGCGCAGAAGTCCAGTGTGCAATATGTATCTCTTTTTTCAAAGAACTCAAACACTCTGCTCACATTTCCCTACCCTCAGAGGTGACCTTGACTTCAGAGCTTCCCTGACCTGACCATGACCTGCCCTGAGGTGGTAGGTGATGGTAAACGCGATAGAGCAACAAATGAGGGGACATTAATTTTACGCTACTATGTGCAACACAGCGAAGATGATAACGGTAGTGCAATGTGCCCGCTTAAGCTGATGATTACATGGCTTTGGTGGGGCTGATTTAAGAGATCTTCAAGTAAATACTTGAAAATGTGGAAACATATCATCTTAGGTGAGTATCTTGACGTGAGACAACTGTCTTGGAGGGGGCAGGTATATTGCAGTCGCTGTCTGCGGCTCTCGCAAAATTCGGGGTGGTCGGGAACAGCGACGGCAGGGCGGCCTGCTCTTTTGCGCAGATGTTACGTCACAGTGTTAACTTAAACATGTGGTCACTATCAGCACACAAATAAGAATCAACAACATAATATCCAAAAATAAAAACTGCTGTAATTTCATTGGCTCTTAAAAACGCATTCTAGAGTTCGATTGGCAGGGAGGACATCCGAGTCCAGTGCATTCGTGGTGTCGAGAATTGCGAAGTACTGTTGGATATCTGTAGCCAAAATAAAGGGAAGCCGCTGAAGGGGCATGATAAATGTTTAGAGAATCGTTGCTTGCTTACCTGCCTGTGGATGCATCTGTTTGGAAAATAAGCGGTTTCACTCCACAAACCAAGCAAGTAGTAGAAACGAGTTACTTAAAAATGTACAGGCGAAATCTATTGAAAACTGCGCATTCTGCGACACCGTTTGAAGAATAATGTACATGATAAATCGATCACAAGTAATCTTACCGATGTGGCTTAAACGTGAAAGCTACCGAAACGTGTTGAACTTAAATTGAGGACAACGCAGTGAGCTATTGGAAAAATTATAGGTGTAAAGTAAAAGCCAGGAAGACCGCACAGTGGGTGAGAAAAAGAAAAGAAGAAACGAGAGTTAATGATATTCTCCTTAAAATAAAAAGGAAGAAATGGGCTTGTGCAGGGCAAGTAGTGCGAATGCAAGATAACCGGCGGTGGCTAAATGTGACGGACTAGATTCCAAGAGAAAGCAAGCGTTGCAGGGGGCAGCCGAACGTCCGTTTGGAGGATGAGATTAGTAAGTTTGCGGGGATAAGGTGGCTGCAGCGTGCACAGGATAGGGCCAGTTGGAGCGATGAGAAAGAGGCATTTGTCCTGCAGTGAGCGTAGATAGGCTGATGATGATGATGATATCAATCACAGCAATTAGTTAAACAGATGAGGGAAAAAAGGGGCAAAGTACTGTACTGATCGCAAACTGCTGATCGTAATGCGTAAAATGTTTCAGCCGTGAAAGTGAAATAAAATACTCGTTACAGTGTAAGTAACCGTGACAGGGCCCTTACCATCAACAGCGCTCTTTCCTGTAAGGGAAGTTTAAAAAACGAGGTCTCCGTAAACAATGTGAAAGTAGGAAGTGCTTTCTCGGAGTACATCGTTTGCCTGCTTATGAAGTAAGTATGCATATCGGAAAAAAATTCGCGAACATACCGAGTTCAGCATCCGAGGAATCGCCAACTGAGGCGACCGAGCCCTCTGCCGATGACCCAGTAGACGCACCGGACACTGCAGCTAATGAAAGGAAGACGTGCGACTTTCTGATCAGGATATTTTCACGGAAATCAGCATTTGCCCAAAACGACCATGTTTCCTAATGTGCGTGTACGTAGATAACCCCGCCAGAGCGTTACACCAGGTGTTTCAGAGAAGACTTTCCGTAATTTTCAAAAATAGTTTTTATTGCAAGTATTACCAGTGTTGGCGACACCAGGAAACAAGTGAATCGTTTTGAGTAGTAAGATGGTTAACTTTTAACTATTAGAGTTAGGCGCCCGGTTGCAATTACAGATTTGTAGCCGGTCGTTAGTAATAACCACATCAGTTTTTAAAATTTAGAAAACTATCACACTTGGCGCTGTGACTCGGAAAAATTTGACTACATCCTGCCAGAATACATGCGCTTTCTGAAATCATGCAGGCAAAGCAACCTTTACAGTGCACGTAACTAGTAAGAAAACCCAAATTTTGTCGAGCGAAAGAGCCAAGGGCCATCGCGTTTTCTAAATTCGGAAAACTGATATGGGTGTTACTAACGAGCGGTACAAATTTCTTAGTTATTTATCAAAGTTATTTATCAAAAATGATTTAACCAGCTTACTACTTAAAACCATTCACCGTGCTTCTGGTGTCCGCAAACTTTGATTCTACTATGCTAAAAAAGCCATATTTCCACCTCAATAAACCTATTTTGTGAATTACTGAGTCTTCCCTGGAACACTTGGTATATCTTATGCACTGTTACGTTATGTGCTGTGCCACTGAAAAGAGCGGCATCTCGGGAAACAATCAAACAGGGGCTACTATCTGCATGGAAAGGAGTATGCACAATGTGTCATGCCAATAGCAAATTTTTGTGGCCTGATTATGATTTGTTGGGTAGTTAAAACACGCTGAGCCAGGTCTAGATTTTCCTGCTGCCTGCCACTTTTGTGAGGCGCAAGCTCGTCTTAGGTCTGTGAATTCAGGGCGTTGTCGGTGCATGCGTCAGGAATTAGGACACGCTCAACACTGTCTATTTTATCTTCCCTTACCGGCTGAGCACATAACATCGCACCAGTACAGTCTGTATTTTACGCTACCAACTGAATGTCCCAGTTTTTTCGAAGCGAGTGCAAACTCGCGAAATTTTGCGTCAGCCTTTCTCAAGGTCAATCTTGATGCGCGTTTGACCTTGAGGCCCCGGTGCGCAGGGAAACCACGTGACACGCCAAGCAGAGGCGCACCTGCGTGCACTCGCCGGCTCCGCCGTTGTGATACCACGTGACAAGGAGAGGGTGTAACAGTTTCTACGTCGGCGGTTTCTACTTCAGTTTCTCCATGGCGTCGCCTTCAAGCCGCGTGCGATACTCCGGTCGACATAGCTCGCCGAGAAGGTGTACTGCAGACGGCACGAGCTAAACGAGCCGCTGAGACCAAGGAGCAACGAGAAGCTAGACTTGCGAAGCAACGGAATAGAGCTTTCGCTCTATACAGCTAGGTTTAGAAGAATTAAACCTCGCCAAATTTTTTAATTGCTCGAGCCATAGCGCATGGTCACATAGTCTAGTCTGCTTCTCAGAAGTCCGAAGGGAGGGATACTCACACGACTGGCGGCGGCTTGATGTCTTCGTGGACATGTCGCTGATTCCGAAGCTGTGGATGGCGACGAGGTTTGCTGTATCCTAGTCAGGCGAGATGGCCGACTACGGCGAATTTCCACAGGATCAACGCCTTTGTTTGTCAAGGTTGACGTTGGGGCAGCATGGAAAAAAAATCATTGGTAGTTTTAATGCCACAGCATTTCGGCTGTCGTCATGTGCTTTACTACTTCTCTGCAACAAAATTTTATAACTGGCCAATTACCTGATGACGTCATCAGGTCCCGTGAGTCAAATTCAGTAGTCAGAGGAGCACCACCAAATCAGAAAATCACACGAAATTCACAGACCAGTCGAGAGAAGTCACACACCTTGTGTTGCAATCACAACCTGCCCACAGGATTGTGAGCAAACTACCCACCATTGCCAAATTCAATGCAGTTGACTCCTGACCACCCTGACGTTACGCATGAGGCTTACGGGAGCTCGTGAAGAGCAACCTGGGTATAATAAGCCCCATAAGGTAGAACTAAAGGCGATACAACAAGCCGTGGCCTCTTAATCTTGCTAAAGGTCACCATTGCTGTGAGGTACGTCCTTCTGGAGGGGCCCCGTATTGTATTCGTCCACCTGGTCTTTAGCCTGACATCGCACAGTACATGGCTGTACTTTCCTTTTCGGCTCCATCGTAATACAGCCGCCGCTCTCGGTATTCTATCCCGCAACCTTGAGCTCAGCAGCCGAACGCCAAAGCTACTGTGCCACTGTCCATCGCGGTGGACAGCCGTGGACACGAAGGCCCGTAATGGTGTTTTAACAGTCGCCGCCACTGTGACCACGTGTGGGAGGTAGTCAAATTAGAAGGCTGTTGACAAAGTCTGCTAGCTGAAAATTCGCGATTCAGGACAGGAATGAACTAAAGACACGTACTATCGCGCTCAATATGAGTTGCAACGCGCGGTCATCTACCGGGGCTCGTTCCGTGGTGTGCCTCCTCCAAACAGTCGCTCGGAATTCTGGGAGAAACTGCTGTTCCAGGAAGCAACAGCGCCCCCGCTCAGGAAAAATTTTCTCCCAGAATTCCGAGCGACTGTTTGGAGGAGGCACACCACGGAACGAGCCCCGGTAGATGACCGCGCGTTGCAACTCATATTGAGCGCGATAGTACCTGGAACGGCAAGACGCTGAACTACGGGGAGAGGCAGCCATGCACGAGTGTCGGGCGCGAGACACCCATGTGACAGAGCTGCGCGCAGCGTTCGAATGAATTCTCGCGAGAGTGGTTGTAGCGATGGCGATGCTTCCGATTCGTACAGCTGCTTCTGTTGTCCTCAAGGAGTTACTGGCACGTACCCACAAGGCCAAGGCACAGGCAGCGACTGGCAGATGCTGGAAAAAGTTTTTAAATAAGAAAAAAAAAAGAATTAAGTATAAAGGAATGCAGAATGGTTGATTAAAATTATTAGTGCTCGCTTTGTTCTTTTCTAATGCACAGCAATCAGCCTGGTGCAAGGACAGATGAAAATGGTTCGAGGGCTATTTCTCAGGCATAGGAACAAAAGCCAGGCCCTTGGTACAGCAAGAGGAAGCGTTTAAAGATTAAAGTTGTTTTCAGGGCTGGGGAGGGGCACATAAGATGGGTGACGTGTGCTTTGACTTCTCAGGAGAGGCACACAAACATCCGGGTACAGAGTTCCGTGATGCTGGGATCTTGTGTAGCGTGTATGCACGTTAAGGCGGGTAGAGACTGCGGGGGAGGCTTACGTCAAGCGGAGGAACTGTAGCACCTGTGCGGTGCAGGAAGTGTTCTTGCCTCGACAAAAACCGGGTTGCATCTTCAAGGCTGGGTAGTTAAAGCGTTTGATGAGGCATGGGCTGCGAGGCAGGCCGCCTTCTCCGTGTATTTCGTATCTACGACGAGGAGTAACAATATGAAGCCGTGGCGACGGTGTCTTGTCCAGTCAAAGACGTTGACGGCCGCTAGAGCGGTTGTACAGTGCCACCTGCAAGTGAAGGCGCGAAATTTTTGAGCAAGATGTGGGTCATGATGTTCAGCGCGTGAAGCAATGCTGTCATTGTTGTTGTTAGCCTTATAAATTTAAAGATGACATATAACAATACTGGGGAATCGGCCGAGGATAGGGAGGCATAGGTTGCTATATAACTGTATATAAAAAGGCAAAAAAAAAATACGCGGGATAGCAACTCGTTGAAGCAATGTCGATTCTATCCTTCATAGCTTTTTGCAATGTCCGTAGCTTTGCCCTGTGCACGCGAGAATTCATAGAGAAATCCATCTTACAGAGTTTTTCACGCTGCCACTTCGGTATCTCATTTAAATATGTTTCTGGGGCGTTTTAAAAATTCCTTTGTTCGGGTGCATGCACATCGCCAGTAATGCAATCTTCGCAAATGCGCACGCCCTCGCATTAAAACCGGAAGCATCATCGTCACCATCGGGATTCGCGTTTCTTGGGTCGAATCGCTCGTGCAGCGAAGGTCTAAAGCGGTTGTGCGGGCGTCGCTCAGTGCTTTCTACGGCGCTTCCACAGCTGGGCATCTCACGTTAGTATGCCATTTTTACGTCGTTTAAGGAAACTAAGTGCAGCAGGTCGACTTCTGACGCAAATTTGCACTTTCACACCACAACGCCACTAGGGCTCCGTTTCACTGTTTTCTTTGTTATCGAGATAATTTGGGCATGCTCCGGACGTAAGGGCAGATTGCTTTCTGCACCGAAGTAACCAACTTTATTCGAACTTAAGCATCCTGCAGACATCTTCAGTATATACAACACGCTTTCTCACTTTGATTCATCGTGGCTTACGGGTGCTAAACCTCCTCGACTGTTTTTCATTGGAAGGCAAAACACGCAGGTGCAATGACGCATATTTCACATCCTTCAAAGATACTACAGCAGAGAGAAGGTTACGTATGCAATGTACCACATGGGGTATGTGGGGTTCGACACTCCACACCAGGTATTCAGGACAACGCTTACACAGTCCAGCTATGACTATATACCGCCATATAGTTCTTTTATGGCTGCCACGTCGGTCACTCCGTTTATTTCTCACAGCACGGATGTTGCCAACACACCATTTTTAAATGTTGACAGCCACGCACTATGTTGCAGCAGCCAACGGAACCAGAAGTGCTTGTCCTGAATTCTTAGTAGTGATGATGCACGTAGGCTATGAGAGACGCCTTAGTGGATGGCTCCGGATTCAGTTCGACTACCTGCGGTTCTCTGACGTCGGCTAACATTGCGCAGCATCCTAGCGCTTTTGCATTTCGCTGGAGACGAAATGCAAAAGCCCTCGGGTGCTGCGCAGTGTTAGCCGACGTCAGAGAACCGCAGGTAGTCAAAGTGAATCCGGAGCCATCCACTAAGGCATCTCTCATAGCGCTTTTGTATTTCGCCTCCAGCGAAATGCGGCCGCCTTGACCGGGAGTCGATCCCGCGACCTCGACTTCATCTGCCTACCCTTCGTGTGCATCATTCTCGGCCAGCCCGCACTTCTTTCCTTCTCTCTAGCCTACCTGCGCGATAACTACGTAACAACCTTTTGGCGCATGACAGCCTTAGTTGATTACGTGCCATAAAACGTAAGAACATCTTTTTGTACTATCACAGAGCCGCTCTCAGTGTGCTCTAAGCATGTAAACTAGAGGCTCTAGCCCTCAACTGGGAGTTTTAACCCGATAGCTCTCTTTTTCCCGAGTAATCACAGAAAAAAAAGGAAGAAAAAAGATTAACAGAGGGAGAGAGAGAAGCTGCTGAAATATAGACGCAGTGGACTGAAAGGGTTGACTTCGAGTCTTGAATCCATGCAGGCTAAACCAACTTCCTGCTGCAAAAGGGTGCCATTGCCGTACCTACTCGGCTGTGTGGGGTGGACTACTTCGGCTAAACATATTCTTACTCTCTTGGCTGAACACTGCTGGTGCGACGACATGACTAATACTACTACCAAAACTTCAAACCGCAGCGAATCGAGTGAGTATCTCGAGTTTCTGACAAGCAGAGGCAGGCATTCACGTTCACATCGTTCTCACCGAACCTGGAATACCTAAAGCGCGCTATAAAAGACTTTCTTGTTTGTTCAGTTTCATTCTGATAATTTTTGCACTAAAGCTAGATCCAACATTAACGTTTTTCTTTTGTACGAAAGGAGATGACAGACTGCCATAGAAAACCAATGGGGAACGGTCTTGAGTACATCAAGAACGTCAATAGAAAAAAAAAATGCAACACTCCTATCAGGTGATCTGCCGATATATTGATTGTCATAATGAGATCTTACATTGCATGACAAAACTGCGTTCATCGAAGATTTTCCACTAAAAAAAGCCGTTGTCTAGATTTGTTGGTTATGTTAGGGCCAGTGTCCCTTTGTTTCAATGAAACGTTTTTAAGTCTACCGCGGTGGAAGGCTGGCAGTGTTGAAGTCATCTGACCGCACCCTCTGCACTCTGCGGGGTCCTCATTGCTTCATTCGCTATCACCACAATTGCCACCTGAGGCGAAAAATGAATGATCCTTTTCTTTAACTTATCCCTGAATCAATCAATGAAAAAAAAAATGCTCGATTCTAAAGAAGAGCAAAGAGTAGTTTTCCTATTCACCGGAGCATTTAGAGGCCCCTTTTTTTCGTTTTGCATTTTATTTTTTTTTATTTTTTTTGCAGCTGGAACTTCAGCCCCATCTGAGACGGAGAGTTCAGTCAGGTCAATGGAAGGCTCGTCTGACGCTGATGCCGGTGAGTGTCAAGTCGAACACATGAATATTTTATTCAGCGAACTGAGGTATCATTGAATTGGAGGAAAAAATAGCGCCAAACCATGCACACCACAAGAAAGGAACGAGAACGAGACACGAGCGCTAATAGCACTTGTGTCTCGTTCTTGTTCCTTTCTTGTGGTGTGCATGGTTTGGCGCTATTTTTTCCTCCAATTCAAGTATGCACCAACTAGCCCAAAAAGAGGTCTTAATGAGGTATCGTATTTACCCGATCCTAACATGCACTTCTTTCATTGAAATCGCGACTCGAAACGGGCTGCACGTTACAATAGTACGCAGAACCGAAATCACGATAGGAACAGCACCAGCATCCTTACCATCGTCATATGCCGGTGACGCTTTTCTGCGCTGGCATTTGGTATGGTCGGTATCTTGGAGACGTTAGGTCAAACTGCGTACATCGTGGTCTATAAGGTGACATTTTTAAAATAGAAATCATCATCAGTTGTTTCGGCGCCGAGCTGCATGTTGTACGCGCCCCGAGCCGGTACCCGCTCACGCCAGGGTGCATAGAGCACGCACCATGAGCAAAAAGTAAAGATAAAAAATTCGCATCTAAATTGATTTCGCTAGAGAAAATTCAAACTGCGCTTTATTTACTGGGCTCACTCGTGGTGGCGGTCGCTTTCCCAGGCGGTCGTTAATAGCGGCAGAGAAAATTTCCGGTTGGTAACTTTAATTCGAGTAACCTCCAGAGCATGCGCCGCGCCGGAATCCGAAACTATAGGACTGTCGGTAGTTAGGTTTGCCGCTTCTCACCCTAGTCAACCTTGAAACACGGCAGTTTGTAATACGCAGAAAGTACGCCTTGTTATCGCGGTTGTGCCCCATTTGCCTCCAGCTGCTGGCCTTGCAGTTGAGTTGTTAGGGTGGCTGTTGTTTTGAGGTGCGCTCGTCGCGACGACAGCTAAGAAGACCCACCTATAGATCGACGAGGAGTGACACGGAAGCAAATATGAACGCCCCTTTACGCTTCAGCGCGAATTATGCTTTTTAAAACTATGTGATTATGAGAATGGGGCCTGCGTTATGATCGGGTAATTACGGTACTGGTTTGGTTTATTGGGGTTTAACGTCCCAAAGCAACTCAGGCTATGAGGAACCCTGTAGTGAAGGGCTTCGGAAATTTCGAGCACCTGGAGTTCTTTAACGTGCACTGACATCGCACAGTACACGGGCCTCTAGAATTTCGCCTCCATCGAAATTCAGCCGCCGCGGCCGGGGTCGAACCCGCGTCTTTCGGGCCAGCAGCCGAGGGCTGTAACCACTGAGCCAGCGCGAAATTATGGTGCTGGATAAACCTGAAAAAAAAAAACAAGAATTAGTGTTGTACTTAACGAACGAAAATAAGAATCTGGAAGAACCCGCGCAAAATCTAAACAAAAAAGCTTCAGCCATTGGGGCTAATGACACTGTGTACCTGTGCATGCATGCGGGCACTGTGCTGAAACCTAGATGATCTCCGTGATGAGTGCCCTACACGCTACCTCGATGTGCAGCTTTTTATCATTACTGCGGAAATTCTTCACACGCCTAAACGGACATTCACTTTCCGCCTTTTGTTTTTGGCTACTGCTCTAACACATGCTTCGCCCTCTGTCTACTCCAGTGAAGACTGAGATCAGTGGTAAGTGAAGGTGCCTTCAACCGGCATAACTCAGCAAGCGGTAACGTCGTATTCTTACGCGGGTCATAATGCGCAGAGCTATGCTTCACTAGCGCTGGTTCTATATTTTGTCGTTTGCTTAAGTTCTCAAACATTCTCTATGCATTGTTTGTGTGATGAGCCACAGGCAAGAGCGTAACAAAAAATCTACATTATTATGAGCATCCTAGGTATCTTCGTATTACTGGAACTTTCCATGAGGAGGCGCTTCGAAGTAAGTTGGATATGGCTTTGGAACATAACATATGCGTACCACCAGACTGCGAGGGATGTGTCCATACTATGTCCATTTTGCTGTGCACGAGTGCCACAGACTAACACAGTCCCTTTCCCAGAGCCGCTCGAAGCTGCAGATTAAGTTCCGTCACATATATTTCCTACTTAGACGAGGAAAGCAATGCTGCTAGGGACCTATGCACGTTTGGTGTAGTGTGTGTAACACAACGAGTTTCGATCGATATTCCTGGCGGTAAATTATCAGTGGTCTGTTCAATGTAATCCCATACAAACCCGTGCATTTGATACCAAGAAAGGATGCCCCCACAAAAAATAGAGCATTATAAGCGTTAAATGTTCGTGGGGTTCGGGGAACCGCCTACCATGAGTATGGGGTAGCGGTAGTTCGTCAAGGAGCATTCGTCGTACCTATCTCATGCTGTGAAATGCTTCGTCACCCAGTCACATTAAATAATCGATTTTAAAACGGAATGTTTCCGTAAGGACAGCCAAGTATACAGACGCAAGCACGTGTGCATATATATTCATGCACCTACATACACCAATACGCTTCATTATACACGAACGTACCGTCTTTGCAAAGGTAACCCATGAAAGGAGTTGGCTTCTCGATCAGGTAGTGGAGGTGAAAATAAGGATTTTCCTTACTTTACAATGATTTAAAGCCTAAGGGGTGCCAAATGTACTCTACTACACAATTGAGAAACGAACCCGTTAGCTTAGTTATTTCTCGCAATGATGGCGCATACTACCCGTACGATCAATCAAAGTTGGTTTGAATTTCGCGCTTTGTGTTCTTTTCCAGAGCCATTTGCAACAGAGTAAGTAGACTGAAGACTTCCTATGCCACTTTCACATCAGGCGTACTTGTTTAAAGATGGTCACATCTCATCAGGAGGGATTGGGAGCACCCTTCATTTCGTGTTCTCAGTCACCTGCTGTTTTTTATTGTGCCACGGCGATGCCAGCACAGCTGTTGTGAAACTCTGTGTGCTGGTCTATCATCGCTGCTTACTATGCGGACTTCTAGCCAATTTTGGCCACATCAGACGTTTACTTCTCTCCAGCGTAGTATAAAATGAACCTGAATTCCCAGTGCCCCCTCTTGCGAAATTTCAGCCTGAACAAGCCATTCGCTTAGGCAAGTCAAGCATTATCCGGTTCTCTCTGAGGGACGCAGTAGTCTGTACAGGTCAGACAAGAATGTGAGCGGTCTCATTACATAACTGCTTCCTTCTTCAGTCTTTGTGAAACACCGAAGGGCTCAAGTCGTCCTGGTTCGTATTTGCAGGGCGCCTGAGAAGCACACCAACCACATGTGGCCGCTGACCGCAGTGCTCATCATCACGATGCTCGTGGGGATCATCATTGTGCTGCTCTTCAGCCGTGGAGGTAAGTGCAGGCTGCGCTGAGTACAGCTGTGGCCAACATGCCAGAGACGCTAACAAGAGTTAAGCTTTTCAGAAGAGAGAAAAAAAAAAACTGTCCCAGTTGCCCTAATAGATGCTTACCTGTTCATTCTTGAATCAGAATCCAATTACATGAAAAATTCCTAGTAACGAAATGCTTGGACAGCGCAAAAAGATCACTCAGAGGCACTGGCCTTTGTGCCGTTGTGTAGATTGGTTTGATTTGGTTTGGTTTATTGGGGTTTAACGTCCCGAAGGGACTGAGGCTATGAGAGACGCCGTAGTGGACGGCTCCGGAAATTTCGACCACCTGGGGTTCTTTAATGTGCCGATGATTTCTGGCTGCATCACCCTCATTACAAGTGCTTTTTCCTCCATCAAATTCACATTGAACAATGCAAAGCAGAGGGTTCCAGGTACGCGTTTGAAACAGAAGTCTTCAGGAGGTTAAATTCCTGGCGCAGACGATTGCATGTCGGCGTCTTCTGAGTATAAAACGTGTAACAGTAAATGCAAGGTATTTTATTTCGCTCCTTGCACAGCGATAGCTGCTTCAGGATGGTCCTGGCGCATTAGCGTAGAGCGTCGATCCTGGTCGCCCGCACCCTCGCACATCCGGGCAGCGGCACCGGTGGTGGGGCACAGCGCGTTCGCGCCGCAGGAAGAAGCAGAAGAATTTATTTCTTTTGGGGCGAAAAGGGCTGGGACAAAAACAAAAAAAGTAATAGTTAAGGAAAGGAGGCGCAGTATGTGCAAGGAGCATGGAGTGCGTATGCGGCGCCAATTTCCGCCGGAACGGTGACCGACGCAGAGGCGCACATAGGCGCCGGAGAGTGGCGCTGTGGAAGCGACGGAGCGGCTCTCATACGAGGCAGCTCCGAGCTTAAATAGAACTTATGCGCTGACCTGACGGCCAGACCTGGAGTGTAGACGCTGTAGGTGAGTCGCGCTAAGAGCAGTGCCACGCCTGAAGCTGAACGACAAAGTGAGAAGCTGGTGCTCGTGGGGCGGCATGTAAGCGAGAGGCAAAACCACAGAAATATGAAGGCTGGTGTAGTAGCGGGCGCTCTCAAAACGTATGAAGCATTCGCAAAGAAAGCAAGAAAAAAACGCAAAAGCAAATGGACGACCACGTCACACAAACATTTAGTGCCGGTCAGCGGTATTACCCCGAGTATTATAGCTTTGGCTTTCGTTGTTTGCCGTTAGGGCCCGATCCGCAGGAGCATAGAAATTTTCTAACCATTCTTCCTCTCTCATACGTGCCGCATGGTAAGAGTGCATTTATACATTCTGAACAGCACGTAAGGATGTAAACTTGGTCACTCAATCCGTACTGATATACTTTTGGACTGGGAAATTGCTTTTGTGCCCACCTTTCTTCTTGTCCGCCGTCTTTTTGCGCTGTTTTAGCAACGTTTAGTTTGGGAAACAGTTTGCTGCCATGTTTAATTGAATGCACCGTTGACTTCTCTGCATTCGGCTTGCGGAGTTGGTGCAATGCGTTCGCATTCCCTTGGCATAGGGCAGTGAACGATAACTGTTGCGCTCGCATCTGCGACTGCCGGCGTTCTCGTATACGCACAGTACGCGCTGCAATGGTTTAATGACGACACGTTGCAGTTTCTGCACTTTGCGTATGGGGTGAAACGGTAATCGCTAGGGTTATAACCTTCAAATCGCGTTGAGCAACACGAAGCGACAAAGGCCCTAATGACAGCCTTTATAGAGTCGTAGTAACTTGCTGTCTATTTCATGTGTACGCGCGAAACTGTTTCTTGCAAATACAACGTCGTGTTATTTTAACTGTTACCACCTTAGCACTCTGTGTAAGGAAAACAAAATCTGAAGGTGTTGCTGGTCCCGACTACCTGAGATGCACGTTTGCTGCCCATGATTTCTCGTCGTCGCTTCATCAGACAGTACATAGCCATACGCCCATTTTTATGCGAAGCATACTACTTTAGCTACCACTTCAGCCCTTCACTGTGGTTATGCGCCTCCAAATCACGTGACACGATCATGCCACACCACGTGACACGATGACGTCACGGCAGTGGAGAAACGGGGGCCCACCTCGCGCCGTCGCTGTGGTTGTGCGCCTCCAAATCACGTGATACATGACGTCACATCACGTGACACGATGACGTCACGACAGTGGACAAACGGGGGCCCACCTCGCGCCGTCGCTGTGGTCGTGCGCCTCCAAATTTCAATGCAAATAAAAAAAAAAAAATTCGCCGCCCCCGGGAGGGCTCGAACCTCCAACCTTTCGCTTAACAGCCGAACGCGCTAGCCGATTGCGCCACGGAGGCGGGGCTGGGATGAGTCGTCTGAAAAAGGGTTCTGTATCATGATCACCTGCAATTGTGTCATGCTCGTAAGTGCGTTATGGTGATTGTATTGGCCATTGTTTTGATTAATCTTTCAATTACTTTAGCTAATATTACTTAACTCAGATAGCAATTCATTGCCTAAATGCCTCCTAAATGTACCGCTGTAAAGAAAAAAGGTTTAGTAGTAGTCTTCAACAGACGATAATTGATTTCTTTCGCATGCTAAACCGGTCTTAAGTGTACGGCCGAAGGAGGTTGCTCAGGATCGCGAGCGGTGGTAGTGTAAGGTCATTCTTCATAGGATCATTTCTATAGGATGATCGCCGAGTCGGAAGTCGCGATTTCGGAACACACTCATCCACGATGAGGAGTGGAGGGTCTCCGCCTGAGCGCGAAGCCGGCTACGGAACTATGGGTTCCGACCCGGGTTCCTGCCATTGATGACCGTTCCCCTAGGCTTAATTGTCTAGTGGGAGGGCGGAGACTCAGTCTGAGTTTTTGAGTGTGCATTTTTTAATCGAACCGAAAATAAGAAGTCATGCCATTATAATTAGCGAGGACAATAATGCAAACCACTTATGCCGTCACGACTTCCGGTGGATGTGACGTCATGGCGTTTCCTTTGCTATATCGACATTTTTGCCTATAATTATTTACTCTGCAGTCTCCGTACTTGGCTTCTAGGTTCATTTTCTTCCTTTATCAGAAGTAACCATTGGATTTCTTTCATGCGAAGCATACTACTTTAGCTACCACTTCAGCCCTTAACCGTGGTTATGCGCCTCCAAATCACGTGACACGATGATGGCACACCACGTGACACGATGACGTCACGGCAGTGGAGAAACGGGGGGCCCACCTCGCGCCGTCGCTGTGGTTGTGCGCCTCCAAATTACGCGACACGATGATGCTTCGCATTCTCCAGGCTTAACCAAGTTAAGCCTCAGCCATTTTTTCTTTCGATGGACGCAAGCCGTCTTCATCCTAATTTGGTAGGCACCAGAACTAAACTGTGCGTTACGCAGTTTTCCGACGGCGCGCAGCAAATGACCGCCACCAGTGAGGGTCACAAAAAAAAATTTAAGGGCACACTTAAGCTAGCTTTAAGGGTATGGCACGATAGAGTATTGAGTTAACTGCCAAACATGCAGACGGTTATTCGCTACTTTGCATTCATAGATCCCTGCGAACCGTCATCATATCAGCTTCTAACGAGGGGCCTTGTGTGGTCCAGGTTGCTCTTCCCGGAGGGATCAATCAATAATTGCACTGCAACTTGTCACGGAGGGCAGTTTGATCCCTATCTTGTGGCCAGGTTGTGATGACGCTGCATGGTCACGTGACCTAGGTCGCCCACCTGCTTCCTAGGTTACTCTCTGGGCCCCACCTGCAAGAATCATGCTAGTGGTTTTCGCCCACAACGCCGACAACACCGACACCGAATTTTCGGGACAACGGTGCCTTTAACGCTGTCGCGTTGCTACGCAAGATCACGATTTCATCTCGCTATAATCGCTTAATTGTATGCAGCGTTTGCTACAGTTTTTCAAAACAGCTTCAGTACCCCTGTACGCGGCTTCCAGCTCAGCTGCTATTCTACATTTTTTGTGTACTTCGAACGAGTCAGAAACAATAAGTACGGCCGGAACAGAAATAAATTCCTTCCCGGCGTGCATTCGTTGCCTTTCAGGGGGCACCGACACTGCGTCGTGGGGCCACAAGAAGCAGCACTGCCCAGACGCGACCGGCGAACACCAGTTGGTGCCCTCCACGACCCAAGCCACGGAGGCACATCGTGCAGCGAAGAAGCACACAAAGCGCACCCCGGAGCCCTGGTGCGACGAGGACGGAGAAGAGCCACCCTGCCGCGCCAGACCCGGAGGCGAAGGGACTAGGACCCCCGCTGCCGAGACCGAGGCCAGCGACGCGGTGCCAGAGTCGGCGACCGTCACCACGGTACGATGCGGACGCGTCGACGTCCCTTTGGCAACGGCATCAGTGTAGTGCCCTCAAAGTACCTTAAACGGTGTTGGTGTCTCGATCACTAGAGGCATTTGAAATCAATTTTAATTATTAGCGTGAAGGCATTATTCTGCTCTGTCGCGTCAACAAAAAGTGTCCGCAAAATTTGTCCGCGCGATTACGTCGTTGATAAATGTGTGAAAGTGTGATTGTGACAGATAGTGTGCGATAAAATGTTGCAGTGGGATAATTTGGTTGATGAGTTGTAATTATTGATATAAATAAACGTGAAAAAACGCGAAAAGTACACTTAGACGTCAAAATAGGCAAGGACGTCGATATTGCACGTGGACGTCAGAACAGCCACAGACGTCGATATAGTATGAGGACGCTTTGCTTTCGCATTGCTCCAATGCGGGTCGCTGCAGTGACCTCAAAGTTTTTTAGATGGTACGGTAACAGGAAGATGATACAGATTAGGCGGACAAAGAGGCCGGGTATATGTCGGGACATCCTATGCTATAGGGTGCATTGGTGTAATACACTGAAACCAAAAGCACTCGCGTTCACATACTCATTCTGTGTGAACGTAACACATCTGAGCTCAGGTGAGGTCTATGCATTGCATGTGTCCTGTGTGGTCAAGTCTCGGTCATCGCGCTTACCAAGACTTGGTTAAATGACATGGTTCCTGATGATGTCATTTTCGCCTGTGACTCCGAATTCAACATATTTCGTTGTGACCGCACGGGCCGTAGAGGTGGCGGTGTTCTTCTGGCTGTCAATAAAGTGCTCACTGCTGTGCCTATCGAGGTCACGTCGTACATAGAATCGGTATGGGTTCGGTTGAGTTGTGGTCCCACGGTCGCCATCATTGGCGTCATTTACCGCCCTCCGGACATGAATTCTTCATTCGCAAGTCAGTTTTCTAATTTACTAAGCGATCTTACTTGTCGTTTCCCGAATTCAAGCTTACTTTTACTTGGTGACTTTAACTTTCCGGCTATTAACTGGTCGTCTTTAACAGCTCTTGCCAATGATCCCGAAGCTCAGGCTTTCCTCCAGTCCTGTCTCGATTTCTCTTTGCAACAACTTATTTCTGAACCTACGCGTCGTTCCGCCACTACAGCCAATATTCTCGATCTTATCTTGACAAGTGATCCTTACCTTTGCTCCAACATTGCGCTCTTAGAAGGCCTTTCCGACCATTCCATAATCACGGGTAACCTGAATTTTGTGCCCCATAAAAAGGTAACTCGTACTAAACAAATAAGGTGCTACAACCGAGCAAACTTCGGCGAAATAAACGCTCAGTTGTCAGTCTTTGCTGATCATTTTCTTCACGATTTTTCGTCACGCTCCGTGGAAACGAACTGGAACCTGTTCAGCGTGAAACTTGCTACTCTCATTGACAGATTCATACCCGTCATCAGTATCCCTTGCACTAACACAGCGCCTTGGTTTAATAGGCATCTACGTCGCCTTAATAACAAGAAAAAGCGCCTTTACAGACAAGCCGACAAGAACAGACACTCCGAATCTTGGCAACGGTACAAACTATGTGATAAGGAATATCAGTCTGAGTTGATATCTGCACGTAGGCACTTCTTCACACATGATCTACCGGCAATGCTAACAAACAATCCACGGAAGTTCTGGCAGATAATAAACCCCGCTAATCATCCTGACATTACTCTTACTAACGCGGAAGGCAGCAGTGTTCCAGTGGCCGAATGCGCCGAACTTTTCAATAACGCATTCACATCCGTTTTTACCCGTGAAGATCTCCCTCTACCTCCTATTTCTGTCAGCACTTCTAATACATCAATGTCCGAAATATTTATCAGTGAGACCGGTATCTTATCCTTACTAAGGAAGCTTAAAACAACATCAGCATCAGATCACCTTGGCTTTAATAACAAAATACTCAAAAATTCATCTGATGGTATTCATCGCATCTTGTCCGCTATTTTTTCACAATCTCTATCATCAGGCGTGATTCCGCTGGACTGGCGCCTAGCTAAAGTTGTGCCAATTTTCAAGTCTGGCGATCGTTCCTCACCACTAAATTACCGACCCATTTCTAGCACTGTTTGCAAACTTCTTGAACACGTAATCCACTCTCAGGTAATTAACTATCTTGAAGAACATAACATTATCTTTAAATATCAACATGGGTTCCGTAAAGGCTACTCTTGCGAAACGCAACTTGCCGGATTCATTCAAGACATACATTCATCGATTGATGCTGGCATTCAAGTAGACTCCATATTTCTTGATTTTTCCAAAGCTTTCGACAGAGTACCACACAACCGGTTATTAATGAAACTAGCACTGCTTAATATTAACCCTCTTGTCATTGCATGGGTTAAAGATTTTCTCTTTTCCAGGTCTCAATTTACAACTGTCAATAACCACAATTCGTCTTTCAGCCAAGTACACTCTGGCGTCCCACAAGGAAGTGTGCTTGGCCCCTTACTTTTCCTAATATTTATCAACGATTTACCGGATTCCATTTCTTCCCATATCAGACTTTTTGCTGATGATTGTGTAATTTATCGCAAAATTTATTCTAACACCGATTGCCAATCGCTTCAATCTGACCTTGATTCAGTAACAGCATGGTGCTCAACCTGGCTTATGCAACTTAATCATTCAAAAACTAAATTGATGTCTTTTACTAACCGAATGTCTCGAATTCAAACAGCATACTCCTTAAATAATACCTCACTCGAGCTAGTCACCACGTATAAGTACTTAGGACTTCACCTTCATTCAGACTTAGCATGGAACCACCATATTAACCTTATGCTTGCATCTGCTAATCGGTCATTAGGTCTCTTAAAACATAACCTAAAGCATGCTCCTCCTCACCTCCGTGCTCATGCCTATACCACTCTAATTCGACCTAAAATTGAATATGCCTCGGCTATTTGGGACCCTTACCAATCTTACCTAATAAATAACATTGAATCATTGCAGAACCGCGCCGTTCGTTTTATTTACTCCAATTATTCACGTAACACCAGCGTCACAGCCTTAAAGAAACGCGCAGGTCTCCAGGATCTATGTCTCCGCCGTAAAATTGCACGACTGTCACTTTTTCATAAGCTTTATCATCATCCATCACTTCATAACGACTTTTTTTCTTCGCCTACTTCGATTTTTGACCGCCGCGATCATCCCTTTAAAGTTAGACGTTTCACGTGCAGAACATTTATCTATGCGCATTCATTCTTACCACGCACAATATCTGACTGGAACACTCTGCCTTCACATATCGCAACCACCACTGATCCTGATAAATATTTTAAACTTATATCTTCAATAACTACTGCTTAACTCTTCGCATACATTGTTATTTTATTTGTTCATGGCTTCCTTTTTTGCAGGGTTTGTTACTAAAAAGATTCATTGTATTAGTGTTCTGTTTGTATAATTTCAATAATGCAGTAATCTTCGTTGTTTGCCGCGCTGCCATTCTTTTGATTCTTTTGCTTACTTATATGCCATGCAAAGTGTCTTATTTGTGCTTTTGATTGATTCTTTTGCTTACTTATTTCATCCAGTGTGGCTTATTTGTGCTTTTGTTGTTTGTTTTATATTTGTGGTTTTTCTTTTATTCTGTTCAATTGCCTGTGCCCCCCCCCCCCCCCCCCCCCCCTATGTAGTACCCTCTCGAGGGCCTTTAGGAGTATTCTGTATAAATAAATAAAATAAATAGTACAGGAGGGCCTTGCATGGACACTGTCATTCAAATCAGTCCTGGAGGAAAAAGTTTCATCCTTTAACCCAGCGCCCTCTAGAATCAGCCGTTATCCCTTATTTATAAGCACCTGCGTTAGAAGGAGGTGGCAGTTCGTGCATTATGCTGTATGTACAAAGAGGAAGCAACCGTTGGGACTTTACTGCAAAGTAATATGAAATATTTTGTGACAATCAGCACGAGCCTTGCGTGGCATGTTGGTTATAACGGCCCATGCGCTTTTAACGAATTTACAGTGAGTAATGCTGGCAGTCGAGCTATTTAGGCTCTGGTTTTGCAATCAGCCTACTAAAACGCGTTGCGGAAGAGTACTATTCCTTTTGCTTCTCATTACAGCCAACAACATGTAGTCTGTTCACTTTTTTTTTAAGTACCTACAGCGCCCATGAGGCATTAGTGTAGGGGGATATTACTACATACAATAACACATGCAATGAAGATATTGGGAAACGTGTCAGCATGTGCACAGCCCAGTATTCTGATATCCGCTGCTTATTCTATTATTCTAGTGCTCTCTGGGACCAAGAAGCAACTGCTACGGCATCCATATCGCACTTGCCTCAAATACTAGGGAATGTAGCCAGTTTGTAACGCACCTGTGCGGGCGGTACAGCCATTGTCAGAAATATACTTCCCCAAGAAGTCTGCTTCTATGGCCTGTAGTGTAGCCGTCTTGTTGCAACCCTGCAATTCCTTAGCTCCGGATGGGGGAGGACGGGAGTTACTCTCTCCGTTGAAGAAATTTGAACGTTGCCAATGCAAAACGAGTCACACTGACTGGCCCTGAATGAAACATGGTGAGCTGTGTACTTTTAGCTAAGCTAACCAGGACGGCTAGCAGGTAGAGAGGCCGAATAGATCAGAGTTAACCCATAACGATGGTATGGTTTGGTTTATGGGGTTTAACGTTCCAAATCGACTCAGGCTATGAGTGACGCCGAAGTGAAGGGGGCTCCGGAAATTTCGATCACCTGGGGCTCTTTAACGTGCACTCACACCGCGCAGTACACGGGCCTCTAGGTTTTCGCCTCCATCGAAATTCGACCGCCGCGGCCGGGATCGAACCCGCGTCTTTCGGGTCAGCAGTTGAGCGCCATAACCACTGAGCCATCGCGGCGGCCCATAACGAAGCAGGTTCGGCGTCAGCCGTAAGGTGTAAATACTCATCTTCGGAAATTCTCCCGATAACATATAATTGCTGATCTCATCACTCAGGTTAAACGTTAACTATCCCACGCTAAGCCTTGACGTCATGTAATCTACACAAGTGCAGCCAGCATATGGCAGCTAATGGGGCAGAAAGCAAGGATTGAAGACTGTGAAGTATGACAGAGAGGCTTTTTGCCATCGGGCCCACCGCGGTTCTACCATCGCAGGGGAAGGCGCCAGAGAAAAAGTCGACGGAGAGACAGGCAGTGGGATCAACTCCAGGAAGCGGCACGGCGGCCACCACCCCGACCACGGTCTCGACGACGACGCTCAAGCCTGGCTTCCCTGCCGTGGAGGACGAGCCCCTCCCTCCCGTGGTCCAACCCAAGACTCGGAAGCCGCTGCCGACCAAGAGGAGCACCCGGCAGAGCACCACCACTACAACCAGTGAGGCAGGCCAAGAGCAGCACATGACGTTTGTAATGAGATCAAGTGGTTGCGTGCGGAGTTTCAAATCGCGGAGCTGCACTTCACCTACGAGGGACGTGGTAGTGGAGGGCCATGGATTCACAGCGACCACGTGGAGTGGCATCGCACAGCGCAAGGGAGTTTTTGCACCTCATCTCCGTTTAAATTGGGGGTCTATAAACATGTCTGGCAGAGGGCCGGATTGCAGATTTGTCGAGTTGATGAGGGTCGGAAAAGAAATAAAGAATGAACCAAAAATGAATGCCGCAATAATGAACAATGACAGGCCTGAGGTATAATTATACCTCAGGCCTGTCATTATTCATTATTCTGTTTGTTTCACTTTTAACACTTGTATTTAACTTGCCATGCCATTAGGCAACAATAGCGTTTTGTATCAGTCAGAACAATATGCAACTAAGCACTAGATTCGACAATTGTATTTATTGTCAAGCAATGTTGAATCCTTTTTTTTCTTTCAAGAAATATGTTCCTAATATCTGTTTGGTAGAAAGTGGTGTTTTGTGGAAACAAGTACGTTAAATCCTGAAGTTGACGTGGTACCCCAGTTGAGTTATCACTCAAGTCACGATATCCCACCACCACATATTTCAGGCACGTTGCAATTTTTGAGAAGAGCCAGGAAGGAAAGAATGCTACTAAAAGAGGCCATGCGCGCAGCATGCTTTTCAAGACCTCTCGGCGCAAAGTAGGTCATATTCCTTCCTGTTGTGTTCAAACTTCTGCCGCTCGGATGTAAACCGTCGAAGGGCTGCATCGCCGAAACAAATGGTACGTCAACAAATATACAGTACCTATCCCCTTTTTGTATACTGCTCTGTGCGTACCTTTTAGGTCTGTCACGGAAAATATTGTAACAGACTTCTCAAATTGTGATTATAAAATTGCGGAAACGTTCAATATCATTTGATCACAAACGGCTGTAACTCCCGGCTGTTGTAGACATAACCTGCTGCCTTTAAGCATGCCTGATGTTTCTTCGAAAAACTGCCTCCAGGCGTTGCCGATCTCCTTGTGCTGTTGGCATTGAAATTTACGTTTTCTGGTATTAAACGGTACGTGCCAGGCCAGCGATAAGGGAAGTTGCAGGACGAATACTTTTTTTTGTTGTTTGACTAATAATCGTGAAAAATGTTATGATGATAAAAGTAGCGGTGCTATTCTCACAGGTTTTACACCAACAGACTTCTTGTAGAGGTTCAGCATAGTCTACGTTGTATCTCGTGCAATTCATTAGGACTGGCAAAGATGAAGTAGCGTGATGGCCTAACCAATATCTCTGTAAACAAGGGAAGGGGAGAGGGGCTCGTTATAAATATGACAGAAGCCAACAGCCACAGAAACCAAGGGTCACAGGGGAATTTTTAATTTATTTATTCATTTTGTGCTGTTGATCAATTTAGAATATTACTGAATATGTTATCGCTTAAAGCTAATTGATTAGAAAAGCAGAAGAAAAAACAACCACATGCCGCCGCATGGGGTTGGTTTCTGTGGCTGTTGGCTTCTGCAATATCTCTGTACTTATTCTCGTCTACGATGACCTCGGTGCAGCCACCCGAACGCCCCTGGTGTGCACCATGGGTGGCAGCGCCACTGCCTTCACCTCGTACCCGGCGCCTGGCGTGTGCAGCTACGTGTTCTTCACGCACGTTCTCGTCTCCAACGGGAAGCTGCGAGGTTCCGAAGGTGGCGGCGCCTGGCGGAACTTTGTGCGCATGCTCAGGGGCGAAGAGTTCGCCGACTACCCCGGCGGCGTGTCCTTCGACGCGCGGTCAGTGCGCAGAGCACGTCTGTGCTAATCATTCACTTGGCTATAACCTATAACCTATAATACTTTGTTACTTGCTCTATTTTTTTCATTTACTACTTGTTACTATAAGTAGCCGTGTGTAACACAAATGGTGTTTCATAATCAGATCTAATAGGTGCGCCTTTTGGAACTAAAATTTGTATTGATGTTTTTAGGCTTCTGACAGGGATCCTGATGAAGTGGTGATTGAGCTGTACTTCAGTGCGTTGGAACCTCTTCCTTGCTGCGTAGGAGCTTCTAGCCTAAGTTATCATCTGAAAATTTGAGCAATTACTAAACTTTAAGCTTTAATGTCATGCAGGCACGTTGCCCCCGCATCCTTGGACGACGATATGGTCAAGCAGGAACTGGGAGACCTGGCCTCCAACAATATCAAGCACTACGGCATCCTCAACGTTGTCACTCGCGCCAGCCACATAGCGCTCTTGGTGGCCAACGTTGGTCCTGTGCTCGCGGTGAGGACGGCGGGAAAAAAAAGCACGAAGCACTCATTCCTTGCCTCTTGAGGAGTTCTGTGAGGTTTAGTGAGTGGAAGTAAATTCTGGTGAATGGTGGTCGGGTTCCTGGTTTCAGTTCGATGTAAAATGCCTTTAGCCGAAGGTACCTTCCCTTAGGACAGACGCGTCTCTGTCTTTGACAACTAACCCAGTTTTGAAGAACAGCAGGTAGCATTGTAACGTATTGCCGTAAAGGCCTTCTGAGTGACAGGTGCGTCCTTGTACAAAGGAAAGAACGCTAGAACACGTTTGGGTGTGTTTCGGGCTGACCACCGCGATCTCTAGTGAAAACATTTGGTTTAAAACGGTCTGGATGTAAGCATATGTACAGTTAAACTAATAGGATTTCATCGTCATTTTTTGCCTTCCTGGTCGCAGCTGCTTTGGGAGCTGCGAAGTACAGAATTCCGTCGTTCTAGACATGCGTTTTGCTATTTGTACCTTTCGGCTGCATTGCAGACACTGAGGAAGCTTCAGGAAGGCGACCGTTCCAGGCACATTGTGGTGGCGGCGGGACTTTGGAACTACAATGACACCGCAGCATGGACCATCTACCAGGCGCAGTTCCGGCTCCTCGCCAGGTATGCGAGTGGACGAAAAATGCGTGGGAACACACGTTGTCAGCTTGTATGTCCTAATACTGTTCCCATTTTTAACAGAAACATAAACTACGCGACAGTGGTAGCTCTACTTGAGAAAACAGACGCATCACGAAGAGCGCAGACGAGCCGGAAAAGGCATACGCTATTCAAGAATTGCACTAGAAGCTTGCAGTATAGACTGCCAGGTATCTACCGCGGCGACTTAGTGGCCATGGCGGTAGTCTCTTAAGTCTAAGGTTTCAAGATCGGTCACGGCCCTGGTGCCTACATATTGGCGGAGGCGAAATTATAAAACGATGGGCCTCCACTACAGTGGGCGACAAGATGGCTTTGTATTAACTGCTTGTATCGCACTTCGTAGGTTCAAAATTTATCTACACCAACAGATCTGTAGGGTAGTTCATTCAAGAACTTAATATTTTTTGTCCATAAAACTTGTGGCCAATGCGCATACTTAAGTTTCATCTGTTTTTACACAACTGCTTCTTATGCATCTTATCTGCTAAATATGTTTGGTTTGGTTTATTGGGTTTAACGTCCCAAAGCGACTAAGGCTATGAGAGACGCCGTAGTGGAGGGCTCCGGAAATTTCGACCACCTGGGGTTCTTTAACGTGCACTGACATCGCACAGTACACGGGCCTCTAGAATTTCTCCTCCAAAGAAATTCTAGCGGCCGCAGCCGGGATCGAACCCGCGTCTTTTTGGTCAGCAGCCGTGCACCATAACCGCTGAGCCACCGCGGCGGCTAGATAGATATGTTTATGTGCTTGCTAAGACTTTATGCGAAGCAACAGTGTGCTGTTGTTTCTTCGGTGCGATGAACTTACAAATTTATCGATAAGATCTGGTACAGTATGCATTTGTTCTTCCTGACCCACAAACTGACGCTACCATGTGCTACCATGGAAAAAGAGTTTTTTTTTTTTCCTTAAACGTCAGTTTTCATGGCAACTGGCTTTTACGCAGTTCTTTTTAGGGGTTATTAAAAGTAAACATTAGTCTTTTCATTAACTCTCCCGAATAGACATTTTTGACTAGAAGGAACTGCAGTACATTTTAACGGCACATTCCAGGAGGATAAGAAATCGCTGGGTGGTCGGTTCTTCTAGTGAAGTGCAGCTGAACGAATGGGAGTAAGGGATGAACAGTACTGCGCACTTTGGACGCTGCCCTAATACGAGAGATTTATTTGAAGGCGAAAGCCTTTAATGCCTCATCGTTGTCGACAGAAGGTTGCCAGCAGAGGTGTCACGCTTTTCGGTGGGTCGAAAATGTTATGACGTCAGTGTGCGGATTCGAAGTAATGAGGTCACCCACGGATGCCTGACGACCCCTTTTGGAGCACACGACAACTAATAAAATAGCTGTCGTCCGCTCCGACAGGGGGCGTAAGGCGTCCGTGGGTGACCACATTACATACCTCATTACTGCGAACAGAGCCATGGATACAACCGAACTCATCGAAGCAGAGAGAGAGAGTCGTGCTAAAGAAGCAGTCAGAGTTTGCAGTCAAAGTGTAGTTGTAATGTGTAATCAAAGTGTGTAGTCAAATAAAGCACTAGTACAGCACAAACAGTCTCGCAGTCAATGCCAAACAGTGCGCCAGGAAAGGCTTTCGCCTTGCAGCACTTTAGAGAGCCAAAGTGCCCCCTGATTTTTTTTGTTCTGCTTTGCAACAATTGCGCAGCTTCGACATCGACGTATTGATCTCCATCAGCAGCGTGCAGACAATGGAGACAGACAAGCAGTGCGTAGCCGCTCCGCCCACCGTCTGGAATACAACCAGCGCCGCCTACCTGGGCTTCGTGAGTGGGAATAAGAGGCGCAATGCGTACGGCGCGAGACCCAAATATCAAGCAGGGTTAGGAGCATGATTTGGGTGAGCGCGGTGCAGTCTTCGATTATTCACGCATTGGCATTTAGACCTTTATGGTGTCGTATGTTTATAAACATCCGAAGACTGTGGTAATATCGTGAAGTATTCTCGAAGCATGCATTTAATTATTCCTTGTCCAGTTCCCTATGTTCTGTACTTCTACTATGGCACACCTAGTTCTGTAATACCTTGACACTGCTTAGTTTCGTGGTGCAATGACTTCAGCACGTCTGCAGTGCTGCTGAAGCAGCCAACTGCACCATCCGACAACGGTTACATCTACAAGGTAGTGAGACTAGCTTGTTGTGGAATGCGCTGCGTGTCGTCGTGGCCACTACGTTTCTGCGCTAAAAAATCGACAGCAAAAATGACAGTGCAACGACACCTGTGTTTGCGTTTTCGGCAGTCTACATCCCAAGCATTATGTGACGTGCGCCTGTTTTTGGGTGTAGGAACTACGCCATATAGATTAGAGGGCACAAAGCATTTGCCTTATGACATAGCTAGTCCTGCTCGTGGTCTAACTATAACACAATTAAACCGGCCTTTCGCTGTGGTTTTAGACTGGCTGCGCCTGTATGCACCTCGCCACGCAGGCTGTAGTCAGCTGCGTTTTAGGTGCTGCAGCACAACGTGAATGGTAATGGTATGCATCGACAGCAACGCACGTGTCAATACAAATCTCCTTTCTTGTTTTTGAATTGAGCCTGTAACTCAAGCTAAGCCTTGGACACATTCCTTTTGCTTGCAGGACAAGCACGCGACCCTACTCCAGGCGTCGGAACCGTACCCGCGCCAGGATCTCTACGTGGGCCTGTCGTTCGAGATGGGCGTCTTGCTGTACCGGCTGCAAGATCCCTCGACGCCGCTTGAAAGCACGGCCTACGCTCCGTGCTCCCAGTTCACGCTGGTCGGGTACGAACAGGTGCGTGGGCAAAGGTTACATCCGGCCGCGATGCGCTGCGCAGAAGGACACCCCATTTCCATCCCTATGCTTGAAATCCAGAACGTCTTAAACCATGCGTAACAGAAATGTGAAACGATGAACAAAGAGTTACAAGTGAGCTTGCGCATAGTTCTTCACGGATGCGTCATTTCAGCCCATGTACACTTGCACAGTGCAAGGCTGGCCGCAAGGATGAACAGGTGTGTAATAGTTCCCTTGTGTCCCTGAATGCCCCTCATAAAGATCCCCTTGTGAACAGAGCTTCCTGAGGCGCTAAATGTGCTGAGAATGCTGATACATTGCACGATTCCAAGGCATCTAATTTTTTTCGCAACATCCTTCGTTGCTATGCTTCGAAAATGCCGTGTGGCGTTCTGCGTTATATCCCTGCATAAATTTAGCACAGCGGCACAATGACAGTGCAGACGTACCCCGGAGAACTGTGCAGTTGCACAGTATGGAGCAAGGTAGGGCGCACAGCTGCTAACGAGCGTGCTCAGAAGGTATACATGAATTAGGAACACGACTACGCTAGTACATCTCAACTATGATAAAACCCTCTATTGTTTTACAGCGCGACGGAAGATTGGGCTCTCAGTTCTTGTTAGCGGTATGCACGTCCTTGTTCACGGGACGTGACGATTGAAAGCAGTAAATGCGCGACAAGTATAAACTACCACCACATGCACCTGTGAACTGCACAGAACTGACTCGAATGGAATGTTGTAGCGATATGGCTGTGTACCTTGTCTTCCACAAAAGAGACCTTTGTTGTTGCGTGCAGGTCTGTGACCCGAATGTGACGCTGAGGCGAATGGACCGTCTTGATGTGGAGTACGGAGCGACATCGACGTCTGTTTTGTTCTACGACAGCTGGGAGACTATCAAGCGAAAGGTACAGGACGCGCTTGACATGTAGAGCGTTCTTGACGGCATTTTTATTTATTTTCCTTGGGTACCACGTCGCCCCCATGTTTCTTTGGTAAAAAATCAAGAGCAAAATGCCAATGTATGACAACTGCGTTTGCGTTTCAGCAAAATGCATTCTTGTTGTTATGCGACGTGCGCCTGTTGTTGCTTGTCCTGCATCCTTGCATATGAGAAAATTATACGCTGTAAGCCATGAGAGGAACTATGTTACGGGGGTTAGTCACTTTGAGGACAAAATACGCCTATACTATTAGCACATAAAACCGCAACCATTACTCTCCGAGATTCTTAATAACCAGCTGCAGTACCTCTGAAAATTCGTCGTGAATACTGTGGTGC
Organism: Amblyomma mixtum; assembly: GCF_055824585.1. NCBI lineage: Eukaryota > Metazoa > Arthropoda > Arachnida > Ixodida > Ixodidae > Amblyomma > Amblyomma mixtum. The sequence continues at coordinate 21,086,329 of NC_143019.1, forward strand.
GGGCGGTCTTATGTTATTTATCCATTATGTGAACGAGCGATAAAAAAACAAGGAAATTTACAACGATCATCGCTTTTTTTAGGGTTCTACGTCCGTAGAGTCGCACTTTGAGCAGAAACTCAGGAATTACACCGAAGACGTCTACCAGGGTGGGGGTTATGCTTTCATGATAAACTCACGACCGAAGCGACTCTCTATCGCGGTTCGTGACATGCAGAGCAGAAGTTATCGTGGACGACGTCCCGCAAACGTTTGTGCAACAAAAATGACAGCTTGTATCTTTGAAGTTCTGAAAAAGTAACCTTTCGCAACGAAAAAAAAAATAGTTGTGAATACCCACAGTATTTGACTGCACATACGGAATTTACATCGAGTCCAGCGCAGGAATTGAGCTTTCAGCTAACACGCACCGAAGTTGAGTTCGCAGTCTCTATAGCCATATATAAAAATACAACGAGCCATATGGAATCAAACGCGGTCTATGCGCTACAAACATGGGAGAGTCGACACTGACGATTACAACGAACAAGTCCCCCTTGCACCAGACTTTCGGGTTCCTTTCAGTCTCGCGTTTCGGAAGCCCTGGCTTCTGCCTGTAGGTGACGTTCTTGAGTGGCTCTAGTCAGGCTGCTTCGATGTCCACTTCGTTGTTTTGAGTGATAGAAACTGCGCCATTTTGGGTCACCGGCTCAAATTTGCGGAGAATGAACTTCATTTACTTCGAAATGTCCTCGTTGCGTCGTGTGGCTTGAGGATTGTCTGATACGTCTGCCGCGTATAAGACTATCTTTAGGCAGGCATCTAAAGTTTTCCTGTTTATGCAACAGCTGCACGCAATCGTTATTAAATCAAATGGCGTCTGCTAAGTAAACAGTGCTTGTTACTACCCTAATTGCATGGAAGAAGCCCAAAATTATATGATACATTTGTGTCTGACAATATAATCTTGGAGACAGGGACATACGATTTCGCCAATGCTATTAACCGCCTGTTTACAGGGGGTATTTCGAGGCCTGAATTGGGAACAGCTGGGGATGAGTTAACGGAGAATACCTAAGTAATCTGCGATTCGCTGACGACATTGTCTTTCTAAGTCACTAAGGAGATCAGCAGCAAAGCATGATCAGTGAGTTAGGAAGGCAGAGCAGGACGGTGGGTCTAAGAATTAACATGCAGAAAACCAAAGTAATGTTCAACAGTCTAGCAATGGAAAAACAATTCAGAAATGGTAGCTAAGTGCTGAAGTGGTATGGGAATAGGTTTACTTAGGTCAGGTTGTGACCGCTGATCCGGATTATGAGAGGCAAAAAACTAGAAGAATAAGAATGGTATGGAGCGCATATGGCAGGCTCTGTCAGATTATGAATGACCATTCACCAGTAACCCTCAAGTAAAATGTATACAACAGCTGTATGTTACCGGTACTCACATTTATGGGGAAGAAACATGGAGGCTAACGAAAGGGGTTCGGCGAGCTATGGAAAGAAAAATGATAGGTGTAACTTAAGCGACCGGAAGCGGGCGGAGTAGGTGAGGGAACAAACGCGGATTAATGACATCCTAGTCGAAATAAAGAGGAAGAAATGGGCTTGGGCAGGGCATGTAATGCGAAGGCAATATAGCCGCTGGTTCTTAAGGGTAACGGAGTGGATTCCAAGAGAAGACAAGCGTAGCAGGGGGCAGCAGAAAGTTAGGCGGGCGGATGAGATTAAGAAGTTTGCGGGGATACGGTACCCGCAGCTGGCAAAGGCGACAGGGTTAACTGCAGAGACATGAGAGAGGCCGTTGCCCTGCAGTGGGTGTAGTAAGGCTGATGATGATGATGATGGTTCACTTAAATAAAAGAACTTGACGCAGTAGTTTTATTCCGCCTCTTTGTTTGCGGAACCAAAATGCGACCTTTCACAATGGCAGCCAAAAGTTGCAAAGCTCTGTCTCGAAGTTGAGATAGTCGCGTATTTGCTAGATGGACGCTGAAAACAGAAGCCGTAAACAGAGCGCGGCCCTCTTGTGGCAGGTGGACAATGTGAAGAGGCTTCAGCTGCGCAAGAACATTGCCTGGATGCTCTTCGACACGCACCTCTCTGACGTCACCTGGAACTGCACGGCGCCCGACGAGCGAGAGAAGCGGCTCAGGGAGTACGTGGCCACCTTCGGATGACGTCTTCCGTAGCCCTCCGCAGGAAAAAGGGCGAATACTAATATATATATAAATAAATAACTCTCGTACACTACGCGCGTATTTTGGGGCGCATCCGAACCGAACCCACAACTGTTTCATCTTGGATTTGAGCCCGAACCGCAACGATTAAAGGTATCCTTTCTGAACTGTTCGGGAAACGGTGCAGTCCACATTTAAGGCGAAAGCCTTTAAGGCCTCGCCGTTGTCGACAGAAGGTTGTCAGCAGAGGTGTCCCGATTTTTCTAGTAAGGCCACAAAAGAAATCTTTGTGCACGTTTGGATTCGAACCACCATCCTTCCGTTCCGCAGCCGAGCGTGCTAATGCTACGCTACTTCCTGCCAACACATATGTAGTTCTCCTTGTCTAGGACGCTGGAGAGTGTTTGCAGAAAGGCGTCGAATCAGGCAGATGCCTCCCAAACGCCCTCCAGTGTCTCCAGCATTTAAGATTCGCAAACAATTGTGTACCTAATTATCATCTTAACCACACATCAGTGACAAAAGCAGACACACCGCGCTAAACGCTTTCGCCTCATTGACCTTTAGGTCAACAAAGTGCCCCCCAGAATTTCTGGCGACCCACCCGACATGTTTTTTTTTTGTGGAGGGGGGGGGGGGGGGATGAGGGGCTAGGATGATAAGCAGTGTGATGCGTTGTCGGAGCTGCAAACACAATTTTGAGTCATTTGAGAAAGTTGGAATTAAGCACTACGCATGTTCCCAGAGTGTGCACTAAGCAACCCATTAACATATCTAGTGTGTAGCGGTATTTTAAGCGTAAGCGGGATTGGGAGAGAGAGAGAGAGAAAATTTTTATTTTTCAGCAGAAGTCCGAGCCTTCTCGACAGGGAGAGACGAGGCCCCAGTTGGTTCAGTAAGAAGCGAGGCACTGGAAGACAGAGCATGTCGGCGACAGTGTGGGTGAATAACTATCGGTACGGGTCTTATTTTTTTATTATTATTTATTTGTTATTTATTTTAATTATCAAATACTGCCAACTGCCTCTTAGCAGTCAAAGCAGGAGTGGATACATTGTTCTTGAACAATTGCTAAGGTGAGTTTAACAGCGGCAAAGAAAGAAAACATGCTATTGACAATGAGCAGCATAGCATAGTGGGCGAGTTGGTATTGCATCTTTAAGGAACGAAACAGCGCAACTAAAACGAAGGACCAAGAAAAAGAGAGACAGCGCGTGTTCGTGTCTCTCTTTTTCTTGGTCCTTCGTTTTAGTTGCGCTGTTTCGTTCCTTAAAGATGACAATGAGCCACGAAGGAATGTGCACAATCAAAAAATAGAAAAAAAAGAAAGAAGGAATACACTTTGAAAGGCGGACGGCAAAGCAAGAAGCGCTGTAAATAAATACTTGCTGCATGATAGATAAGGTGACACAGCCGTAACAAAAGATTCAACTGAGGGCATGTCAGCTACCTCATAGGGTAAGGCGTTCCACTCGGCTGTGGTTCGAGGAAAGAATGATGAACGGTAGGCGTTAGTTTTAACCTGCGGCATTGCAATTGTTTTGCTGTGCTTGCCTCTCGTTTTCCAGATAGCAAATTTGATTTCTTCGAAGAGCTACAGAGCTGTCACTAACACACGTGCGGCCATTCTTTTTAATCCTAAAGGCTGCAAGAATTTCACGTGCGACCTGATCGCGAGTTCTGCTTAGAATATTGCTAAGCACTGTCTCACACTCCCAATCTTTACAGCGGGGAGGCCAATTTGATTCCCCCTCCTCCGTTCTCTAGCGATTTCTCATGCTCCCGTGCCCTGTCAATGATGCAACGTCCCGTCTGGCCTATGTAGACCCTTCCACATGTCAGTGGGATTTCATTCACCACGCTGACAGCGCAGGAAACAACAGACTTGTCATGCCTCTTATCGCAGTCGGGTTTCTTCTTTTGCCCGATCTGTGACTACAACCAACACAGCTTTATGGGTGCGGAGAACACGACAGGTACAGTGTTTGTCAAAAGTATACAGCCCCAGGGGTTTGCTTCTGAGCTCCGAAGTGCGGCACCTCTTGCATACTCAGGGACTCTTTCACGAAGGCGGGAAGAACTTAAGTGCACATGCTTCCCAAGCTTAGGACTATCAAATGTGCTCAAAAGCTCCGCTGCACGATTTGAAAGCAAAGCCCTTGGGCTGTATATTGTTGACAAATTCTGTACGTCGTAGCGGCTTGCCACGTTTTTAAAGCTGTGAACCACTCGGTGTATGTGGGGGAGCAGTTGTGGTCGCCTTGTTTGCAGCTTGCTATCAGGGTTCTTCTTCCCTTTCATTTTTTGAAGGAGGGCATTACGAAGGCTGCATTACTGATAACTTTCGCCGCATGAACAGCGTCCGCGAGGCGACGAACAAGAGGCAGCTGGTATTGGGGGCGTTGTCGGCTTGACGACCGGCAAGAAAAAAAAAGGGGGGGGGGGGGGGGGAGAGCAAGCAAAAAGCGATAAGAGCGCGCATTCCGAGGGGCGGAAAAAGTCAGATCGTGCACACCACCGAGCTAAGACTGGACGCCTGGAGTGATGCCTCCTGAAATCTGGCAGTACACTGTGGTAGGCTTCTCCGTGGAGCTCGACTGGAAGCCCCTACGCTTCGTAAAACCCATTCCGCTCCACAGAGTATGCGGCGTCTGTGGACTGCTGCGGAAGAGGACCGCGTTTCTTCCGTGCGCACACACTCTGTGCGAGGCTTGCTACGAGCAGTGCGCCCAGGACGACGCCATTGTGTGTCCGCTGGACGGACATCGCTGTGACGAGGATGACGTCGAACTGAACGAGTTCCCCGTCGAGGAGCTGCTGAAAAGAAAGGCAAGTGCGAAAAAAGGAATGACTCTGTCTTTTGTGCAACTGTTCTGCGAATGTAGACCCTTGTTATAGAGGGCCTTTAATGAGCCCTGTGAGACGCTGGTGTCATTTTCTAGAGGCTTAGGGATATCATGCATGAAGTTTGAGTTTGAAGAAGGAAGCGACAAATTCCCGAAAGCTAGAGGTGCGCGTTCATGGAGAGCTTTAAACCTGATTAAAAGTGAGGCTACATGCAAAGCAGATGCGCTCGAACGTAAAAGGCGTAACTAACGCGGTAGGGTACCACAACGCTAAATGCAGAGGTCGTGGGTTCGGAATGCACTGGCGGCATTTGGTTGTCGATTCATTTCCGTTCTGTTGAATTATGTGATCTTTTATTGACCAACAGTGATCGACACCATTACTGAAAAAAATTCCCCTGATATTATGCGTTCTCAGTAATGCTTTGAACTGACGCAGCTGATGTTGGGAGAAATATCGAGCGTGAACGCCTCGCACAATGCGTCCTTAACCTCTCCGCCGGCATGTACGGTCGAAAAATTTAGCAAGTAACCATCGTTAAAATGTCTTTGTGGTAACTTAACTCTGAGCAATTTGAGGCCAGCCCTTGGCTTCAACGGAAGCTCGTACAGAACGGTCTTGCCTTCGTAGGTGGCGCGCTTGCGGCTAGGGGGCGCATCTTGCGGTGACATCTTGGCGCGCAGGTCGCGTGAGCTGCGCTGGTCACGTGATGGGCTTCAACTCCGACGCCAATCGCGCTAGAAGTGAACCGCTAAGAGTCGAGCTGTAAAATGTACCCCCTTCTGCTCATGCTGATTTCAAAGATTGTTTTGCATCTTTCGCATCAATTGTAATGCCGGTTCTTTTTCGACTGTCTAAATTGAAAATCACGAACGTTCTGATAATCCCTCGGCATTCGCCAAAGCGCTTGGTTTCCAAAAGCCTGAACGTAAGTTACAAAAATAGTGCAGCAGAATTTTGTGTTTGTCTCGATCTTAGCGTTGTAAAAGCGCTGTGCGCTTTGTCACTTGCAGGTCCAATGCTGGAATAAGGAAAGTAACTGCGGGGAAGTACTGCCTGCATCCAAGATCGTCCAGCACTTCCATCGAGAATGCGGATACCATTCCATCTGCTGCCCCAAATGCTCGGCCGTTGTTCTTTGCAGCGACGTCTGCAGGCATTTTAGATCGGACTGCTGCACCACTGCTACGCCTGCTGCACCCGAGTGCGGAGGGGAGGCCAGCTGCAGAAACGGTGCGGCGCTTCTGGCATCGTTCAATCAAAGCTTAGAAGGACGGGCAGACGAAATGAAAGCACTTCTTGAGCGTCTTCTCGTCGGAAGCGGCGCCAATAGTGATCGGCTCAGTGAAGTTGTTCACGGCGTGAACAACTGCCAAGAAGCACTGAGTGAACTGCGGAGCGGTATTAACGCTCTGAATGACACCATGGGACGAGAAGTGGTCCAAGGAAGGACAGAACAAAGGGAGACTCAGAAAAAATGCTTCGATGAAATAACAGGGTTTAGGAAGGATACGAGGGAACGTTGGGTTGCCAACAGCGAGGGTATGGTAATTCTTTTCAACCGCCTGGATAGACTGGAAAAAGCAGTGATAGGCGAGTCGAAAGAAGCGGCCGGGGAGATCCTTGAAAAGGCTTCCCAGATTTTAGGTGGAATAAAGGAGGTTAAGGAAGGCATGACCGAAAGAAAGAATGCAGGAGACTGCAGCGACGGAGTGTTGGGACACAGTGAAAGGCAGGTGAGGCGCTGCGAGTTTTTCGTGAAAAACTTCCAATCCCTCCGAGAAAAAGCTTTTAAGGATGGGTGGTCCCAGTACAAAGGAGATAAAGTATATCTATGCGGCTATTATATGTCACCTGGATTGCTACTCATTCAAAATGCAACGGGAAAAATGTCACTCCATGCTTGGTTCTGTTTGTACAGTGGTGCCATGGACGACGCTCTTCAGTGGCCGTTAAAGCCAACAATAAAACTGTCCGTTGTGCACCCAAATGGAGGGGCGGAACGTGAGCTCATATACTACTTTTCTGGTAATGATCCTGTTTGTCAAAAGCCGGTAGCATCAGACGATTCTGCGGGACTTCATACCACAATTGCGATTGACCTCGATGATATCATCAGTGACGGCTACGTGAAAGATGACCAGATCAGGGTGAGATTCGAGGTGCTGCCCTGATTATCCCCGGGCCGAGAACAGGGGGGGGGGGGGGGGGAAGACAGCTTAGACGCATTTATGCGCGTGCACCTGGCAGCAGTTTTTGTTAAGCTCCAGATTTCACACCGTGACCAATAAAGAACGCTGCTCGTTCATTGCTGCCTCTGACATGCCCCTGCTTGTGTTTATTGCCTAGAACTGAAATATTGTAATGAGACAACTCGCACAATTAGTGTGAACGGCCGGTCTTTGTTCAAGCGGTGCTGCTCAGCAGGCCAGCGTTCGCAAGCGCGCTCCCGATAATGATGATGTCCTCGGGCTGAATGGCACATACCCACGGCGGGGGATTGGCCGAGCTTCGTCAGCTTCGTCTTCTATCTTCTTCGTATCCTTCGTCGGCGCTAGCCGCTGGGGCAGAAAACCCCAACTCTCTTTATTACATATATATAAAAGATCACTGTTCTAGGCTCTCAGACGCGGAATTTTGAAATCTAAAAATTATGTTGTAGCAGGATTTCCGGGGAAAGGAACTTAGCGACAGATAGCCAAAATGCCGGTCCGAGCTTCGGTCATCCAGCCAGCGATCTCGCGCCGCGCGCTAGCGGAGCGGCGGCCGCCGCTGCTCATCTTCCTCTTGTGGGAATCTGGCTTTCCGCCGTCGCCTTTGCGCGGCTGTGCCGGCCGCCCGCGTTGTTTCTCCTCTTTCCCTTGCTCCCGCCTCAGGCGGTGGAGAGGCGGCTGGGTGACTAATCACTGTCATTTAGCCACAGCTCCGCCCCGGCTCCCCAAGGGCCTTTGCCATTGGCGCCTTTTGGCGGGAATCCGGGACCCGTTTTGGCGGCCGCGGATCCCGCGACCGTCCGAGCGGGGCCCCGAGAGAGAGATCCCTCCGAGACAGCGTAAGGTGCGTACGTTACTGTGTTTGTCCGTGCCGGCCTCTGCCGTTCGGACCAGTGCATACTCGAGCTCGCCCGCACGTGTCCTCTGACCTGCAGCGGCTCGAGCCTGTCCAGCGGGGTCCAGCGACCTCAGACAGGCGTACCTTGCGTTGAATGCCCACTCTCTCTCGCAACCGGCCCAACGGTCGACACGAGAGAGAGATCACAGCACTGCCGCGGGGACATTCTCCTGCAGCGGCGTGCTAGCGGTGCGCATTACTCAAGTCGCTTCGTGCGCGCAGCGGAGCCTTGCTCCTCGCGCGCCCCCGGGACGGGGTGACTATTGAGTGTGTGTGTATCAGCTGGAGGACGATGTGAATAAACATCTCCTTTGTGAACTTGGAGGCCTATTTCTTTGCGGCGAATCGCTCTCCTCCCAGCGGAGGTTGAGTGCGCTGCAGCGGTGTCCCAGTGTGTGTGTGGTGACGGCTGATCGGGGCCCTTGGCTCGCGCGAAGCTCGAACCCGCGGTGGGTGGTGGCCTGTGTCCACTTAGAAACCCACAACTGGCGCCCAACGTGCTAAGTCATTGGCGCTTACGCCTTTGATGGCACATCAGCCGAGCAGGTCGCCTTGCCGATCACGCTTGCGCACCATGTCTACCCCCAGCGGGGCACTCGGCAGCTACATGTCGGCTCCCTACGGAGTTGTAGCGTCGTTTGATCCGCTGGCTGCTGTTCCTTCGAATAGCTAGACACCGTGGTTGGCCGCGGCCCCCATTGGGGTTTACGGCGGCACAACCCAAAATGTCGACCACGCGGCTCCCATTGGAGCTGTATCGGGAGCACCCTGCGGTGCATCCGCTGGTCACATGCCTCAGCTGTGCATGCTTTCCGTCCAGTGCGAAAGCAGTTCGTGTCACGCTGCCGCAACCGGCAGTTTCGAACAGCAGCAGCCGTGCCCCGCGAGCAGTCAAGTCTGCTCTGGGAACGGCGAGGCGCTGGCCCGGTTCCCTGCGGAAACCGCGCCGCTCAACGAACTAGGAGCCTTGCCTCCCTCGTTCGTGCAGCCCGCCCAAGCCTCCACTGAGGCAGGGGTGCAGTGCGCTCAGTTGGCTGATGCGGCTCCGCGAGCCTGCGGGTCGGCTGGCGCGCTGGGCTCTCCTGATACAGCATTACGACTTTTCCGTGCAGTGTCGAAAGGGGAGCACAAACGTGGTAGCTGACGCGCTATCCCGTGCCCACTCGCCAGCGGCGCCTTGACGCCTGTAGGCGGAGGGGGCGAAACAGCGGACGAGCCGCCGGGCGGCAAGGAGGGGGAACCCGCAAACGGGTTAACCCATTCCGCTAACCAGGCGAGCAGCGCTTCGCAAAGCGGACGAGAGGCAAAGCTCTTCGTGAGCGCCTCGGAGGTGCCGACGCGAACGGAAATTTTGGCTGCAAACCTGAGTGGGGACGAGACCATGCTCCCCTCTGGGATGACTGGAATCGTTTTCAGCCGTAAGAGCTACTGAAAGCCCAGCAAAATGACCCCTTTTGTCGCGAGGTGAGCGACGGTCTCAGGGAGACGGAGCGCCGTGACGCTACTTGTATTGTAGCGGGCGCAGGGGGGCAGAAGCCAGCGTGTGTCGCGGCGAACCCCGGGGAGTCATATTTGCTGGACCATGACGGGCTCGTGCTGAAGTACATAGCCACCGATGACGAGTCCATCGACCCGTTCTAGGTGGTTATCCCCAAAAGTCTGAGAGGCGCACTTTTGCGATTCTCTCATGACGAACCACTGGCCGGTCATCTGAGTGGCTCCAAAGTTTTCGCGAAACTGAGTCATTCGGTGACGTAGCCCGGCATGAAGCGTGACATTTTCCGCTATTGCCGTTCCTGCCATGTCTGCCAAGCGGTGAAGTCACGAGGCGGCAAGCCGCCTGGAATGATGAAACCGATTGACAGTGTGCGTCCGTGGCAGATGGCCACCTGCGATTTGATGGGGCCTTTCCCCAGGAGCAAGGAGGGGTTCATAGACCTGAAGGCCTACGCGTCACGGTCTGACGAGCTTGCGCCGGTACCCATTGGTATCAAAGGCAAGCGCAAAGGCACAACTGGTGCTGCGGAACGCAAGCGTACGGAGCACCGGTACAATCTGAGGCAACGGTCACCGGTGTGATTTATGCCGGACGGCGGACTTTTCCGCAACCGAAGGCACGCAGCCTCAGCTAGCTGGCGAGCTTTCTCGTCAGGCCCTACCCAGGTGAAGCACGGTGTGTTATTTTTTGTTGTTTTGGCAGCATGCTCAGTTCCAGCCTTGTGTGTTTATCTATTTATTTATTTGTTTTGTTTTAGTCAGTTTCTAGCCACTTTCGTTTCCCCGCTTGTTCGTCTGTTTTCGTTCTAACGTACCAGACTTGTACATAGGCAAACTTCAGCCAGCTCGTGCTTGCTCTTATCTTCAAGAAGAAAACGATGGGTGTCGTTTGTACAGCGCGCCTTTTCTCATTTCCGGCCCGACTGTGGGTGGTTGGCTCGTTAAGGAGCCGTGTGTCGCGGTGCGAGTTTTGTGCGGCCCGTATGGACGGGAAGTTGGCGGGGCGTTTGGGGCGATGGGTTGCGATGGGGGGGCGGAAAGTGCACCCTTTGACCCTCGCCGCGGCGCCTCTGGGCGCTTCTGATGGGGGGGGTCGTTGTCGCCGACCAGCGTCCGCGCACTTGCCGGTGTATGCGTGGTTGCGGCTGTGACTGTGTGCGCGCGTAACCATGAGCCAAGGCGACGCCTGTGAGTTGTGCCGTTGTGTCCTTCTGCGTGAGCGCGAGGATGAGAAGGACCCCTCGCTGTGGCCAAGGTTACACATCTGGACGCCGCCGAACGTCCTCGCCGGTTTCAGCCGGCGTGAAAGGGGTGCACTAACTTTCTTGTGCCCGAACGTAATGTCGTGTCCAAGGGCGCGAGGTCAGTGCTCTGCCGCGGCCCCGTCGTCATCAACGCACCCTACATCAACGGAAAGAAGACCGCCATCAGTCGTCGGGCCTCCCAACCCGTTCAACTTGAAGTCTGCGAGCGGTGAGTCGCCGACAGGCCCACTGGGCCGCGCCACCGAACTTTGAGGCTGGCATCCACCTGTAACATAGTTGTACAGTTGTATTCACATCTTCTTGGGTACCGTGTATATTATCTGCAAGCTGTTTTGATTTACTGAAGCGTATGGCAGTGTTTGTTTGTTTGCCTTGTTTTTCCTTTGTTTTTTTACATTGTTCTGGCTGGAACTGAAGTGTAGCTGGTTTTTTTTTTGTGTATTCATTTCTTTATTTTGGAACTGAAGTGTAGTTTTTTTGTGTATTGATTTCTTTATTTTGGCCGCGTGCTTTGCCGATGGGTAGGAGGGCATTTAAGGAGAGGGGGATGTGGGAATCTGGCTTTCCGCCGTCGCCTTTGCGCGGCTGTGCCGGCCGCCCGCGTTGTTTCTCCTCTTTCCCTTGCTCCCGCCTCAGGCGGTGGAGAGGCGGCTGGGTGACTAATCACTGTCATTTAGCCACAGCTCCGCCCCGGCTCCCCAAGGGCCTTTGCCATTGGCGCCTTTTGGCGGGAATCCGGGACCCGTTTTGGCGGCCGCGGATCCCGCGACCGTCCGAGCGGGGCCCCGAGAGAGAGATCCCTCCGAGACAGCGTAAGGTGCGTACGTTACTGTGTTTGTCCGTGCCGGCCTCTGCCGTTCGGACCAGTGCATACTCGAGCTCGCCCGCACGTGTCCTCTGACCTGCAGCGGCTCGAGCCTGTCCAGCGGGGTCCAGCGACCTCAGACAGGCGTACCTTGCGTTGAATGCCCACTCTCTCTCGCAACCGGCCCAACGGTCGACACGAGAGAGAGATCACAGCACTGCCGCGGGGACATTCTCCTGCAGCGGCGTGCTAGCGGTGCGCATTACTCAAGTCGCTTCGTGCGCGCAGCGGAGCCTTGCTCCTCGCGCGCCCCCGGGACGGGGTGACTATTGAGTGTGTGTGTATCAGCTGGAGGACGATGTGAATAAACATCTCCTTTGTGAACTTGGAGGCCTATTTCTTTGCGGCGAATCGCTCTCCTCCCAGCGGAGGTTGAGTGCGCTGCAGCGGTGTCCCAGTGTGTGTGTGGTGACGGCTGATCGGGGCCCTTGGCTCGCGCGAAGCTCGAACCCGCGGTGGGTGGTGGCCTGTGTCCACTTAGAAACCCACACTCTTTACAATCACCCCCGGGCTGAAGGCGAAGCCATCCTGGCGAGTCAGGGAGACAACACACACGGGTCATAGTACGGCTTCAGGCGTGACACATGAACAGTCTCGCGGCTGCGTCGGCGTTGATCTGTGGAGGGTGTCACCGGGTCGACAATGTAGTTGACCGGGGAAGTGCGCTCTACGATGCGGTAAGGTCCGTGGTACTTGGGGAGAAGTTTGGACGAAAGGCCAGGTGAGGTAGACGGCACGTGAAGCCAGACGAGAGAGCCGGGTAGAAAACTGTCATCAGTGTGGCTTGTGTCGAAACGGAATTTTTGACGCCCCTGCTCGCCGGATGTTAACGACCGAGCGAGCTGACGGCACTCCTCGGCATGCTTGGACGCCTCCGAAAGAGTGGTGCACTCGGACACGTCGGGCCGGTAAGGAAGTACTGTGTCGAGTGGTGAGGAAGGTTCGCGCCCGCAGAGGAGAAAAAATGGCGAGAAGCCGGTGGTGGTCTGCGTGGCGGTGTTGTAGGCGTAGGTGATGAACGGCAGGATCCTGTCCCAGTCGGAGTGGTCGGAAGACACGTACATCGACAGCATATCGCCCAAGGTGCGGTTAAACCGTTCCGTCAAACCGTTAGTCTGAGGATGGTAGGCCGTGGCGGTATGGTGAGTGATCTTACACTGTTTGAGAAGAGATTCCACGACCTCGGACAGAAAAACGCGCCCACGGTCGCTCAGCAGTTCTCGAGGCGCTCCATGGCGAAGAATGAAGTGATGCAAGATGAAAGAGGCAACGTGTGGTGCCGTAGCAGCAGGAAGAGCCGCGGTTTCGGCGTAACGCGTGAGGTGGTCGACGGCTACAATAACCCAGCGGTTGCCAGCAGCAGTGTAAGGAAGGGGGCCGTAGAGGTCAATTCCAACTCTGTCAAAAGGACGGAAAAGGCAAGGGAGAGGCTGCATCTGGCCGACTGAGTGGTGAGGGGCCGGCTTGCGACGTTGACAGTCAGGGCACGAGCGGACGTATTTGCGGACGTAGGTGGACATACCGCGCCAATAATAGCGGAGACGGAGTCGCGTGTATGTTTTAAAGGCGCCGGAATGAGCAGACTGCGGGTCGTTGTGAAACAGGGCGCAGAATGTCGACCGCAGATGGGCAGGGACGACAAGCAACCACTTCCTGCCGGTAGGGACGTAGTTGCGGCGGTACAATAGACCATCACGAATGGCGAAGTGAGCAGCCTGGCGGCGGAGGGCACGAGGCACGGGTGCCGCCGAGGAATTTGAGAGAAAACGTACAAGCGAAGATATCCAGGGGTCCTTATTTTGCTCGCTGCCCATGGTATCTGTTGAAAACGACAGCGAAGCGCAACCGGTTGGCGAGTGGCAGACAACGTCTGGCGGCAGTGTAGAGCGGGACAATGCGTCGGCGTCGTTATGTTTTCGGCCGGAGCGATAGATGACACGGATATCATACTCCTGTAGGCGTAGGGCCCAGCGAGCGAGGCGGCCTGTAGGGTCTTTCAAGGAGGCCAGCCAGCACAGGGAATGATGGTCCGTGACGATATCGAAAGGGCGGCCATAAACGTAAGGGCGAAACTTTCCGATCGCCCAAACAATCGCCAAGCATTCCTTCTCGGTTACTGAGTAGTTGGATTCCGCTTTTGTTCGTGCACGGCTCGCGTAGGCAACGACATACTCGGGAAATCCGGGTTTACGTTGCGTAAGGACAGCGCCGAGGCCAACGCCACTGGCATCGGTGTGAATTTCAGTGGGAGCAGTGGGGTCGAAGTGGCGTAAAATGGGAGGCGCTGTGAGCAGCCGGCGTAAGGTGATGAAGGCGTCGTCGCAGTCAGGTGACCAATCGGACAGGTTGTTGGCGCCCCGAAGAAGTTTCGTAAGTGGTGCGATGATAGAGGCAAAATTTCGGACGAAACGTCGGAAATAAGAACACAGGCCGAGAAAGCTGCGAAGTTCCTTCTGAGTCGACGGCTTGGGGAACTCAGCGACGGCACGAAGTTTGGCTGGGTCAGGAAGCACGCCGTCCTTAGAGACGACGTGACCTAAAATTGTCAGTTGGCGGGCGCCAAAGCGACACTTTTTGAGATTAAGTTGGAGCCCCGCGGCAGTTAAACATGTCAACACGTGCTCGAAGCGGTAAAGGTGCGTCTCAAAATCAGGCGCGAAGACGACAATGTCATCTAAGTAGCACAGGCACGTGGTCCACTTCAGGCCGCGTAAAATGGAGTCAATCATTCGCTCGAAAGTCGCTGGGGCATTACAAAGGCCGAAAGGCATGACGGTAAATTCGTACAGGCCATCTGGTGTAACAAAAGCCGTCTTGGCACGGTCCTCTTCCTCCTCTTCCTCTTTACAATGTAAATAAATGACTGTTTTATGGACGTGGCGATTGTTTAGGTGTGTAAACCTAGGGATAAGACAAAGTTTTATCTCGGACTGCACAGGGGCACTCCCTCCCAGGTAAACAGTGCCCACGTCGCTTTCGGATTCGCACGTTGTCGTAACTAAACGCATACTTTGTACCTTGTGGGCGCAGCTTGGTTGGCATTGTCCGAATGGATGTAAGCTATAAGCAAGTAGTCTCGGTATTGCCACTTTCGATTTGTCTGCCACCGACAGTATGCTAATTTATGCGGGTGGAAAGAGAGGATCGGTTTAGTTTTAGGGAGTATAGCGTCCCAAAGCGATTCAGGCTATGAGGGGCACCGCAGTGAAGGGCTCCGGAAATTTCGACCACCTGGGGTTCTTTAACGTGCGCTGACATCGCACAGAACACGAGCCTCTAGAACTTCGCCTCCGTCGAAAGTCGCCTGCCGCGGTCGGGATCGAACCCGCGTCTTTCGAGTTAGCAGCCGAACCCTATAACCACTCAGCCACCGCGGCGGCTTGGAGAGGATTATTTTGTTGTATGCTGTTGCTGTCTTGTGATGACCTCGGCTGAAGGTGTGAATTCTAACAGTTTTGGAAAAGCATACGGGGTGTTTTTTTTTTTTTTTTACCGTTTACAGATTAAAAAATAGAAAGGCGCTGATAGTGCCATGAATGCCGCCTTCACAGAATGCATATTCGGCTCGGCGGACACAAGATAAGACAAAGCGGTCAAATATATTTAATTAGCCAAATTTCGCTAATTATCTTTATAACCCTTCACTTTACGTTGCATATTGCAATCTCAATATTGAAGGCTACAAAGATTCAAAGTGGAACAGATATTGATAATCGCGATTGAATTTTCAGCCTTTTCGTGTTCGATTCGGAAACTGAACGCTCAGAGTGCGTCGCAAATCCCGCCCATGATATCCCGCCCACGACAACCGGCAGCACAAAGGCTATAGATGCGACTGCGGCAGACAGGCGCTCGAGAAGAGCGAATAGTCACTGCCTCCGCGAGCAGCACGCGCTCTTTTTTCGTCATTGGCATTGAAGTGCCAATTGAAGTGCATTGAAGTGCCACGCTACCTATTCTCAGCGGCTTCGAAAAAGCAGCCTGATGATAATGTGCTAGATTTTCCTTTCCGCTCTGGCTCGCTGGCTTATCGGCTTGCGATTGATAATTTTTCACCGAAATCTTCACCGGTCCGCTGCCGGCTGTAGATTCTGTTAACAGAACGATCAAGGCAGCTGCAATAGCTGGGACACACTGTATATATGAACTCAATGCGCGTTGGAATGGCAGGGAGGTTGCAACCGTGATTCTCGTTGACCGAGAATGAGCAGATGGTTGTCGCCTGCGTAAAAACGAATGCCAACGCTCGCCTCGCCTCAAGACTCCACGCCTTCGAGAATCCTGGGCTCCCGGTTTCGTCCCATGCGATGTTCGCTAAAATGCACGAACTCTTCCGGACCACAGGATTTGTACTTCATTCACGGAAGGCAAAGGGAGTTATCCTGACTGAAGAATCCGGGAATAATGTTCTCACCTAGGATCGTGCATACCCCGAAGCCAGCATCCGTCAAATCGTCGAGGCCGTTGCTTCCAACCGCTGTTCAGTCAGTACAGCGCTCAAGAAGCATGGTTTTTATCCTTACCACGTTTGCTAACATAATGACGGACGCTCAAAACAGAAGCCGTAAACAGCGTACGGCCCTCCTGTGAAAGGTGGACAAGGTGAAGAAGCTTCAGCTTCGCAAGGACATCGCCTGGATGCTCTTCGACACGCACCTCTCTGACGTCACCTGCAACTGCACGGCGCCCGGCGAGCCAGAGAAGCGGCTCAGAACTGCACATGCGTTGGCAGCGAATAGCGTAGCAATCAGCACGCTCGGCTGTGGAACTGAAGGATCGTGGTTCGAATCCCATCGTGCACAAATATTTCTTCTGTGGTCTCACTAGAAAAATTTTGACACCTTCTGCTGGCAACCTTCTGTCCACAACGATGAGGCATTAAAGGCTTTCCCCTTAAAAGTTGGCTCCACTGCTTCCCGAACAGTTCGGAAAGCATACCTTTAATCATTGCGGTTCGGGCTCAAATCCCAGATTGAACAGTTGTGGGTTCGGATCGGATGCGCCCCTTCGACACGCACGTCTTTGACGTCACCTGGAACTACACGGCGCCCGAAGAGCGAGAGAAGCGGCCCAGGGAGTACGTGGCCACCTTCGTATGACGTCCTTCTTAGCCCTCCGCAGAAAAAGGGCGAATACTAATATATATTGTCACGGGTGGTACAGTACGTCCGGCTCGGTTGGACACTTCAAAGTAGGCGACTGCAGCGGACGTCAGTAGCGGTCCCAAAAGCGGAGCATTCGCAGCCAGACACTTCGGCTTCTTCCTAAGGCCAGCTCGCGCGCGCATTCCGCGCTCTCGTGGGTCTAGTAGAACGACGACGATGAATGGACGGTGTCATTACTCCCCGGCAAAAAGAAGCATCGTCCCGATGCTGGGAGTGAGTGGAGAGGTCGGAAGGAATGAACGGGACTAGTGGGCGAGGCTACCGCTCGTGATAAGGCTTCAGGCGGACCACGTGAACCACTTCAGGGCACGGAGACCGTCGGGACTTCCGAAATCCATCGGGAATGACCTCGTAGTTGAGGTCGCCCAATGACCTGACCACGCGGTATGGTCCGAAGTAGCGATGGAGGAGTTTTTCGCTCAGTCCTCGTCGCCGAATGGGGAACCACACCCACACACGGTCGCCGGGCGCATAATGGACGTCATGACGGCGCCGATTGTAGCGATCTGCATCTCGAAGTTGTTGGTCCTGAATTCGAACTTTGGCCAGTTGGCGAGCAGCTTCGGCGCGTTCCAGGAACGTGTAGGTATCAGTGTGAAGGCTAGAGTCGTCCAGATGTGGTAACATTGCGTCGAGCATCGTCGTCACTGCACGACCGTAGACGAGGTGGAATGGGGACATCTCCGTTGTTTCTTGCATGGCCGTATTGTAGGCGAAGGTGACATAAGGAAGCACTTCGTCCCACGTTTTGTGTTCAATATCGACGTACATGGAAATCATGTCAGAAAGGGTTCGGTTCAGTCTTTCAGTCAACCCGTTCGTTTGAGGGTGGTACGACGTTGTTCGGCGGTGGTCGGTATGACTGTAAACCAAGATCTCCTGCAGCAGCTCAGCCATGAACGCATGGCCTCTGTCAGTGATCAGCACTTCAGGTGCCCCATGGCGGAGTACGATCTGATGCACGAAGAACTTGGCGACTTCTAACGCGGTGCCGCTGGGTAGAGCTGACGTTTCTGCATAGCGGGTAAGGTAGTCCGTCGCGACAATTATCCATTTGTTGCCGGAGTTCGAACGTGGGAACGGACCCAGCATGTCCATTCCTATTTGTTGGAAGGGCCTTGTAGGTGGTCTAATGGGCATCAAGAACCCAGCTTGTTTGGTTGACGGTACCTTGCGACGCTGACAGGCTCGGCACGTTCTGACGTAGTGAGTGACATCAGCACGGAGGCGAGGCCAGTAGTAATTCTCTTGGATTCGGGCTAGCGTACGGGCTATGCCCAAATGTCCAGAAGTGGGTTCGTCATGGGAGGCCTGGAGGATTTCATTGCGCAGGCTAGCCGGTACGACGATTAGGTATTGCGTATTGTTTGGAGCGAAATTTTTCTTGACCAGAAGACCATTGCGGATGCATAAAGATGGCAACACGCGCCTGAAAGCGCGTGGTGCGGTCGTGTTGCTGCCGTTGAGAAATTCCATTACATCTCGAAGTTCGAGGTCGGCGCATTGTTGGTCAGCGAGGCAGGAGGCGCTGAGAGCACTCAGTAAGATTTCGTCATCATTACAGGCGTCGGTAGAAGGATCTACTGGGGCGCGGGACAGACAATCGGCGTCAGAGTGCTTGCGCCCGGATTTGTACACGACAGTCATGTCGTATTCCTGGAGCCGCAGACTCCATCGGACGAGGCGAGCGGACGGGTCTTTAAGGCTTGCGAGCCAGCATAAGGCATGATGATCGGTCACCACCTTAAAATTTTTGCCGTAAAGGTACGGTCGGAATTTCGAAGTGGCCCATACAATGGCAAGGCATTCTTTCTCGGTAGCGGAATAGTTTGATTCGGCTGGTGACAAACATCGACTTGCGTAAGCGATGACCCGTTCTTGACCCGCTTGGATCTGGACCAGGACAGCACCTAAGCCGATGTTGCTGGCATCAGTATGGAGCTCCGTGTCGGCGTTGACGTCGAAGTGAGCCAGAACGGGAGGCGCCTGCAGGAGGCTTTGAAGGCTGCGGAATGCATTTTCTTGCGCTGCTTCCCATCTGAAAGGTGTGTCCGACCTTGTTAGGCGCGTCAGCGGCTCGGCAATGCGAGCAAAATCTTTCACGAAGCGACGGTAATACGCGCACAATCCAAGAAAACGGCGGACAGCTTTCAGGTCTTGCGGCGGCGGAAAATGGGCAATAGCTGTTGTTTTTTCAGGATCAGGCTGAACACCGGCTTGATTCACAACGTGCCCTAAGAACTTCAGCTCTGTATACGCAAAGTGGCATTTCTCATTTTTGAGCGTGAGTCCAGAAGACCTTATTGCTTGTAGGACCAATTCGAGGCGGTGAAGATGCTCCTGGAAAGTCGGGGCGAAGACGACAACATCGTCAAGATAGACGAGACACGTCTGCCATTTTAAATCGGCAAGGACGGTATCCATAAGGCGTTGGAAAGTTGCCGGTGCAGAGCACAGTCCAAAGGGCATGGCCGTAAATTCGTACAGGCCATCTGGAGTAATAAAAGCTGTTTTTTCACGGTCCCGCTCATCGACCTCAATTTGCCAGTAACCTGACTTGAGGTCCATCGAAGAAAAGTATTTCGCGCTACAAAGGCGATCCAGAGCGTCGTCGATCCGGGGGAGAGGATAGACATCCTTTTTGGTGATTTTGTTTAAGCGACGGTAGTCTACACAGAACCGCAATGTTCCGTCTTTCTTCTTCACAAGGACGACTGGCGCTGCCCAGGGACTCCGGGAAGGACGAATTACGTCGTCGCGGAGCATTTCTTTCACTTGGCGGCCAATAGCGTCGCGTTCAGCGGGAGACACTCGGTAGGGGGACTGTCGGAGAGGGTGCACGTTATCGTCCGTAATAATGCGATGCTTCGTTAGGTGAGTTCGTCCAACACGCGATGATACCGAGAAGGTGTCGCCGTAGCGCAGAAGAAGATCTTTAACTTGTTGTTGCTGCGTCGGGGAGAGTGCTGGATTGACGTCGAACGTGAAACCAGTGACTGGGCTCTGCTGTTGCGACAACGACATTGTGGAAATACTGGGTGTGCTGCTGACATGGGCGATGGCATCAACGTGAGCCACAACGGTTCCCACGTTCAGATGTTGGTGTGCACCACCGAAATTGGTTATCAGCACTTCTGTTTCTCCGTCGACGAGATTAACGACTCCTCTGGCGACAGCAAGGCTCCTGGCAAAAAGCAAGGTCTGGTTGCCTTCCGCGACGCCTTCGAAATTCCGCACAGTCTTGGCGCCGACAGAAACCATAATACTCGAACGAGGTGGGATGGTGACGTGGTCATCCAGGATGCAAAGTGCGGTCGGATGGTCTGGATCTCTGTGTATTGCATTCTCTGTGGAGAAACACACGGCCTTTGACTGGAGGTCGATGACCGCTCCATTCTCGGTCAAGAAATCCATCCCGAGAATGACGTCACGTGAACAATGTTCAAGTATAACGAACGTTGCCGGGTAGGTTGCGCCTTGAACTGCTACTCTTGATGTGCAAGTCCCGGTCGGTGTAACTAAGTGACCCCCGGCTGTACGAATCTGTGGGCCCATCCACGGAGTGGTGACCTTTTTCAGAGTGGCGGCGAAAGTTCCACTGAGGATAGAGTAATCCGCCCCTGTGTCGACGAGTGCAGTGACGTCTGTTCCGTCGAGGGAAATGCTCAGGTTTGCTGTTGTAGACGTCGTGTGGGAGGTACGGCGCGGTGTTCGGTCACGGCTGCGGTGCGGTGCGGGTTCATTTCGATACGTCAGGTGGCATTCACGTAGAGTCGGCGATTCACGGTGTTGGACGGCATTCGGTCGTGGCATCGGGTGGCCACCTAGTTGCGGCGTAGGAGGGTCTGTTACATTTCGTCGGTGAGCAACCTCCCCCTCAAAGGTTGCTGCTTTTAGTTTTCCTGGCGGGGGCTTGGCGACCTTCCCCGAGGAAAGTCACCGTAAGACCGACGACGTGGAGATGGCGACCTGCGTCTCCCACCGGCAGAATCGGCCAGATAATCGTTGATCTCTCTGGGTCGCTGCCCAGGCTGCGGACGTGGTGCATCTGCAGGGAACCCCGGCAGGCCCATCTGACGATACCGGCAGTTGCGGTACAGGTGACCCGGCTCACCGCAGTGATAGCAGAGAGGACGGTAGTTGGGAGTGCGCCAGATGTCACTTTTACGGGGATACGATGGAGCAGGACGAGCAGGTGGTGGCGGCCGAAAAGAGGCCGGGGTTTCCTGAAGACGACTCGGCGGCAGTTGTGCGCGACGAGCAACAGCGGCGTATGTCATTCGCGGTGGGGCTGTGGACGGCTGGAAGGGAGCTGGTGTTGTAAGCGCCTGCTGCACCTCTTCCCGAATAACCTCGGATAGAGCAGAAACCGTTGGCGCAGGCGGCGTAGCCGGGAACAGCTTCTGGAGCTCCTCGCGAACGATAGCTCGTACGGTTTCGCGAAGCATGTGGGTGTTACTGATGTCCGTGGCTACCGCAGTCATGGCCAAAGGCTGACGCTCGTATTGCCGCAACCGCATATCGAGTGTCTTTTCCATGGTGGTTGCCTCCGACAGAAACTCTGCGACCGTGCTCGGTGGATTGCGAACCAGTCCGGCAAAGATTTGCTCCTTGACACCTCGCATAAGGTACCGGAGTTTCTTCTGCTCTGTCATGTCCGGGTCAGCTCGACGAAATAACTTTGCCATCTCTTCGAAGTATACCAGTATGCTTTCATTTGGTAACTGGGTTCGGGACTGAAGGAGCAGATCGGCCCGTTCTCTTCGAATCACCGTAGTGAAATCCTTCAGGAACTGGTTTTTAAATGCGTTCCATGTCGTTATGGACGACTCCCGGTTCTCGAACCACGTACGAGCTGCGCCCTCCAGCGAAAAGAACACGTGTTGAAGCTTCGAGTCTTCCGCCCATCTGTTGTACCGGGCTACGCGTTCAAATTTCTCCAGCCAGTCTTCCGGGTCTTCGCCTGGAGAACCTTGGAAGATCGGTGGCTCCCGAGGCTGCTGCAGCACAACAGAAGGTGAACTAATCGTCGTCTGCATGCCTATTTCGGGCTGGACGGTCGTCGACGATGGCGCTGAACGAACCGCTTGTGTTGAGCGAGACTCCAGAAGCCCAAACTCGGGTTGAAGGCCTTGGAGACGGCGGCTACCGTGGTGTACAGGCGTCACCTCGATGGCAGATGACCCTCGAGGACTTGAATCCCTGCTTGCTGGGGGAGTCCGAGGCATGGAATGCGTTACCCAGCACCTCCACCAGATGTCACGGGTGGTACAGTACGTCCGGCTCGGTTGGACACTTCAAAGTAGGCGACTGCAGCGGACGTCAGTAGCGGTCCCAAAAGCGGAGCATTCGCAGCCAGACACTTCGGCTTCTTCCTAAGGCCAGCTCGCGCGCGCATTCCGCGCTCTCGTGGGTCTAGTAGAACGACGACGATGAATGGACGGTGTCAATATAAATAAATAACTCTCGTACACTACGCGCGTATTTTTGGGCGCGCGGTGCAATCCCGTCGTGCAGCGCGCGCTAGCAGGCGACGCTGTTCACGCTCGTTGGTTGACGCAGCATCGACGAAGAGGAAAAACGGACGAAGCATTACAAGTAGGTACATTTTTAAAAAATGTTCAATATTACAGAAGCTGCAATGCATTTATTCGCGCTGCAGTCACGCAGCCACCGGCCGGCAAGCCATGTGCCTTCCGTTATGAGGAAATTAAAGGTTTGTCAATATTTTTAGTCTTGCAAGTTCTGCCTTGGCTCTTGCAGCTAACGGCATATGCTGCTCATCCGGCATGCCTGCACTTTATAACATCGAACTTTTTGCCAACGTATGCGCAGGTTAAAGGGGTGGAGACACCAAATTTGTGGTTCGCGCGTTCTTAGTTTCAAACGTTTCTTATGGCTCCAGGAAGCATGATACACACTCAAAGATTCATATATTCACAGTGAATAATTTATTATAGCATTTTTAGGTGAACGATTTTCGGTTTCGGTTTCGGAACGCCGAGTTGTACAGTGACGTCACAGAGGGGGAAGATCAACTGCTTCGCTTGGTCACGTAGGCCCACAAAAGTTGTGACGCACCTACTGCTGCATCGTCTGCTTTCCCACACACGTGCTGACCAGCGCATATGAAAACAAACTGCACGTCTAGTCCCAGCAGCTCGGATTCTGACAGATCTGATTCCAACGAGTGAGGACATCGGCTTTTTTTTTTGTTCGCACGCTAATATCGCCTTCGCGGGTTCGCGTGAGGATGCGAAACACTTTGCAAAATGCCAGTAAGCATCGCTGCGCCGCTCTACCCAAGCTGCGCCCACAACCGGTGTCACACTTCGCTGCCGTGCAGCAGTACCTGAGCGCTGCTTGGGATGGTGTACAAATATCACAAGAAAAAACAAGATCGCCTTGTTATCAGAACTGCCAGCTATACTCGAGCAGCGACAAAGCATGTCTGCTTATGTTGGGAGCTTTCGGCAACGGCACCGCTCGCGGGCGCTCCGTGCGACGAGCTCTGCTGCTGCCTGGCTGCCGTGGTCGTCGCTAGGCCTATAGCCTGTTTAGCAAGCGGCCGGCGCTTCGGAAGTCGCCTGCGCTATAATAAAAGGCCTACTTTTCACAAATAGCTGTAGTGTTAACAGAATCATCTCACAATCAAATAATAGTATGGTCAATCTCCTCGACGCGTTCGGCAGCGGAGCTAGCGGGCGCCAGGCGAGCCGGACCCCGACGTCGCGCCAGCGGCAGCTGCTAGGCGCGGTTGTGAGAAATTTGCTCATATCACAGTTGTTACCTCTACTAGCAGCTCAGTATTGGTCAGCGATCCTCAAAAATGACACTTTTTTCACATTTCTTGTCCCATGGTTTATTATTTACGTCAAGAACACTCTTTAGCTCGCTTTTATGACGTCGGCAGACGGTATCCAGGCTGACCTATACCGGCCGGCAGACTCGGCGTACTTCACGTCCGCACAAGAAAATACAAAACAGCCATGCTACCAGAAAGGATGCTTTCTAGATTCGAGATACGACAGCATGACTGTGCTAAAAGTGGATCTTTCGGCAGCGACACTGCCTGCGGCAACGCCGGCCGACGACCTGCGCGCTGGTCCCAGACTGCCCTAGTCGTCGCGAGGCCTAGCTGCTTTCGCATATCGACTCCGCAGCTGAGGGCGCTTCGGGACTGGCCAGCGCTCAGAAACGTGCTCCGCTCGGCACCCCTTTACTGTGAACTCGTCCCATAATAAAAGAAATGCTCGATTTCCACGACGTCTTCAGCAACATAGCTAGCAGACGGCAGGCGAACCGCACCAGGTAGCAGCAGCACAAAACCGGCTATGGGATGAAATTTGCTTGCATCGCAGTCATCACTTCTACCAGGAACTCGGTATTTGCCAACGATCGTCAGAAACGATGCATTTTTGATATTCATATATCCCAGGGTTTGCTATGAACGTGAACAAACAATACTATCGCGTTCTTCAGATGCCGGCGTTCGGCACGAAGACTGGCGCAGGCCGCCCGGCTCCAAGGAGTGCGCCCTATGTCATTATGACGCTGCCGCTCTCCGCGCTAGCATTGGCTGCCGCTTCCCGTCGTTGTTGCCGCGAGCGGCCCGCCGTTGACATCTAGCAGGGCGGACGCAGGCAACGAGCTGCAATCGGACGTTGCGACGCTGTTCGCAACGGCGCGCCGCAAACCGAGCGAGTGGCGGTTAGCAGCAAACGCGGCTCGCTGGTGCGTCGACTGCGCTCACGCGGCTGTGCCCCGCTCATCGTACGTCACTGTATTTTGGTATGACGTCACTAAAACTTTATTTTTCTACACC
This sequence comes from Amblyomma mixtum, assembly GCF_055824585.1. Taxonomy (NCBI): domain Eukaryota; kingdom Metazoa; phylum Arthropoda; class Arachnida; order Ixodida; family Ixodidae; genus Amblyomma; species Amblyomma mixtum. The sequence continues at coordinate 21,111,065 of NC_143019.1, forward strand.
CCTTGTGACGTCATGGTTGGTGGCGCTAGCGATGGGTCTAGATCGTGAGAGTGAGCATTTAGGTAATCTTTGGAACCGAATTAAAATATTTTTTAAACGTTTGTTGCGTCCAACACCTGGCTGTGACTGCCCTTGCATACATAGGAATCCCATAGCAGGCTTTTTATAGCTTCAAAATTTGGTGTCTCCACCCCTTTAAAGGAAATCAATAAAGCGACAATGTGGGGCGCTTAGCGGATTGAGAATCACCTGCTGATATTTTTCGAAGCTATAAAGGCGTATGCATCGAAACCGGCAAGCATAACGCCTTCGGGTGGTGTCTTACAAAGCTGCGCCACCATAATTAATCGCAGTATCTCACGAGCAGGCTCCTCGTGGGTCCCGCGTTTCCCGCCGATTCTATCAACGCCTGTTTCAAGCCCGGTACTGCACTGTTCTGAAGAGGCTGTTGCTATTTGTACAAACTGTTGACTGCTCACGTTGGCGTCGGCCGCTCGTAGGAATAGCCTCTGAGATTATCGAGGGTCTCGGAGGCCTCAATTAACAGACGGCAGGAAGAGCAACGGTACTCTGCGAGTGTTTCGCACGTTCAGCTGATGTGCAAGGAGACGTGCCACTCGTGTAGTATTTGACATCACTTCCCGGGCACCGGCACGGAGGCAGTGCGTGTCAGCCGAAGACACCATAAGATTCGCAAACAATTGTGTACTTAATTATCATCTTAACCACACATCAGTGACACAAGCAGACAAACCGCGCCAAACGCTTTCGCCTCATCGCACTTTAGGTGAACAAAGTGCCCCCCTGAATTTTTGGCGAAACAAACCCGACATGTTTTTTCTTTGGGGGGGGGGGGGGGGGGGGGGGATGAGGGGGGGCAGGATTATAAGCAGTGTAATGCGTTCTCGAACCTGCAAACTAACACAAATTCGAACAGTGCGTTGTGATTAGGCACAGCGCATGTTCCCAGAGTGGGCACTAAGCAGCCCATTAACATATTTAGCGTGTAGGGGTATTTTAAGCGCAAACGGCAGTGAGAGACGAGGCCCTAGTTGGTTCATTAAGAAGCGAGGTACTTGAAGAAAGAGCATGTCGGCGACAGTATGGGTGAATAAATCTCTCGGTGTGGTCGTCGCTCTGCGGGTGATTGGCTGGGCTGGTCTGAATAATCAAAGGGCACGGCAGCTGGGCTTGCGCACAGATGGATAACCCGCTTGTCTTCCTCGTGCAGATCATTGCCAGCCTGCTGGTGATACCGTCGGGATGCCAACAACCACGTCAGCACTTCCAGTACGAACTTGTTCATGTGCTATGGAACGACAACGTTTCAACGCCCCTGATCCTACGATCTGCGGATGGATTTCGTCACCTACCATCGCCAACGACTAGCGGCAGCGACAGTGTGGTCTTCAAGCCATACTTAGCGGCGCTGCAAGCTTCCTGGGTTATAAAAGCCGTCAACGAAGGATTTCAGACCAAAGGGCACGGCAGCTGGGCTTGCGCACAGATGGATAACCCGCTTGTCTTCCTCGTGCAGGTAAGAAAGCCTTTTGGGAAATGTTTTAGATCCAGCGAGCGTTGCCTTGTTGTGCTGTCGTGCCCTGCGGTACTTCTTGATACAGTGTGCGATGTGGTGCATATATTGAAATTGTTACTACTTGCGGGTGACGTTGAGGCAAATCCTGGGCCTGATATGAAAGAACTTTCTCAACAGCTACGACAGATAGCCGATGACATAAAAACAATAAAAGAAGAAAGGTTAACATCTATAGACAACAAACTAGAACGCCTTACCCTACTTGAAGACAAGCTTTCGTCATGTACTGAGCATGTTGCAAATCTTCAGCAGCTCGTATTGTCTCTGGAATTAAAAGTAGACGATCTCGAAAACCGCTCCAGAAGATCGAATATTATAATTTATGGCATGCCTGAAGAGGAAGAAGAAAATAGCGACTCGCTGGAGCGAGCTGTGAATCAAAAAGTTGTTAAAGAATCCTTAAAACTGGAAGAAGTTGCAATAGAACGCATTCACAGACTAGGTAGACCAGCAGAAGACAAAACAAGGCCTATAATACTGAAGCTTCTAGATTTCAGGGACAAAACGAACATTTTACGTAACTGCCACAAATTAAAGGGCACCGAGTTTACCATAAGTGAAGATTTTTCGCCTCGTGTCCGCGAAATCAGAAAAAAGCTATGGAAATACGGGAAACCAAAAAAAGATTGCGGTGAAAAAGTGTCGCTGGTTTTCGACAAACTAAAGATAAACGGTGAATTGTACTTTTGGGACAACGAAAAATGTGAAGTGTCACCAATTGCAGCTCATCGGGTTACACCTTTACTAACCGAGGCAAAAAACCAAGACACAAGTACACGGGCTCTACGCACGCGCCGTCCACAACGTCCCAAATAACTTTCGTGAACATTAATGCGCGTAGTATTATCAATAAGCTCGGTCCCTTGGAATCTTCATTATTAGGTTTAAAGCCAGAATTCATGGCTATAACAGAAACTTGGCTGACAAGAGAAATCAAAGACTTTGAAGTAATTCCCCCCAACTACTCCATAGCACGCAAGGACAGGCTGACGCGAGGCGGAGGCGTGGCATTAGTGATAACAAAAGATATACATTTCGTTACGTTACCTGAAGTTGAGGGGGTTGAAGCAATTTTTTGCAAACTCTGCTTTTCTGATTCTTCAATTGTTGTGGGTTGCGTCTATCTTAGTCCTTGTTCTGATCCTATCATACTTCATTCATTGTATACTTATATGCAGCATCATGTTAAGGGGGCGAGACTAATACTTTTAGGGGATTTCAATCTTCCTGATATTAACTGGAATACACTGCACCATACCTCACCTTGCGCTGATGTTGTTTTTGATATAATGCTTTCTTTTAACCTCTCGCAAATTGTAACAGAACCCACACGTGTGCAAGGAACCAGCTCCAATGTTTTAGATTTAGTTTTCCTGAGTAGTCACTTCTCCTGTCCAGAAACAAAGGTTGAAATTTTAGATGGCCTGTCTGATCACAAACTTGTAATGTGTTCTGTCCCGCATCATCATAGTGCCCCTTGTTTTCCATCTACAATAACGTACCCAGACTACAACCGAGCTGACGACACTACCATACTTGATACTTTATCACATGAACTAACACCGTTTCAGCAACTCTCAGATGACATTAATACTGACATAGAAACATTGTGGCAGGGATTCAAAAACGTTGTGTCATATTGCGTTACTAATTATGTGCCTACCAAGACTAAGAGAATACGCAAACGTAATCCATGGATAACTCGAACCGTAATTCATGCCAAGCGAAAAGTTCGACGGCTGAAAAAAGTGCAGAAACGCCATCCATCACCAAAAAGAATTGAAAAAATAAACTCGGCCATCACTGATTTAAAAACCAAAATAAAAACAGCTAAAACATTTTACTTTACTAATACGCTGACTCGTTTCTTAAAAGATGCTCCCCAAAAGTTCTGGCGTCACCTGAACCCTAAATCACGAAAAGATAACCAAGCTTCTCCAGAGGAAAACAGAAATATTGCAACCACGCTAAATAACTACTTTACTTCTATTTTCACTACAGACAACGGAATTAAGCCTCGTATTAGTTTTTGCTCAGGAAATAATTTAGAACCCCTTACTGTAACAGAAGCAGGAGTGTTAAACCTCTTATTAAACTTGGACACAAAGAAAGGATCAGGACCTGATGGAATCTCTAATATTTTCTTGCGTAGATATGCCGAATGGGTAGCAAAATATTTAGTAATACTTTTTAACAAGTCATTGTCATCGCACACAATTCCTAAAGAATGGAAACTAGCTAAAGTGACACCTATACACAAAACAGGAAGCATATCAGATCCCTCAAATTTCAGACCAATTTCACTAACAAGCACTGTATGCAAGTTACTAGAGCACATTATCTTAAAGCACATAACAACCTACTTAGAGGAAAATCAAATTTTAACACCTTTTCAGCACGGCTTTCGGAAAGGAGTTTCTACAGTCACACAACTAATCGAACTTACACATGACATATCCTTCGCTATTGATCAGCAGAAACAAATCGATCTCATTTTCTTAGACTTTTCGAAAGCTTTCGACCGCGTTTCACATTCCAAACTTATTATGAAACTTAATGCAACCCTTGGAGCTGGCCCTATAGTAGATTGGATCGTTGATTACTTGACTGACCGTACTCAATTCGTCGAAATTAACAATGTTAAGTCCGAAACAACTAATGTTACATCCGGCGTGCCACAAGGTAGTGTTCTTGGCCCAGTATTATTTTTAATTTTTATAAACGACTTACCTACTAGTATTTCTCACAATATTAAACTTTTTGCTGATGACTGTGTACTTTACCAGGAAATTAACTGCGTCAATGACCATATAGCTTTAAATAACGCTTTAACAGCAGTGACCAAGTGGTGTGAAGAATGGCAGATGACTATTAATGTTAAAAAATCAGTTTCTTTATCCGTAACCAGAAAGATACACAAATCAAATTTTCAGTACACATTAAACAATATTCCTCTTGATTCGGTGTCCGAATATAAATATTTGGGCATAACACTAACCTCTGACCTCAGATGGGATTCTCATGTTAACAATGTCACATCAACCGCCTTAAAACAGTTATTTTTCATTAATAGACGCCTCAAACTAGTACCATCAGAAACAAAGCTTCTTGCATATAACACATATGTCAGACCAATTCTAGAGTATGCTAATGTTGTTTGGTTTCCTTTCACTAACAAGCTCACTAAACAAATAGAAGCAGTGCAGAGGAAGGCGGTCAGATGTATATTTAATAGACACAGGTTGACAGACTCACCAACAGAACTAATCAAACACGCAGGACTACTAACCCTTCAAAACAGAGCAAAACTAGCGCGCCTTAAAACCATGTACCAACTCGTACACAATCAATTAAAAGTCGCCACTTCAAGATACATATCACAATCACAAACGCGACAAACACGTAATAAACACATACACACTCTAAACGAGTTTTCATTCCGTACTGACACTTTCAAATATTCCTACTTCCCTCGTGCTATACGCGAATGGAACACCTTGAACACATCCATTGTTAGTAGTCCATCATTGAATTCCTTTAGCACACGTGTGGAAAATCAACTACTTATATCTTAGTATTTATTGAGTTCATATATGTCATTACCAAGTTATTCCTTCCGTTTGTGTTTTCACTTGTGGTATTATTGTCCGCCAAAATCATGTCACATGCTCCTCACTCTGGTTTGTTTGTTATTCGTATCTTCTAATGTATAATCTCGTGTTATATTTTTTATGTACTTTGATTAATTACCATTGCTATTTTTTTTGTGTGCCTCTGTACTTTGAATGCCCTCCCTGTTACGATCCCTGATGGGATTGACAGTATCGAATAAATAAATAAATAAAAAAATCTCTGCCTCTCCCGTAACCGAGAGTAGAGTAAGCATGAAATGTTTACGGGCCTAATGTCATCTCGGTGGACACCCGAACCGCACCGTACAGGAAGGGAGGAACGCCACCACCCGTTCAGCGCGATGCCTTGCCATTTGGTTTTTTGAGGAAAGGAAATGGCGCAGTAATTCTCTGCCATCTCGGTGGACACCCGAACCGCACCGTAAAGCAAGGGAGGAACGCCACCACCCGTTCGGCGCGATGCCTTGCCCTTTGAACGCAGCGCTTCTCCCCCGGGCCCCTGTGCACCTGCGCAGCTTTGCTTCGATGCGCGAAGCCCCTAAGAGATCACGTACGACAACGAAGTGTACGTGGCATTTATGTGCTTTTTGCAGGCGTTATTAGAAATCGGAAATTATAATTCCGTGCATTATCAAACGCACAGCGCGACTGATATCTTGATAAACATTGAGAAGGCACTGGCAGCAGTTATTTTTTGTGACTCGTTTGGAGACCAACCGTTGCTTGCATGCCGGTCGCGTAGGAGGGCTTAGAGAGTCTCGTTAAATCTCGTTAAGTCTCGTACGGTGCCCGGATGTTCTCGTTTCAGAGCCCGGATGACTCGATTTCAGTGCCCGGATGACTCGATTTCAGTGCCCGATTGACTCGATTTCAGTGCCCGGATGAGTGGATTTCAGTGCCCGGATGAGTGGATTTCAGTGCCCGGATGATGGCTCTCGGTCTCGGCGTGACGTCACCACACTGCCGACAACGGGGGCTAAAAGCATTTCATGCTTAATATGGCTTTGGAACATAACATGTGTGCATCACCAGACTGCGAGGGATGTGTCCATACTATGTCCATTTGCTGTACGTGAGTGCTGCAGACTAACACAGTCTCTTTCCCAGAGCCGCTCGAAGCTGCAAATCAAGCTCCGTCACATATCTTCCCTACTTAGACGAGGGAGAAAGCAATGCTGCTAGTGAACTATGCACGTTTGGTGTAGCGTTTGCAACACAACGAGTTTCTATCAATATTCCTGGCGGTAAATAATCAGTGGTCTGCTGAATATAATCCCGCACAAAACCCGGGCATTTGATACCAAGGAAGGATGCCCCCACAAAAAAATAGATCATTGTAAGTGTTAAATGTTCGTCGGGTTCGGGGAACCGCCTACGATGAGTATGGGGTAGCGGTAGTTCGGCAAGGAGCATTCGTCGTACCTACCTCATGCTGTGAAATGCTGCGTCACCCAGTCACATTAAATACTCGATTTTAAAATGGAATGGTTCCGTAAGGACACGCAAGTATACAGACGCAAGCACGTGTGCATATACATTCATGCACCTACATAAACCAATACGCTTCATTATACACGAACGTACCATCTTTGCAAAAGGTAACCCATAAAAAAAGTGTGCTTCTCGGTCAGGTAGTTCTCGCGGCACACCTAAAGATCAAAAGACCTCGAAAGGTGAAAAGAAGGATGTTCCTTACTTTAAAATGATTTAAAGCCTAAGGGCTGCCAAAAGTACATCACTATACTGCTGCGAACGCACCCGCTTGCTTAGTTACTTCTGGCAATGATGGCGAATACTACCGATACATTCGAAGTTGGTTTAAATTTTGTCCTTTGTGCTCTTTTCCAGAGCCGTTTGCAACAGAGTAAGTAGACTGAAGACTTCCTATGCCACTTTCACATCAGGCGTACTTGTTTAAAGATGGTCACATCCAATCAGGAGGGATTGGGAGCAGCCTTAATTTTGTATTCTATGTCGTCTGCTTTCATCATTCTGCTGTCGATGAGAGATGGCGATGCCAGTACAGCTACTGTGAAACTGTGTTTCCTAGCCTGCAATCGTCGCTTACTATGCGGAATTCCAGCCAATTTTGACCAAATCAGACGTGCAATTCTTTCAAGCGTAGTATAAAATGAGCCTGAATTCCCACGGCCACCTGAATTCCCAGGGCCACCTCTTGCGAAATTTCATCTTGAACAGGGCATTCACTTAGTCAAGTCAAGCGTTATACGGTTCTATCTGAGCGACGCAGTAGTCTGTACACGTCAGACAAGAATGTGAGTGGCCTCATTACGTAACTCTTTCCTTCCTAAGTCTTTGTGAAGCACCGAAGGGCTCAACCCGTCCTGGTTCGTATTTGCAGGGCGCCTGAGAAGCACACCAACCCCATGTGGCCGCTGACCGCAGTGCTCGTCATCACGATGCTCGTGGGGATAATCATTGTGCTGCTCTTCAGCCGTGGAGGTAAGTGCAGGCTGCGCTGAGTACAGCTGTGGCCAACATGCCAGAGACGCTAACAAGAGTTACGCTTTTCAGAAGAGAGAAAAAAAAGAACTGTCCCAGTTGCCCTGATAGATGCCTACCTGTTCATTCTTGAATCAGAATCCAATTACGTGAAAAATTCCTAATAACGAAATGCTTGGAAAGCGCAAAAAGATCACTCAGAGGCACTGGCCTTTGTGCTGTTGTGTAGATTGGTTTGATTTTATTTGGTTTATTGGGGTTCAACGTCCCCAAGCGAATCAGGCTATGAGGGGCGCCGTAGTGAAGGGCCCCGGAAATTTCGATGATATCGGGTTCTTTAACGTGCCGATGATTTCTGGCTGCGTCGCCCTCATTACAAGTGCTTTTTCCTCCATCAAATTCACATTGAACAATGCAAAGCAGAGGGTTCCAGGTATGCGTTTGAAGACAGAAGGCTTCAGGAGGTTAAATTCCTGGCGCAGAGGATTGCATGTCGGCGTCTTCTGAGTATAAAACGTGTAACAGTAAATGCAAGGTCTTTTATTTCGCTATTTGCACAGCGCTAGCTGTTTCAGGAAGGTCCTAGTGCATTCGCGTAGAGCGTCGATCTTGGTCGCCCGCACCCTCGCCCATCCGGACAGCGGCACCGGTGGTGGGGCACAGCGCGTTTGCGCCGCAGGAAGAAGCAGAAGAGTATTTCTTTTGAGGCGAAAAGGGCTGGGACAAAAGCAAAAAAAAAAAAATAATAGCTAAGGAAAGGAGGCACAGTATGTGCAAGGGGCATGGAGTGCGTATGCGGCGACAATTTCCGCCGGAACAGTGAGCGACGCAGCAGCGCAGATAGGAGGCGTCGATTGGCGCCACAGCGGTCGGAAGCGACGGAGCGGCACTTATACGGGGCAGCTCCGAGCTTAAATAAAACCTATGCGCTGACCTGACGGCCAGACCTGGAGTGCAGACGCTGTAGGTGAGTCGCGCTAAGAGCACTGCCACGCCTGAAGCTGAACGACAAAGTGAGAAGCTGGTGCTCGTGCGGCGGCGTGTAAGCGAGAGGCAAAACCACGGAAACATGAAGGCTGGTGTAGTAGTGGGCGCTCTCACAACGTATGACGCTTTCCCAAAGCAAGTAAGAAAAGAACTCAAAAGCAAATGGATGACCACGACACACAACCATCTAATGCTGGTCACTGGTATTAGCCCGAGTGTTATAACTCCTTAGGCTGGCTTTCGTTATTTGCAGTCAGGGCCCGATCCGCAGGAGCATAGAAATTTTCTAACCATCCTTCCTCTCTCATACGTGCCGCATGGTAAGAGTGCTGTTATGCATTCTGAACAGCACGAACTTGTAAACTTGGTCACTCAATCTGTACTGATATACTTTTGGACTGGGAAATTGCTTTTGTGCCCACCTTTCTTCTTGTCCGCCGTCTTTTGGCGCTGTTTTAGCAACGTTTAGTTTGGGAAACAGTTTGCTGCCATGTTTAATTGAATGCACCGTTAACTTCTCTGCATTCGGCTTGCGGAGTTGGTGCAATGCGTTCGCATTCCCTTGGCATAGGGCAGTGAACGATAACTGTTGCGCTCGCATCTGCGACTGCCGGCGTTCTCGTATACGCACAGTACGCGCTGCAGTGGTTTAATGACGACACGTTGCAGTTTCTGCACTTTGCGTATGGGGTGAAACGGTAATCGCTAGGGTTATAACCTTCAAATCGCGTTGAGCAACACGAAGCGACAAAGGCCCTAATGACAGCCTTTATAGAGTCGTAGTAACTTGCTGTCTATTTCATGTGTACGCGCGAAACTGTTTCTTGCAAATACAACGTCGTGTTATTTTAACTGTTACCACCTTAGTACTCTGTGTAAGGAAAAAAAAATCTGAAGATGTTGCTGGTCCCGACTACCTGAGATGCACGTTTGCTGCCCATGATTTCTCGTCGTCGCTTCATCAGACAGTACATAGCCATACGCCCATTTTTATGCGAAGCATACTACTTTAGCTACCACTTCAGCCCTTCACCGTGGTTATGCGCCTCCAAATCACGTGACACGATCATGCCACACCACGTGACACGATGACGTCACGGCAGTGGAGAAACGGGGGCTGAGTCTGCTCGGTTGACGTATCCTCGAGCTAACTCGTCTGCTGCCACGTTGCCCCTCATCCCCTCATGTCCCGGAACCCACACTATACTATGTTTAGTGTTTTTGTGTCTTCTCGTCGTGTTTAGAACATGATTGGCGATGCTGTCGATCCTGCCTCTTGTGTAGTTTCTACATGCTTGTTTGGAGTCCGTCACTATAGTGAGGTTGTGTCCTGTTGCGTTGCCGTGCGATATTGCCAGAGCAATGGCGGCTTCTTCAGCTGCTTCTATGTTTGGGTTGGTTATCGTTGCGCTGGTTATTTCTTGCCCTCCTTCGTCTGTTACAACGGCGATTGTTTTGCGTTGGTATCGGTACTTTGCTGCGTCCGTGTAGACTACGTTGGGATTGTCGCTGAGTTCCCTGGTGAGTGCTCGGACTCTGGCTTGTCGTCTTTCATGATGTAAATTCGGATCCATGTGTCGTGGTATTGGTCTTACCCAGATGTTGTTTCTGTCTTCATTATTAATCTGTTCCTTGTCTCTTTGTGTACCTAGAGGTAGCCGTAATTTCTCCAGACTCAGCACTTTGCACCACAGGCACCTTTGACCCAGTTACCCCCACGTACTCAGATATAGTCGATCATTACAGGGGTCAGCGGAAACGCTACCCAGCCCCACACAAAAGGCTCACCAAAGAGGAGGCGGTAGACTGGCGCAGACTACAAACCGGTACCTACCCACACCTTCACAAACTACACAAGATTTTCCCTACACAATATGCAGACGAATGTCCGTGGTGTCAGGGTAAACCTACACTAGAACATATCACATGGACCTGCCCTAAGGCAGACTTAGAGCCAAGAATAAACCCGAGTGTGATGCAGTGGGAGCACTTGCTGGCCAGCGAGGACGAGGAAGCGCAACGATTCCTTGTGCGCCGAGCCACGATGGCAGCAGTCAAGTGCGGCATCCTGGACCAAGGATCGAACACGGCGCCCAGTGACCCGTAAGGGTCAAGAACACCTTAAATTTATCAGCAATAAAGTTTTTTCCATCCATCCATCCACCCATCCACCCAAACTGGGGCCCGCCGTCGCTGTGCGCCTCCAAATCACGTGATACATGACGTCACACCACGTGACACGATGACGTCACGACAGTGGAGAAACGGGGACCCACCGCCCACCTCGCGCCGTCGCTGTGGTTGTGCGCCTCCAAATTTCAATGCCAAAAAAAAAAATTCGCCGCCCCCGGGAGGGCTCGAACCTCCAACCTTTCGGTTAACAGCCGAACGCGCTAGCCGATTGCGCCACGGAGGCGGGGATGGGATGAGTCGTCTAAAAAATGGTTCTGTATCATGATCACTTGCAATTGTGTCATGCTCGCGAGTGCGTTATGGTGATTGTATTGGCCATTGTTTTGATTAATCTTTCAATTACTTTAGCTAATATTACTTAACTCAGATAGTAGTTCATTGCCTAAATGCCTCCTAAATGTACCGCTGTAAAGAAAAAAGGTTTAGTAGTAGTCTTCAACAGTCGATTATTGATTTCTTTCGCATGCTAAACCGGTCTTAAGTGTACGGCCGAAGGAGGTTGCTCAGGATCGCGAGCGGTAGGGCAAGATCATTCTTCGTAGGATCATTTCTATAGGATGACGTCGAGTCGCAAGTCGCGATTGCGGAACACACTCATCCACGATGAGGAGTCGAGGGTCTCTGCCTGAGCGCGAAGCTTGCTACGGGACTATGGGTTCCGACCCGGGTCCCTGCCATTGAGGACCGTTCCCCTAGGCTTAATTATCTAGTGGGAGGGCGGAGACTCAGTCTGAGTGGTTGAGTGTGCATTTTTTAATCGAACCGAAAATAAGAACTCATGCCATTATAATTAGCGAGGGCAATAATGCAAAGCTCTTATGCCGTCGCGACTTCCGGTGGATGTGATGTCATAGCGTTCTCTTTGCTATATCGATATTTTAGAGCGCAGCTCTTTGGCGTCCGTTCCTGGGTTTCGCGTCGTCGTCGGCGTTGTCGTCGGCCTCGTAACCAGCTCCGCCCCCCTTTCATCCGCAGCTGGGGTTGACTCACTATCGGCGTCAGCGGCATCAGTCAGTCGCTGCTATCTCTTCCCTCCTCCCTTTATCGTGTTGTCCGCTTGCTGCGCGCGCTTCTGCCCCCATCGTTTGCCGCTGGGTGTACACGCCGCCCCCCTCCCCCCTCTTCCTGCGAGTCTCCGGTTGTCAAAGCGCCGGCTCGAACTTAATTCCTTTCTTCGCTCCTCCTCCAATGCAACCCCTGTGCGGTGGCAATCAGAGAGCCAGATCGGTGGCGGCGGATCTGTATATGTGCACCGCCCGAGCCGAAATTGCCGCTGCCGTTCGCCACTGCGAAATTATCTGCCAGTTCTTTCTGAGCCATGAGCGAGACGACCGATGGAAGTCCTCCGTCTGCTAAAAAAAAATTCTGTGATAGCGCATACATGTGTTGCTCGATTTCTTTGCCTCAGTCTATCGAAAAGGTGAAACAGCTTATCTGCTGCGCTCAAATTTCGCATTAGGAAGTAACGTAATCGTCGGTAATTTTTTTGCCTATAATTAATTACTCTGAAGTCTCCGAACTTTGCTTCTAGGTTCATTTTTTTCCTCTATCAGAAGTAACCATTGGATTTCTTTTATGCGAAGCATACTACTTTAGCTACCACTTCAGCCCTTCACCGTGGTTATGCGCCTCCAAATCACGTGACACAATGATGCCACACCACGTGACACGATGACGTCACGGCAGTGGAGAAACGGGGGCCCACCTCGCGCCGTCGATGTGGTTGTGCGCCTCCAAATCACGTGATACATGACGTCACACCACGTGACACGATGACGTCACGACAGTGGAGAAACGGGGGCCCACCTCGCGCCGTCGCTGTGGTTGTGCGCCTCCAAATTACGCGACACGATGATGCTTCGCATTCTCCAGGCTTAACCAAGTTAAGCCTCAGCCATTTTTTCTTTCGATGGACGCAAGCCGTCTTCATCCTAATTTGGTAGGCACCAGAACTAAACTGTGCGTTACGCAGTTTTCCGACGGCGCGCAGCAAATGACCGCCACCAGTGAGGGTCACAAAAAAAAATTTAAGGGCACACTTAAGCTAGCTTTAAGGGTATGGCACGATAGAGTATTGAGTTAACTGCCAAATATGCAGACGGTTATTCGCTACTTTGCATTCATAGATCCCTGCGAACCGTCATTATATCAACTTCTAACGAGGGGCCTTGTCTGGTCCAGGTTGCTCTTCCCGAGCGATCAATCAATAATTGCACTGCCACCTTTCATGGAGGGCAGTTTGATCCCTATCTTATGGCCAGGTTGTGATGACGCTGCATGGTCACGTGACCTAGGTCGCCCACCTGCTTCCTAGGTTACTCTCTGGGCCCCACCTGCAAGAATCATGCTAGTGGTTTTCGCTCACAACGCCGACAACACCGACACCGAATTTTCGGGACACCGGTGCCTTTAACGCTGTCGCGTTGCTACGCAAGATCACGATTTCATCTCGCTATAATCGCTTAATTGTATGCAGCGTTTGCTGCAGTTTTTCAAAACAGCTTCAGTATCCCTTTACGCGGCTTCCAGCTCAGCTGCTCTTTTACATTTTTTGTGTACTTCTAACGAGTCAGAAACAATAAGTACGGCCGGAACTGAAATAAATTCCTACCCGGCGTGCATTGGTTGCCTTTCAGGGGGCACCGACACCGCGTCGTGGGGCCACAAGAAGAAGCACTGCCCAGACGCGACCGGTGAACACCAGTTGGTGCCCTCCACGACCCAAGCCACGGAGGCACATCGTGCAGCGAAGAAGCACACAAAGCGCACCCCGGAGCCCTGGTGCGACGAGGACGGAGAAGAGCCACCCTGCCGCACCAGACCCGGAGGCGAAGGGACTACGACCCCCGCTGCCGAGACAGAGGCCAGCGACGCGGTGCCAGAGTCGGCGACCGTCACCACGGTACGATGCGGACCGGTCGACGTCTCTTTGGCAAATACATCAGTGTAGTGCACTCCAAGTACCTTTAACGGTGTGTGTGTCTCGATCACTAGAGGGATTTGAAATCAATTTTAATTATTAGCGTGAAGGCATTATACTGCTCTTTCACGTCAGCAAAAAGTGTCCGCAAAAGTTGTCCGCACGATTACGTCGTTCTCTGAAGATAAATGTGTGAAAGTGTGATTGTGACAGGTTGTGCGCGATAAAATGTTGCAGTGGGATAATTTGGTTGATGAGTTGTAATTATTGATATAAATAAACGTGAAAAACGCGAAAAATACACTTATACGTCAAAATAGGCAAGGACGTCGATATTGCACGTGGACGTCAGAACAGCCACAGACGTCGATATAGTATGAGGACGCTTAGCTTTCGCATTGCTCCAATGCGGGTCGCTGCAGTGACCTCAAAGTTTTTTAGATGGTACGGTAACAGGAAGATGATACAGATTAGGCGGACAAAGAGGCCGGGTATATGTCGGGACATCCTATGCTATAGGGTGCATTGGTGTAATACACTGAAACCAAAAGCACTCGCGTTCACATACTCATTCTGTGTGAACGTAACACATCTGAGCTCAGGTGAGGTCTATGCATTGCATGTGTCCTCTGTGGTCAATAGTACAGGAGGGCCTTGCATGGACACTGTCATTCAAATCAGTCCTGGAGGGAAAAGTTTCATCCTTTAACCCAGCGCCCTCTAGAATCAGCCGTTATCCCTTATTTATAAGCACCTGCGTTAGAAGGAGGTGGCAGTTCGTGCATTATGCTGTAAGTACAAAGAGGAAGCAACCGTTGGGACTTTACTGCAAAGTAATATGAAATATTTTGTGACAATCAGCACGAGCCTTGCGTGGCATGTTGGTTATAACGGCCCATGCGCTTTTAACGAATTTACACTGAGTAATGCTGGCAGTCGAGCTATTTAGGCTCTGGTTTTGCAATCAGCCTACTAAAACGCGTTGCGGAAGAGTACTCTTCCTTTTGCTTCTCATTAAAGCCAACAACATGTAGTCTGTTCATTTCATGTGCACAGCCCAGTATTCTGACATCCGCTGCTTATTCCATTATTCTAGTGCTTTCTGGGACCAAGAAGCAACTGCTACGGCATCAATATCGCACTCGCCTCTAATACTAGGGAATGTAGTCAGTTTGTAACGCACCTGAGCTCTATTACCTGTGCGGGTGGTACAGCTATTGTCAGAATACTTCCCCAAGAAGTCTTCTTCTATGGCCTCTAGTGTAGGCGGCTTGTTGCAACCCTGCAATTCCTTAGCTCCGGATGGGGGAGGACGGGAGTTCCTCTCTCCGTTTAGTAGATTTGAACGTTGCCAGTGCAAAACGAGCCACGCTACCTGGCCCTGAACAGAACCTCGTGAGCTGTGTACTTTTAGGTAAGGTAACCAGGACGTCTAGCAGGTAGGAGAGAGGCCGAATAGATCAGAGTTAACCCATAACGATGGTATGGTTTGGTTTATGGGGTTTAACGTTCCAAATCGACTCAGGCTATGAGTGACGCCGAAGTGAAGGGGGCTCCGGAAATTTCGATCACCTGGGGCTCTTTAACGTGCACTCACACCGCGCAGTACACGGGCCTCTAGGTTTTCGCCTCCATCGAAATTCGACCGCCGCGGCCGGGATCGAACCCGCGTCTTTCGGGTCAGCAGTTGAGCGCCATAACCACTGAGCCATCGCGGCGGCCCATAACGAAGCAGGTTCGGCGTCAGCCGTAAGGAGTAAAGACTCAACTTCGGAAATTCTCCCAGTAACATAGAGTTACTGATCTATACTATCTCATCACTCAACTTAAAGGTTAGCTATCCCACGCTAAGCCTTACCGTCATATAATTTACACAAGTGTAGCCAGCATATGACAGCTAATGAGGCAGAAAGCAAGGATTGGAGACTGTGAAGTATGACAGAGAGACTGTTTGCCATCGGACCCACCGTGGCTTTACCATTGCAGGGGAAGGCGCCAGAGAAAAAGTCGACGGAGATACAGGCAGTGGGATCAACTCCAGGAAGCGGCACGGCGGCCACCACCCCAACCACGGTCTCGACGACGACGCTCAAGCCTGGCTTCCCTGCCGTGGAGGACGAGCCCCTCCCTCCCGTGGTCGAACCCAAGACTCGGAAGCCGCTGCCGACCAGGAAGAGCACCCGGCAGAGCACCACCACTACAACCAGTGAGGCAGGCCAAGAGCAGCACATGACGTTTGTAATGAGATCAAGTGGTTGCGTGCGGGGTTTCATATCGCGGAGCTGCACTTCCCCTACGAGGGACGTGGTGGTGGAGGACCCTGGATTCACAGTGGCCACATGGAGTGGCATCGCACAGCGCATGGAGTTTTTGCACCTCATCTCCGTTTAAATCGGGGGTATCTAAATCCGAGGGCCGGATTGCAGGTTTGTAAAGGCGATGAGGGCAGAAAAAGAAATGAAGAATGAACAAAAAATGTATGCAGCAATAATGAATAATGACAGGCTTGAGGTATAAATGTCTATGTTTGTTTTACTTTTAACACTTGTATTCAACTTGGCATGCCATTAGGAAACAATCGCATCTTGTAACAATAAAAACAATATATGCAACAAAGCACTGGATTCGACAATTGTATTTATCGTCAGGCGACGTTGAATGCTTTTTTTTTCAAGAAATAAGTTACTAATATCTGTTTGGTAGAAAGTGGTGTTTTGTGGAAACAAGTACGTTAAATGCTGAAGTTTACGGGGTACCAAAGTTGAGTTATCACTAAAGTCACGATATTCCACCACCACATATTTCAGGCACGTTGCAATTTTTGAGAAGAGCCAGGAAGGAAAGAATGCTACTAAAAGAGGCAATGAACGCAGCATGCTTTTCAAGACCTCCCGGCGCAAAGTAGCTCATATTCCTTCCTGTTGTGTTCAAACTTCTGCCGCTCGGATGTAAACCGTCGAAGGGCTGCATCGCCGAGGGGAATGGTCCGTCATCAAATAATACAGTACCTATCCCCTTTTTGGACACTGCTCTGTGCGTGCCTTTTGAGCCTGTCACGGAAAATGTAGTAACAGACTTCTCAAATTGTGATTATAAAATTGCGGAAAGTGAAATATCATTTGTTCACAGACGGCTGCAACTCCCGCCTTTAAGCATGCCTGAAGTTTCTCCGAAAAACTGCCTTTACACGTTGCCAATCCCCTTATGCTTGTGGGCATTAAAATTTACGGTTGGTTTATGGTTTATGGGGTTTAACGTCCCAAAGCGACTAAGGCTATGAGAGACGCCGTAGTGGAGGGCTCCGGAAATTTCGACCACCTGGGGTTCTTTAACGTGCACTGACATCGCACAGTACACGGGCCTCGAATTTCTCCTCCAAAGAAATTCAACCGCCGCTGCCGGGATCGAACCCGCGTCTTTCGGGACAGCAGCCGAGTACCATAGCCACTGAGCCACCGCGGCGGCTCCATTAAAATTTACGTTTTCTGATATCAAACAGTAAGTGCCAGGCCAGCGGTAAGGGAAATTCTAGGACGAATACTTTATATTTGCTGTTTGACTAATAATTGTTATGAGCCCCGCCGCGGTGGCTCAGTGGTTATGGTGCTCGGCTACCGAGCCGAGAGACGAGGATTCAGTCTCGGCCGCTGCGGTCGAATTTCGATGGAGGCGAAATTCTAGAGGCCCGTGCACTGTGCGATGTCAGTGCACGGTAAAGAACCCCAGTTGGTCGAAATTTCCGGAGCCCTCCACTACGGCGTTTCTCATAGCCTGAGTCAAATTGGGAAGTTAAACCCCATAAACCTAACCTAATAATGTGATGAATATTATGTTGATGATAAAAGTGGTGGTGCTTTTTGGCGGTGCTGTTGGTGGCGGTGTACACCAACGGACTTTTTTAGAAGTTCGGCACAGTGTATGTTGTATTCCGTGCGATTCATTGGGACCGGCAGAGATGACCTTGCGCGAAGTCCTAAGCAATATCTCTGCACTTTATTTTTACAACATTGGTATCCTATTCTTTAAGATTCTTCATCATCATCTCCCGCTAAGCATATTTTCTCCCGGCACGATCATGAGCAACATCGTCACACGTTTTGCGCTGCGTAATAACTTTTTACTACCTAAGGTCAGAACTAACTACGGGAAACAACGCCTTCATTTTTCATCGATATCATTTTGGAACTCTTTGAACGTAGACATCAAACAAACTATGCGCTTTCTTTGTTCAAGGTCAAATTAAAGCTTTTCCTTCTTAATGTGTGATTTTTTTTATTGATTCTATGTATCGCGGCACCTGTGAGTGTTTTATTGTACATTCTCCTGCATTACATTGTTTGTATTTAAATATTTCAGTAACTCATATTACACTATGTACTTATATTTATTCTCTGCATTGCTAATTAATGTGTTGTCCATTTTGTATTTTGTTGCTTATTGAAATTTATTTTCATGGGAGGTACCGCCCGCGGTCTTTTACCATGGGGCATCTCGCTGTATACGCTTGTAACTTTGTTTGAATTCCTCAATGAACTTTCAACTTCAACTCATTCTCTTGTTCGATGACCTCGGTGCAGCCCCCCGAACGCCCCTGGTGTGCACAATGGGCGGCAGCGCCACAGTCTTCACCTCGTACCCGGCGCCTGGCGTGTGCAGCTACGTGTTCTTCACGCACGTTCTCGTCTCCAACGGGAAGCTGCGAGGTTCCGAAGGTGGCGGCGCCTGGCGGAACTTTGTGCGCATGCTCAGGGGCGAAGAGTTCTCCGACTACCACGGCGGCGTGTCCTTCGACGCGCGGTCAGTGCGCAGAGGACGTCTGTGCCAATCATTCACTTGGCTATAACCACTAACTTTGTTGCTATCTCTATTATTACCTTTTACTATTTGTTACTATATGTAGCTGGATGTAATCTAATTAGTGTTTCGTTATCGGCTGTAATACGTACAGTCTTTCTCAGAAGTAACCTGGCTGCACGTTTTTCTTCTCAGTTTTATATTAAAGCTATTATGCCAGCCCTCAAGCTCTAAATTTCTGTGCGGTAAGAACCCCTGGTCTCACCTCCAAAGAACTTTTTGATCTTCAGGGAAGACGTAAGGGGTCTACTATACGAATGAGAAGCAAACTATGCAGCCTGGTTACTTTTGACAAAGACTGTACGTCTTTATGAACTAAAATTTGCATTGACGTTTTCAATCTTCTGACGGATCCCAATCAAGTTGTGCTCGAGCTGTACTTCAGTGCGTTGGGACCTCTTTCTTAGTGCGCAGGAGCTTCTTGCCTAAGTTGCCCTATGACGATTCGGGCAATTACTAAACTTTATATTTTATGCCATGCAGGTACGTGGCCCCCGCATCCTTGGACGACGATATGGTCAAGCAGGAACTGGGAGACCTGGCCTGCAACAATATCAAGCACTACGGCATTCTCAACGTTGTCACTCGCGCCAGCCACATAGCGCTCTTGGTGGCCAACGTTGGTCCGGTGCTCGCGGTGAGGACGGCGGGAAAAAAAAGCACGAAGCACTCATTCCTTGCCTCTTGAGGAGTTCTGTGAGGTTTAGTGAGTGGATGTAAATTCTGGTGAATGGTGGTCGGGTTCCTGGTTTCAGTTCGATGTAAAATAGCTTTAGCCGAAGGTACCTTCCCTTAGGACAGACGCGTCTCTGTCTTTGACAACTAACCCAGTTTTGAAGAACAGCAGGTAGCATTGTAACGTATTGCCGTAAAGGCCTTCTGAGTGACAGGTGCGTCCTTGTACAAAGGAAAGAACGCTAGAACACGTTTGGGTGTGTTTCGGGCTGACCACCGCGATCTCTAGTGAAAACATTTGGTTTAAAACGGTCTGGATGTAAGCATATGTACAGTTAAACTAATAGGATTTCATCGTCATTTTTTGCCTTCCTGGTCGCAGCTGCTTTGGGAGCTGCGAAGTACAGAATTCCGTCGTTCTAGACATGCGTTTTGCTATTTGTACCTTTCGGCTGCATTGCAGACACTGAGGAAGCTTCAGGAAGGCGACCGTTCCAGGCACATTGTGGTGGCGGCGGGACTTTGGAACTACAATGACACCGCAGCATGGACCATCTACCAGGCGCAGTTCCGGCTCCTCGCCAGGTATGCGAGTGGACGAAAAATGCGCGGGAACACACGTTGTCAGCTTGTATGTCCTAATACTGTTCCCATTTTTAACAGAAACATAAACTACGCGACAGTGGTAGCTCTACTTGAGAAAACAGACGCATCACGAAGAGCGCAGACGAGCCGGAAAAGGCATACGCTATTCAAGAATTGCACTACAAGCTTGCAGTATAGACTGCCATGTATCTACCGCGGCGACTTAGTGGCCATGGCGGTAATCTCTTAAGTCTAAGGTTTCAAGATCGGTCACGGCCCTGGTGCCTACATATTGGCGGAGGCGAAATTATAAAACGATGGGCCTCCACTACAGTGGGCGACAAGATGGCTTTGTATTAACTGCTTGTATCGCACTTCGTAGGTTCAAAATTTATCTACACCAACAGATCTGTAGGGTAGTTCATTCAAGAACTTAATATTTTTTGTCCATAAAACTTGTGGCCAATGCGCATACTTAAGTTTCATCTGTTTTTACACAACTGCTTCTTATGCATCTTATCTGCTAAATATGTTTGGTTTGGTTTTGGGGGGTTTAACGTCCCAAAGCGACTAAGGCTATGAGAGACGCCGTAGTGGAGGGCTCCGGAAATTTCGACCACCTGGGGTTCTTTAACGTGCACTGACATCGCACAGTACACGGGCCTCTAGAATTTCTCCTCCAAAGAAATTCTAGCCGCCGCAGCCGGGATCGAACCCACGTCTTTTTGGTCAGCAGCCGTGCACCATAACCGCTGAGCCACCGCGGCGGCTAGATAGATATGTTTATGTGCTTGCTAAGACTTTATGCGAAGCAACAGTGTGCTGTTGTTTCTTCGGTGCGATGAACTTACACATTTATCGATAAGATCTGGTACAGTATGCATTTGTTCTTCCTGACCCACAAACTGACGCTACCATGTGCTACCATGGAAAAAGAGTTTTTTTTTCCTTAAACGTCATTTTTCATGGCAACTGGCTTTTACGCAGTTCTTTTTAGGGGTTATTAAAAGTAAACATTAGTCTTTTCATTAACTCTCCCGAATAGACATTTTTGACTAGAAGGAACTGCAGTACATTTTAACGGCACATTCCAGGAGGATAAGAAATCGCTGGGTGGTCGGTTCTTCTAGTGAAGTGCAGCTGAACGAATGGGAGTAAGGGATGAACAGTACTGCGCACTTTGGACGCTGCCCTAATACGAGAGATTTATTTGAAGGCGAAAGCCTTTAATGCCTCATCGTTGTCGACAGAAGGTTGCCAGCAGAGGTGTCACGCTTTTCGGTGGGTCGAAAATGTTATGACGTCAGTGTGCGGATTCGAAGTAATGAGGTCACCCACGGATGCCTGACGACCCCTTTTGGAGCACACGACAACTAATAAAATAGCTGTCGTCCGCTCCGACAGGGGGCGTAAAGCGTCCGTGGGTGACCACATTACATACCTCATTACTGCGAACAGAGCCATGGATACAACCGAACTCATCGAAGCAGAGAGAGAGTCGTGCTAAAGAAGCAGTCAGAGTTTGCAGTCAAAGTGTAGTTGTAATGTGTAATCAAAGTGTGTAGTCAAATAAAGCACTAGTACAGCACAAACAGTCTCGCAGTCAATGCCAAACAGTGTGCCAGGAAAGGCTTTCGCCTTGCAGCACTTTAGAGAGCCAAAGTGCCCCCTGATTTTTTTTGTTCTGCTTTGCAACAATTGCGCAGCTTCGACATCGACGTATTGATCTCCATCAGCAGCGTGCAGACCATGGAGACAGACAAGCAGTGCGTAGCCGCTCCGCCCACCGTCTGGAATACAACCAGCGCCGCCTACCTGGGCTTCGTGAGTGGGAATAAGAGGCGCAATGCGTACGGCGCGAGACCCAAATATCAAGCAGGGTTAGGAGCATGATTTGGGTCAGCGCGGTGCAGTCTTCGATTATTCACGCATTGGCATTTAGACCTTTATGGTGTCGTATGTTTATAAACATCCGAAGACTGTGGTAATATCGTCAAGCATTCTAGAAGCATGCATTTAATTATTCCTTGTCCAGTTCCCTATGTTCTGTACTTCTACTATTGCACACCTTGTTCTGTAATACCTTGACACTGCTTAGTTTCGTGGTGCAATGACTTCAGCACGTCTGCAGTGCTGCTGAAGCAGCCAACCGCACCATCCGACAACGGTTACATCTACAAGGTAGTGAGCCTAGCTTGTTGTGGAATGCGCTGCGTGTCGTCGTGGCCACTACGTTTCTGCGCTAAAAAATCGACAGAAAAAATGACAGTGCAACGACACCTGTGTTTGCGTTTTCGGCAGACTACATCCCAAGCATTATGTGACGTGCGCCTGTTTTTGGGTGTAGGAACTACGCCATATAGATTAGAGGGCACAAAGCATTTGCCTTATGACATAGCTAGTCCTGCTCGTGGTCTAACTATAACACAAACCGGCCTTTCGCTGTGGTTTTAGACTGGCTGCGCCTGTAGGCACCTCGCCACGCAGGCTGTAGTTGTCAGCTGCGTTTTAGGTGCTGCAGCACAACGTGAATGGTAATGGCATGCATCGACAGCAACGCACGTGTCAATACAAATCTCCTTTCTTGTTTTCGAATTGAGCCTGTAACTCAAGCTAAGCCTTGGACACATTCCTTTTGCTTGCAGGACAAGCACGCGACCCTACTCCAGGCGTCGGAACCGTACCCGCGCCAGGATCTCTACGTGGGCCTGTCGTTCGAGATGGGCGTCTTGCTGTACCGGCTGCAAGATCCCTCGACGCCACCTGAAAGCACGGCCTACGCTCCGTGCTCCCAGTTCACGCTGGTCGGGTACGAACAGGTGCGTGGGCAAATGTTACATCCGGCCGCGATGCGCTGAGCAGGACACCCCATTTCCACCCCTATGCTTGAAATCCAGAACAACTTAAACCATGCGTAACAGAAATGTGAAACGATGAACAAAGAGGTACAAATGTGCTGGCGCATAGTTCCTCACGAATGCGTCATTTCAGCCCACGTGCACTTGCACAGTGCAAGGCTGGCCGCAAGGAAGAGCAAGAGTGTAATAGTTCCCTTGTGTCCCTGAATGCCCCTCATAAAGATCCCCTTGTGAGCACAGCTTCCTGATGGTCAAATGTTTTAGGGGAACATTTGACCAACACTGTTCCCACTTCGAGTTATTAATCAATTCGCTCTCGCCTTAACATGAGCTTGCCTTCCCGGTTAACTCAGTTGGTAGAGCGACTGCTCCGGTAAAGCGGTGGTCCAGGGTTCGAACCCCGAACCAGGACGAATTTTTCTTTAACTACGAAGTTTCTGAGAAAGCTGTACAGCTTTCCTTTGTAGCCGTATGGCTGCGCTCGGGTGGATGCCAATAAGTAATTACTCCCTTATTACAGCTTCCTGATGCGCTTAATTTGCTAAGAATTCTGAGGGCCGTACATAGCATGATTCCAAGGCGTCATCTATTTTTTTTCCCCAACATCCTTCGCGGCTATGCTTGGAAAATGCCGCGTGCCGTTCAGCGTCATGTCACTGAATAAATTTAGCACAGCGGAAAAATGACAGCGTAGACGTACACCGGAGAACTTGTGCCTGATGTACAGTTGCACAGTATGAAGCAAGGTAGGGCGCACAGCTGCTAGTGAGCGTGCTCAGAAGGCATAGGTGAATTAGGAACACGACTACGCTAGTACATCTCAACTATGCTAAAACCCTATATTGTTTTACAGCTCGACGGAAGATTGGGCCCTCAGTTCTTGTTAGTGGTGTGCACGTCCTTGTTAACGAAACTTGACGATTTAAAGTAGTAAATTCGCGACAAGTATAAACTACCACCACATGCACCTGTGAACTGCACAGAATTGACTCGAATGGAATGTTGTAGCGATATGGCTGTGTACCTTGTCTTCCACAAAAGAGAGCTCTTTTTTTGCGTGCAGGTCTGTGACCCGAACGTGACCCTGAGGCGAATGGACCGTCTTGATGTGGAGTACGGAGCGACATCGACATCTGTTTTATTCTACGACAGCTGGGAGACTATCAAGCGAAAGGTAGAGGACGCGCTTGACATGTCGAGCGTTCTTGACGGTATTTTTATTTGTTTTTAGTTACTTATTTTTTTCCTTGGCTACAACGTCACCACAATGTTTCTGAGGTAAAAAATCGACTGCAAAATGCCAGTGTAATGACAACTGCGTTTGCGTTTCAGCCAATTGCATCTAAGTCTTATGCGACGTGCACTAGTTCCTGGCGTGAGGAAGTACGCTTTAGAGATTGCAGGGGACAAAGCATTTGTCTCATGACATTGCTAGTCCTGCGTCCTTGCATGTGAGAAAATAATACGCTGTAAGCCATGATGGTTTATGGTTCAGGGGGTTTAACGTCCCAAAGCGAGTCAGGCTATGAGGGACGCTGCAGTGAAGGGCTCCGGAAATTTCGGCCACCTGGGGTTCTTTAACGTGCACTGACATCGCACAGAACACGGGTCGTGAGAGGACTAAATATGTCAAGGGGGTTAGTCACTTTTATTATAAAATACGTCGCCGACTCTATACTGTTGGTCCATAAAACCGCGGCCACTACTCTCTGAGGTTCTGAATAACTAGCTGCAGTCCCTTTGAAAATTCATCCGAATACTGCGGTTCTTGTGGTCCTATGTTATTTATCCATTTTCGGCATGATGTGAACAAGAGCTGGAAAACAAGGAGCTTCACTCCTCTCATCGCTTTTTTTTTTTTGGGGGGGGGGGGAGGGTTCTCTACGTCCGTATAGTCGCACATCGAGCAGAAACTCAAGGATGACACCAACGACGCCTACTAGGGTGTGGGATACGCTTTCCTGATAAACTCAAGAGAAAAGCGACTCTCAATCGCGGTTCGTGACATGCAGAGCAGAAGTTTTCGTGGACGACGTCCCGAAAACGTTTGTGCAACAAAAATGACAGCTTGGATCATTGAAGTTCTGAAAAGGTAACCTTTCGCAACGAAAAAAAAAAAACTAATTGTGAATACCCACAGTATTCCACTGCACAGACGGAATTTACCTCGAGTCCGGCGCAGGAATTGAGCTTTCAGCTAACACGCACCGAAGTTGAGTTCGCAGTCTCTATACCCATATATAAGAATACAGCGAGTCGTATGGAATAAAACGCGGTCTATGCGCTACATGTCTACGTACGCGCTACAATGTTACTTGTTTAAAATACCATCGTTATTACTGCTAATTGTACCTCTCTGTGATGCTGCTTGTTTTTTAATCAAGTTAGTATTAATCTACCGGGGGACCCGTGACAGTCGCTTGAGTTTGGGACGCTCGCCTGTATACTGAATTTATGTAACCAATTTGGTTTGGTGTATGGGGTTTAACGTCCCAAAGCGACTCAGGCTATGAGAGACGCCGTAACCAATTTGTACACAATAAATTCTTATCTTATCTTAAACATGGGAGAGGCGACACTGACGATTACAACGAACAAGTCCCCCTTGCATCAGACTTTCGAGTTCCTTTCAGTCTCGTGTTTCGGAAGTCCTGGCTTCTGCCCGTAGGTGACGTTCTTAACTGGCTCTGTTAGGCTGCCTCGATGTTCACTTCGTTGTTTTGAGTGATAGAAACTGCGCCATTTTGGGTCACCGGCTCAAATTTGCGCAGCCTGAACTTCATTTACTTCTAAATGTCCTCTTTGGGTCGTGTGGCTTTAAAATTGTCTGATACGTCTGCCGCGTACTCGTATAAGACTATCTTTAGGCAGGCATCTAAAGGCTTCCTTTTTATGCAAGAGCTGCACGCAATCGTTAATAAATCAAATGGTGTCTGCTAAGTAAACAATGCTTGTTACCACCTTAATTGCATGGAAGAAGGCTATAATTATATGATACATTTGTGTCTGACAATATAATCTTGGAGACAGGGACATACGATTTCGCCAATGCTATTAACCGCCTGTTTACAGGGGGTATTTCGAGGCCTGAATTGGGAACAGCTGGGGATCAGTTAACAGAGAATACCTAAGTAATCTGCGATTCGCTGATGACATTGTCTTCCTAAGTCACTCAGGAGATCAGCAGCAAAGCATGATCAGTGAGTTAGGAAGGCAGAGCTGGACGGTGGGTCTAAGAATTAACATGCAGAAAACCAAAGTAATGCTCAACCGTCTAGCAATAGAAATACAATTCAGAAATGGTAGCGACGTGCTGAAGTGGTATGGGAATAGGTTTACTTAGGTCAGGTTGTGACCGTTTGTCCGGATTATGAGAGGCAAATAACTAGAAGAATAAGAATGGTATGGAGCGCATATGACAGGCTCTGTCAGATTATGAATGACCATTCACCAGTAACCCTCAAGTAAAATGTATACAACAGCTGTATGTTACCGGTACTCACATTTATGGGGAAGAAACATGGAGGCTAACGAAAGGGGTTCGGCGAGCTATGGAAAGAAAAATGATAGGAGTAAGGTTAAGAGACCGGAAGCGGGCAGAGTCAGTGAGGGAACAAACACGGGTTAATTACATCCTAGTCGAAATCAAGAGGAAGAAATGGGCTTGGGGCAGAGCATGTAATGCGAAGGCAATATAGCCGCTGGTCCTTAAGGGTAACGGAGTGGATTCCAAGAGAAGGCAAGTGTAGCAGGGGGCGGCAGAAAGTTAGGCGGGCGGATGAGATTAAGAAGTTTGAGGGGATACGGTACCCGCAGCTGGCAAAGGCCACAGGGTTAATTGCAGAGACATGAGAGAGGCCGTTGCCCTGCAGTGGGTGTAGTAAGGCTGATGATGATGATGATGGTTCACCTAAATAAAAACTTGACGCAGTAGTTTTATTCCGCCTCTTTGTTTGCGGAACCGAAATGCGACCTTTCACAATGGCAGCCAAAAGTTGCAAAGCTCTGTCTCCAAGTAGAGATAGTCGCGTATTTGCTAGATGGACGCTGAAAACAGAAGCCGTAAACAGAGCGCGGCCCTCTTGTGGCAGGTGGACAAGGTGAAGAGGCTCCAGCTGCGCAAGAACATCGCCTGGATGCTCTTCGACACGCACCTCTCTGACGTCACCTGGAACTGCACGGCGCCCGACGAGCGAGAGAAGCGGCTCAGGGAGTACGTGGCCACCTCCGGATGACGTCTTCCGTAGCACTCCGCAGAAAAAAGGGCGAATACTAATATATATATATATATATAAATAAATACCTCTCGTACGCTACGCGCGTATTTTTGGGCGCATCCGAACCGAATCCACAATTGTTTCATCTTGGATTTGAGCCCGAACTTTCTGAACTGTTCGGGAAACGGTGCAGTCCACATTTAAGGCGAAAGCCTTTAAGGCCTAACCGTTGTCGACAGAAGGTTGTCAGCAGAGGTGTCCTGATTTTTCCAGTAAGGCCACAAAAGAAATCTTTGTGCACGTTTGGATTCGAACCGCCATCCTTCCGTTCCGCAGCCGAGCGTGCTAATGGTATACGATACTTCCTGCCAACGCATATGTAGTTCTCCTTGTCTAGGACGCTGGAGAGTGTTTGCAGAAAGGCGTCGAACCAGACGGATGCCTTCCAAACGCCCTCCAGTGTCTCCAGCATTTAAGATTCACAAACAATTGTGTGCCTAATTATCATCTTTACCACACATCAGTGACACAAGCAGACACACCGCACTAAAGGCTTCCGCCTCATTGACCTTTAGGTCAACAAAGTGCCCCCCAGAATTTCTGGCGACCCACCCGACATGTGTT
Organism: Amblyomma mixtum; assembly: GCF_055824585.1. Classification (NCBI taxonomy): domain Eukaryota; kingdom Metazoa; phylum Arthropoda; class Arachnida; order Ixodida; family Ixodidae; genus Amblyomma; species Amblyomma mixtum. Next base: position 21,138,670 of record NC_143019.1, read on the forward strand.
TTTTGTGTGTGTGTGTGTGTGGGGGGGGGGGATGAGGGGCTAGGATGATAAGCAGTGTGATGCGTTGTCGGAGCTGCAAACACAATTTTGAGCCATTTGAGAAAGTTGGAATTAAGCACTACGCATGTTCCCAGAGTGTGCACTAAGCAACCCATTAACATATCTAGTGTGTAGCGGTATTTTAAGCGTAAGCGGGATTGGGAGAGAGAGAGAGAAAATTTTTATTTTTCAGCAGAAGTCCGAGCCTTCTCGGCAGGGAGAGAAGAGGCCCCAGTTGGTTCAGTAAGAAGCGAGGCACTGGAAGACAGAGCATGTCGGCGACAGTGTGGGTGAATAACTAGCGGTACGGGTCTTATTTTTTTATTATTATTTATTTATTATTTATTTTGTTTATCAAATACTGCCAACTGCCTCTTGGCAGTCAAAGCAGGAGTGGATACATTGTTCTTGAACAATTGCTAAGGTGAGTTTAACAGCGGCAAAGAAAACATGCTATTGACAATGAGCCACGAAGGAATGTGCACAATCAAAAAATAGAAAAAAAAGAAAGAAGGAATACACTTTGAAAGGCGGACGGCAAAGCAAGAAGCGCTGTAAAGAAATACTTGCTGCATGATAGATAAGGTGACACAGCCGTAACAAAAGATTCAACTGAGGGCATGTCAGCTACCTCATAGGGTAAGGTGTTCCACTCGGCTGTGGTTCGAGGAAAGAATGATGAACGGTAGGCGTTAGTTTTAACCTGCGGCATTGCAATTGTTTTGCTGTGCTTGCCTCTCGTTTTCCAGATAGCAAATTTGATTTCTTCGAAGAGCTACAGAGCTGTCACTAACACACGTGCGGCCATTCTTTTTAATCCTAAAGGCTGCAAGAATTTCACGTGCGACCTGATCGCGAGTTCTGCTTAGAATACTGCTAAGCACTGTCTCACACTCCCAATCTTTACAGCGGGGAGGCCAATTTGATTCCCCTCCTCCGTTCTCTAGCGATTTCTCATGCTCCCGCGCCCTGTCAATGATGCAACGTCCCGTCTGGCCTATGTATAGACCCTTCCACATGTCAGTGGGATTTCATTCACCACGCTGACGGCGCAGGAAACAACAGACTTGGCATGCCTCTTATCGCACTCGGGTTTCTTCTTTTGCCCGATCTGTGAGTACAACCCACACAGCTTTATGGGTGCGGAGAACACGGCAGGTGCAGTGTTATACAGCCCCAGGGGTCTGCTTCTGAGCTCCGAAGTGCGGCACCTCTTGCATACTTAGGGACTCTAATTTCACGAAGGCGGGAAGAACTTAAGTCCACATGCTTCCCAAGCTTAGGACTATCAAATGTGCTCAAAAGCTCCGCTGCACGATTTGAAAGCAAAGCCCTTGGGCTGTATATTGTTGACAAATTCTGTACGTCGTAGCGGCTTGCCACGTTTTTAAAGCTGTGAACCACTCGGTGTATATAGGGGAGCAGTTGTGGTCGCCTAGTTTGCAGCTTGCTATCAGGGTTCTTCTTTCCTTTCTTTTCATTTTTTGAAGGAGGGCATTACGAAGGCTGTATTACTGATAACTTTCGCCGCATGAACAGTGTCCGTGAAGCGAGGAACGAGAGGCAGCTGGTATTGGGGGCATTGTCGCCTTGACGACCGGCAAGAAAAAAAAAGGGGGGGGGGGGGGGGGGGGAGAGCAAGCAAAAAGCGATAAGAGCGCGCATTCCGAGGGGCGGAAAAAGTCAGATCGTGCACACCGCCGAGCTAAGAGTGGACGCCTGGAGTGATGCCTCTTGAAATCTGGCAGTACACTGTGGTAGGCTTCTCCGTGGAGCTCGACTGGAAGCCCCTACGCTTCGTGAAACCCATTCCGTCGCACAGAGTATGCAGCGTCTGTGGACTGCTGCGGAAGAGGACCGCGTTTCTTCCGTGCGCACACACTCTGTGCGAGGCTTGCTACGAGCAGTGCGCCCAGGACGACGCCATTGTGTGTCCGCTGGACGGCCGTCGCTGTGACGAGGATGACGTCGAACTGAACGAGTTCCCCGTCGAGGAGCTGCTCAAAAGAAAGGCAAGTGCGAAAAAAGGAATGACTCTGTCTTTTGTGCAACTGTTCTGCGAATGTAGACCCTTGTTATAGAGGGCCTTTAATGAGCCCTGTGAGACGCTGGTGTCATTTTCTAGAGGCTTAAGCATATCATGCATGAAGTTTGATTTTTATCGTGGTTTCTTCTTCACGGCTCGAAAGGTACACATTCCTTAGAAGGACAAGGTAAGCTGTTGGGCGAGGAGGAAGGAAGCGACAAATTCCCGAAAGCTAGAGGTGCGCGTTCATGGAGCGCTTTAAACCTGATTAAAAGTGAGGCTACATGCAAAGCAGATGCGCTCGAACGTAAAAGGCGTAACTAACGCGGTAGGGTACCACAACGCTAAATGCAGAGGTCGTGGGTTCGGAATGCACTGGCGGCATGTGGTTGTCGATTCATTTCCGTTCTGTTGAATTATGTGATCTTTTATTGACCAACAGTGATCGACACCATTACTGAAAAAAATTCCCCTGATATTATGCGTTCTCAGTAATGCTTTTAACTGACGCAGCTGATGTTGGGAGAAATATCGAGCGTGAACGCCTCGCACAATGCGTCCTTAACCTCTCCGCCGGCATGTACGGTCGAAAAATTTAGCAAGTAACCATCGTTAAAATGTCTTTGTGGTAACTTAACTCTCAGCAATGAGAGGCCAGCCCTTGGCTTCAACGGAAGCTCGTACAGAACGGTCTTGCCTTCGTAGGTGGCGCGCTTGCGGCTAGGGGGCGCATCTTGCAGTGACATCTTGGCGCGCAGGTCGCGTGAGCTGCGCTGGTCACGTGATGGGCTTCAACTCCGACGCCAATCGCGCTAGAAGTGAACCGCTAAGAGTCGAGCTGTAAAATGTACCCCCTTCTGCTCATGCTGATTTCAAAGATTATTTTGCATCTTTCGCATCAATTGTAATGCCGGTTCTTTTTCGACTGTGTAAATTGAAAATCACGAACGTTCTTATAATCCCTCGGCATTCGCCAAAGCGCTTGGTTTCCAAAAGCCTGAACGTAAGTTACAAAAATAGTGCAGCAGAATTTTGTGTTTGTCTCGATCTTAGCGTTGTAAAAGCGCTGTGCGCTTTATCACTTGCAGGTCCAATGCTGGAATAAGGAAAGTAACTGCGGGGAAGTACTGCCTGCATCCAAGATCGTCCAACACTTCCATCGAGAATGCGGATACCATTCCATCTGCTGCCCCAAATGCTCGGCCGTTGTTCTTTGCAGCGACGTCTGCAGGCATTTTAGATCGGACTGCTGCACCACTGCTACGCCTGCTGCACCCGAGTGCGGAGGGGAGGCCAGCTGCAGAAACGGTGCGGCGCTTCTGGCATCGTTCAATCAAAGCTTAGAAGGACGGGCAGACGAAATGAAAGCACTTCTTGAGCGTCTTCTCGTCGGAAGCGGCGCCAATAGTGACCGGCTCAGTGAAGTTGTTCACGGCGTGAACAACTGCCAAGAAGCACTGAGTGAACTGCGGAGCGGTATTAACGCTCTGAATGACACCATGGGACGAGAAGTGGTCCAAGGAAGGACAGAACAAAGGGAGACTCAGAAAAAATGCTTCAATGAAATAACAGGGTTTAGGAAGGATACGAGGGAACGTTGGGTTGCCAACAGCGAGGGTATGGTAATTCTTTTCAACCGCCTGGATAGACTGGAAAAAGCAGTGATAGGCGAGTCGAAAGAAGCGGCCGGGGAGATCCTTGAAAAGGCTTCCCAGATTTTAGGTGGAATAAAGGAGGTTAAGGAAGGCATGACCGAAAGAAAGAATGCAGGAGACTGCAGCGACGGAGTGTTGGGACACTGTGAAAGGCAGGTGAGGCGCTGCGAGTTTTTCGTGAAAAACTTCCAATCCCTCCGAGAAAAAGCTTTTAAGGATGGGTGGTCCCAGTACAAAGGAGATAAAGTATATCTATGCGGCTATTATATGTCACCTGGATTGCTACTCATTCAAAATGCAACGCGAAAAATGTCACTCCATGCTTGGTTCTGTTTGTACAGTGGTGCCATGGACGACGCTCTTCAGTGGCCGTTAAAGCCAACAATAAAACTGTCCGTTGTGCACCCAAATGGAGGGGCGGAACGTGAGCTCATATACTACTTTTCTGGTAATGATCCTGTTTGTCAAAAGCCGGTAGCATCAGACGATTCTGCGGGACTTCATACCACAATTGCGATTGACCTCGATGATATCATCAGTGACGGCTACGTGAAAGATGACCAGATCAGGGTGAGATTCGAGGTGCTGCCCTGATTATCCCCGGGCCGAGAACGGGGGGGGGGGGGGGGGGGGAAGACAGCTTAGACGCATTTATGCGCGTGCACCTGGCAGCAGTTTTTGTTAAGCTCCAGATTTCACACCGTGACCAATAAAGAACGCTGCTCGTTCATTGCTGCCTCTGACATGCCCCTGCCTGTGTTTATTGCCTAGAACTGAAATATTGTAATGAGACAACTCGCACAATTAGTGTGAACGGCCGGTCTTTGTTCAAGCGGTGCTGCTCAGCAGGCCAGCGTTCGCAAGCGCGCTCCCGATAATGATGATGTCCTCGGGCTGAATGGCACATACCCACGGCGGGGGATTGGCCGAGCTTCGTCAGCTTCGTCTTCTATCTTCTTCGTATCCTTCGTCGGCGCTAGCCGCTGGGGCAGCAAACCCCAACTCTCTTTATTACATATATATAAAAGATCACTGTTCTAGGCTCTCAGACGCGGAATTTTGAAATCTAAAAATGATGTTGTAGCAGGATTTCCGGGGAAAGGAACTTAGCGACAGATAGCCAAAATGCCGGTCCGAGCTTCGGTCATCCAGCCAGCGATCTCGCGCCGCGCGCTAGCGGAGCGGCGGCCGCCGCTGCTCATCTTCCTCTTTACAATCACCCCCGGGCTGAAGGCGAAGCCATCCTGGCGAGTCAGGGAGACAACACACACGGGTCATAGTACGGCTTCAGGCGTGACACATGAACAGTCTCGCGGCTGCGTCGGCGTTGATCTGTGGAGGGTGTCACCGGGTCGACAATGTAGTTGACCGGGGAAGTGCGCTCTACGATGCGGTAAGGTCCGTGGTACTTGGGGAGAAGTTTGGGCGAAAGGCCAGGTGAGGTAGACGGCACGTGAAGCCAGACGAGAGAGCCGGGTAGAAAACTGTCATCAGTGTGGCTTGTGTCGAAACGGAATTTTTGACGCCCCTGCTCGCCGGATGTTAACGACCGAGCGAGCTGACGGCACTCCTCGGCATGCTTGGACGCCTCCGAAAGAGTGGTGCACTCGGACACGTCGGGCCGGTAAGGAAGTACTGTGTCGAGTGGTGAGGAAGGTTCGCGCCCGCAGAGGAGAAAAAATGGCGAGAAGCCGGTGGTGGTCTGCGTGGCGGTGTTGTAGGCGTAGGTGATGAACGGCAGGATCCTGTCCCAGTCGGAGTGGTCGGAAGAGACGTACATCGACAGCATATCGCCCAAGGTGCGGTTAAACCGTTCCGTCAAACCGTTAGTCTGAGGATGGTAGGCCGTGGCGTTATGGTGAGTGATCTTACACTGTTTGAGAAGAGATTCCACGACCTCGGACAGAAAAACGCGCCCACGGTCGCTCAGCAGTTCTCGAGGCGCTCCATGGCGAAGAATGAAGTGATGCAAGATGAAAGAGGCAACGTGTGGTGCCGTAGCAGCAGGAAGAGCCGCGGTTTCGGCGTAACGCGTGAGGTGGTCGACGGCTACAATAACCCAGCGGTTGCCAGCAGCAGTGTAAGGAAGGGGGCCGTAGAGGTCAATTCCAACTCTGCCAAAAGGACGGAAAAGGCAAGGGAGAGGCTGCATCTGGCCGACTGAGTGGTGAGGAGCCGGCTTGCGACGTTGACAGTCAGGGCACGAGCGGACGTATTTGCGGACGTAGGTGGACATACCGCGCCAATAATAGCGGAGACGGAGTCGCGTGTATGTTTTAAAGGCGCCGGAATGAGCAGACTGCGGGTCGTTGTGAAACAGGGCGCAGAATGTCGACCGCAGATGGGCAGGGACGACAAGCAACCACTTCCTGCCGGTAGGGACGTAGTTGCGGCGGTACAATAGACCATCACGAATGGCGAAGTGAGCAGCCTGGCGGCGGAGGGCACGAGGCACGGGTGCCGCCGAAGAATTTGAGAGAAAACGTACAAGCGAAGATATCCAGGGGTCCTTATTTTGCTCGCTGCCCATGGTATCTGTTGAAAACGACAGCGAAGCGCAACCGGTTGGCGAGTGGCAGACAACGTCTGGCGGCAGTGTAGAGCGGGACAATGCGTCGGCGTCGTTATGTTTTCGGCCGGAGCGATAGATGACACGGATATCATACTCCTGTAGGCGCAGGGCCCAGCGAGCGAGGCGGCCTGTAGGGTCTTTCAAGGAGGCCAGCCAGCACAGGGAATGATGGTCCGTGACGATATCGAAAGGGCGGCCATAAACGTAAGGGCGAAACTTTCCGATCGCCCAAACAATCGCCAAGCATTCCTTCTCGGTTACTGAGTAGTTGGATTCCGCTTTTGTTAGTGCACGGCTCGCGTAGGCAACGACATACTCGGGAAATCCGGGTTTACGTTGCGTAAGGACAGCGCCGAGGCCAACGCCACTGGCATCGGTGTGAATTTCAGTGGGAGCAGTGGGGTCGAAGTGGCGTAAAATGGGAGGCGCTGTGAGCAGCCGGCGTAAGGTGATGAAGGCGTCGTCGCAGTCAGGTGACCAATCGGACAGGTTGTTGGCGCCCCGAAGAAGTTTCGTAAGTGGTGCGATGATAGAGGCAAAATTTCGGACGAAACGTCGGAAATAAGAACACAGGCCGAGAAAGCTGCGAAGTTCCTTCTGAGTCGACGGCTTGGGGAACTCAGCGACGGCACGAAGTTTGGCTGGGTCAGGAAGCACGCCGTCCTTAGAGACGACGTGACCTAAAATTGTCAGTTGGCGGGCGCCAAAGCGACACTTTTTGAGATTAAGTTGGAGCCCCGCGGCAGTTAAACATGTCAACACGTGCTCCAAGCGGTGAAGGTGCGTCTCAAAATCAGGCGCGAAGACGACAATGTCATCTAAGTAGCACAGGCACGTGGTCCACTTCAGGCCGCGTAAAACGGAGTCCATCATTCGCTCGAAAGTCGCTGGGGCATTACAAAGGCCGAAAGGCATGACGGTAAATTCGTACAGGCCATCTGGTGTAACAAAAGCCGTCTTGGCACGGTCCTCTTCCTCCTCTTCCTCTTTACAATGTAAATAAATGACTGTTTTATGGACGTGGCGATTGTTTACGTGTGTAAACCTAGGGATAAGACAAAGTTTTATCTCGGACTGCACAGGGGCACTCCCTCCCAGGTAAACAGTGCCCACGTCGCTTTCGGATTCGCACGTTGTCGTAACTAAACGCATACTTTGTACCTTGTGGGCGCAGCTTGGTTGGCATTGTCCGAATGGATGTAAGCTATAAGCAAGTAGTCTCGGTATTGCCACTTTCGATTTGTCTGCCACCGACAGTATGCTAATTTATGCGGGTGGAAAGAGAGGATCGGTTTAGTTTTAGGGAGTTTAGCGTCCCAAAGCGATTCAGGCTATGAGGGGCACCGCAGTGAAAGGCTCCGGAAATTTCGACCACCTGGGGTTCTTTAACGTGCGCTGACATCGCACAGAACACGAGCCTCTAGAACTTCGCCTCCGTCGAAAGTCGCCTGCCGCGGTCGGGATCGAACCCGCGTCTTTCGAGTTAGCAGCCGAACCCTATAACCACTCAGCCACCGCGGCGGCTTGGAGAGGATTATTTTGTTGTATGCTGTTGCTGTCTTGTGATGACCTCGGCTGAAGGTGTGAATTCTAACAGTTTTGGAAAAGCATACGGGGTGTTTTTTTTTTTTTTACCGTTTACAGATTAAAAAATAGAAAGGCGCTGATAGTGCCATGAATGCCGCCTTCACAGAATGCATATTCGGCTCGGCGGACACAAGATAAGACAAAGCGGTCAAATATATTTAATTAGCCAAATTTCGCTAATTATCTTTTTAACCCTTCACTTTACGTTGCATATTGCAATCTCAATATTGAAGGCTGCAAAGATTCAAAGTGGAACAGATATTGATAATCGCGATTGAATTTTCAGCCTTTTCGTGTTCGATTCGGAAACTGAACGCTCAGAGTGCGTCGCAAATCCCGCCCATGATATCCCGCCCACGACAACCGGCAGCACAAAGGCTATAGATGCGACTGCGGCAGACAGGCGCTCGAGAAGAGCGCATAGTCACTGCCTCCGTGAGCAGCACGCGCTCTTTTTTCGTCATTGGCATTGAAGTGCCAATTGAAGTGCATTGAAGTGCCACGCTACCTATTCTCAGCGGCTTCGAAAAAGCAGCCTGATGATAATGTGCTAGATTTTCCTTTCCGCTCTGGCTCGCTGGCTTATCGGCTTGCGATTGATAATTTTTCACCGAAATCTTCACCGGTCCGCTGCCGGCTGTAGATTCTGTTAACAGAACGATCAAGGCAGCTGCAATAGCTGGGACACACTGTATATATGAACTCAATGCGCGTTGGAATGGCAGGGAGGTTGCAACCGTGATTCTCGTTGACCGAGAATGAGCAGATGGTTGTCGCCTGCGTAAAAACGAATGCCAACGCTCGCCTCGCCTCAAGACTCCACGCCTTCGAGAATCCTGGGCTCCCGGTTTCGTCCCATGCGATGTTCGCTAAAATGCACGAACTCTTCCGGACCACAGGATTTGTACTTCATTCACGGAAGGCAAAGGGAGTTATCCTGACTGAAGAATCCGGGAATAATGTTCTCACCTAGGATCGTGCATACCCCGAAGCCAGCATCCGTCAAATCGTCGAGGCCGTTGCTTCCAACCGCTGTTCAGTCAGTACAGCGCTCAAGAAGCATGGTTTTTATCCTTACCACGTTTGCTAACATAATGACGGACGCTCAAAACAGAAGCCGTAAACAGCGTACGGCCCTCCTGTGAAAGGTGGACAAGGTGAAGAAGCTTCAGCTTCGCAAGGACATCGCCTGGATGCTCTTCGACACGCACCTCTCTGACGTCACCTGCAACTGCACGGCGCCCGGCGAGCCAGAGAAGCGGCTCAGAAGGAGAACTGCACATGCGTTGGCAGCGAATAGCGTAGCAATCAGCACGCTCGGCTGTGGAACTGAAGGATCGTGGTTCGAATCCCATCGTGCACAAAGATTTCTTCTGTGGTCTCACTAGAAAAATTTTGACACCTTCTGCTGGCAACCTTCTGTCCACAACGATGAGGCATTAAAGGCTTTCCCCTTAAAAGTTGGCTCCACTGCTTCCCGAACAGTTCGGAAAGCATACCTTTAATCATTGCGGTTCGGGCTCAAATCCCAGATTGAACAGTTGTGGGTTCGGATCGGATGCGCCCCTTCGACACGCACGTCTTTGACGTCACCTGGAACTACACGGCGCCCGAAGAGCGAGAGAAGCGGCCCAGGGAGTACGTGGCCACCTTCGGATGACGTCCTTCTTAGCCCTCCGCAGAAAAAGGGCGAATACTAATATATATAAATAAATAACTCTCGTACACTACGCGCGTATTTTTGGGCGCGCGGTGCAATCCCGTCGTGCAGCGCGCGCTAGCAGGCGACGCTGTTCACGCTCGTTGGTTGACGCAGCATCGACGAAGAGGAAAAACGGACAAAGCATTACAAGTAGGTACATTTTTAAAAAATGTTCAATATTACAGAAGCTGCAATGCATTTATTCGCGCTGCAGTCACGCAGCCACCGGCCGGCAAGCCATGTGCCTTCCGTTATGAGGAAATTAAAGGTTTGTCAATATTTTTAGTCTTGCAAGTTCTGCCTTGGCTCTTGCAGCTAACGGCATATGCTGCTCATCCGGCATGCCTGCACTTTATAACATCGAACTTTTTGCCAACGTATGCGCAGGTTAAAGGGGTGGAGACACCAAATTTGTGGTTCGCGCGTTCTTAGTTTCAAACGTTTCTTATGGCTCCAGGAAGCATGATACACACTCAAAGATTCATATATTCACAGTGAATAATTTATTATAGCATTTTTAGGTGAACGATTTTCGGTTTCGGTTTCGGAACTCCGAGTTGTACAGTGACGTCAAAGAGGGGGAAGATCAACTGCTTCGCTTGGTCACGTAGGCCCACAAAAGTTGTGACGCACCTACTGCTGCATCGTCTGCTTTCCCACACACGTGCTGACCAGCGCATATGAAAACAAACTGCACGTCTAGTCCCAGCAGCTCGGATTCTGACAGATGTGATTCCAACGAGTGAGGACATCGACTTTTTTTTTTGTTCGCACGCTAATATCGCCTTCGCGGGTTCGCGTGAGGATGCGAAACACTTTGCAAAATGCCAGTAAGCATCGCTGCGCTGCTCTACCCAAGCTGCGCCCACAACCGGTGTCACACTTCGCTGCCGTGCAGCAGTACCTGAGCGCTGCTTGGGATGGTGTACAAATATCACAAGAAAAAACAAGATCGCCTTGTTATCAGAACTGCCAGCTATACTCGAGCAGCGACAAAGCATGTCTGCTTATGTTGGGAGCTTTCGGCAACGGCACCGCTCGCGGGCGCTCCGTGCGACGAGCTCTGCTGCTGCCTGGCTGCCGTGGTCGTCGCTAGGCCTATAGCCTGTTTAGCAAGCGGCCGGCGCTTCGGAAGTCGCCTGCGCTATAATAAAAGGCCTACTTTTCACAAATAGCTGTAGTGTTAACAGAATCATCTCACAATCAAATAATAGTATGGTCAATCTCCTCGACGCGTTCGGCAGCGGAGCTAGCGGGCGCCAGGCGAGCCGGACCCCGACGTCCGCCAGCGGCAGCTGCTGGGCGCGGTTGTGAGAAATTTGCTCATATCACAGTTGTTACCTCTACTAGCAGCTCAGTATTGGTCAGCGATCCTCAAAAATGACACTTTTTTCACATTTCTTGTCCCATGGTTTATTATTTACGTCAAGAACACTCTTTAGCTCGCTTTTATGACGTCGGCAGACGGTATCCAGGCTGACCTATACCGGCCGGCAGACTCGGCGTACTTCACGTCCGCACAAGAAAATACAAAACAGCCATGCTACCAGAAAGGATGCTTTCTAGATTCGAGATACGACAGCATGACTGTGCTAAAAGTGGATCTTTCGGCAGCGACACTGCCTGCGGCAACGCCGGCCGACGACCTGCGCGCTGGTCCCAGACTGCCCTAGTCGTCGCGAGGCCTAGCTGCTTTCGCATATCGACTCCGCAGCTGAGGGCGCTTCGGGACTGGCCAGCGCTCAGAAACGTGCTCCGCTCGGCACCCCTTTACTGTGAACTCGTCCCATAATAAAAGAAATGCTCGATTTCCACGACGTCTTCAGCAACAGAGCTAGCAGACGGCAGGCGAACCGCACCAGGTAGCAGCAGCACAAAACCGGCTATGGGATGAAATTTGCTTGCATCGCAGTCATCACTTCTACCAGGAACTCGGTATTTGCCAACGATCGTCAGAAACGATGCATTTTTGATATTCATATATCCCAGGGTTTGCTATGAACGTGAACAAACAATACTATCGCGTTCTTCAGATGCCGGCGTTCGGCACGAAGACTGGCGCAGGCCGCCCGGCTCCAAGGAGTGCGCCCTATGTCATTATGACGCTGCCGCTCTCCGCGCTCGCATTGGCTGCCGCTTCCCGTTGTTGCCGCGAGCGGCCCGCCGTTGACATCTAGCAGGCCGGACGCAGGCAACGAGCTGCAATCGGACGTTGCGACGCTGTTCGCAACGGCGCGCCGCAAACCGAGCGAGTGGCGGTTAGCAGCAAACGCGGCTCGCTGGTGCGTCGACTGCGCTCACGCGGCTGTGCCCCGCTCATCGTACGTCACTGTATTTTGGTATGACGTCACTAAAACTTTATTTTTCTACACCCCTTGTGACGTCATGGTTGATGGCGCTAGCGATGGGTCTAGATCGTGAGAGTGAGCATTTAGGTAATCTTTGGAACCGAATTAAAATATTTTTTAAACGTTTGTTGCGTCCAACACCTGGCTGTGACTGCCCTTGCATACATAGGAATCCCATAGCAGGCTTTTTATAGCTTCAAAATTTGGTGTCTCCACCCCTTTAAAGGAAATCAATAAAGCGACAATGTGGGGCGCTTAGCGGATTGAGAATCACCTGCTGATATTTTTCGAAGCTATAAAGGCCTATGCATCGAAACCGGCAAGCATAACGCCTTCGGGTGGTGTCTTACAAACCTGCGCCCCCATAATTAATCGCAGTATCTCACGAGCAGGCTCCTCGTGGGTCCCGCGTTTCCCGCCGATTCTATCAACGCCTGTTTCAAGCCCGGTACTGCACTGTTCTGAAGAGGCTGTTGCTATTTGTACAAACTGTTGACTGCTCTCGTTGGCGTCGGCCGCTCGTAGGAATAGCCTCTGAGATTATCGAGGGTCTCGGAGGCCTCAATTAACAGACGGCAGGAAGAGCAACGGTACTCTGCGAGTGTTTCGCACGTTCAGCTGATGTGCAAGGAGACGTGCCACTCGTGTAGTATTTGACATCACTTCCCAGGCACCGGCACGGAGGCAGTGCGTGTCAGCCGAAGACACCATAAGATTCGCAAACAATTGTGTACTTAATTATCATCTTAACCACACATCAGTGACACAAGCAGACAAACCGCGCCAAACGCTTTCGCCTCATCGCACTTTAGGTGAACAAAGTGCCCCCTGAATTTTTGGCGAAACAAACCCGACATGTTTTTTCTTTGGGGGGGGGGGGGGGGGGGGATGAGGGGGGGTAGGATTATAAGCAGTGTGATGCGTTCTCGAACCTGCAAACTAACACAAATTAGAACAGTGCGTTGTGATTAGGCACAGCGCATGTTTCCAGAGTGGGCACTAAGCAGCCCATTAACATATTTAGCGTGTAGGGGTATTTTAAGCGCAAACGGCAGTGAGAGACGAGGCCCTAGTTGGTTCATTAAGAAGCGAGGTACTTGAAGAAAGAGCATGTCGGCGACAGTATGGGTGAATAAATCTCTCGGTGTGGTCGTCGCTCTGCGGGTGATTGGCTGGGCTGGTCTGATTAATCAAAGGGCACGGCAGCTGGGCTTGCGCACAGATGGATAACCCGCTTGTCTTCCTCGTGCAGATCATTGCCAGCCTGCTGGTGATACCGTCGGGATGCCAACAACCACGTCAGCACTTCCAGTACGAACTTGTTCATGTGCTATGGAACGACAACGTTTCAACGCCCCTGATCCTACGATCTGCGGATGGATTTCGTCACCTACCATCGCCAACGACTAGCGGCAGCGACAGTGTGGTCTTCAAGCCATGCTTAGCGGCGCTGCAAGCTTCCTGGGCTATAAAAGCCGTCAACGAAGGATTTCAGACCAAAGGGCACGGCAGCTGGGCTTGCGCACAGATGGATAACCCGCTTGTCTTCCTCGTGCAGATCATTGCCAGCCTGCTGGTGATACCGTCGGGATGCCAACAACCACGTCAGCACTTCCAGTACGAACTTGTTCATGTGCTATGGAACGACTACGTTTCAACGCCCCTGATCCTACGATCTGCGGATGGATTTCGTCACCTACCATCGCCAACGACTAGCGGCAGCGACAGTGTGGTCTTCAAGCCATGCTTAGCGGCGCTGCAAGCTTCCTGGGCTATAAAAGCCGTCAACGAAGGATTTCAGACCAAAGGGCACGGCAGCTGGGCTTGCGCACAGATGGATAACCCGCTTGTCTTCCTCGTGCAGGTAAGAAAGCCTTTTGGGAAATGTTTTAGATCCAGCGAGCGTTGCCTTGTTGTGCTGCCGTGCCCTGCGGTACTTCTTGATACAGTGTGCGATGTGGTGCATATATTGAAATTGTTACTACTTGCGGGTGACGTTGAGGCAAATCCTGGGCCTGATATGAAAGAACTTTCTCAACAGCTACGACAGATAGCCGATGACATAAAAACAATAAAAGAAGAAAGGTTAACATCTATATACAACAAACTAGAACGCCTTACCCTACTTGAAGACAAGCTTTCGTCATGTACTGAGCATGTTGCAAATCTTCAGCAGCTCGTATTGTCTCTGGAATTAAAAGTAGACGATCTCGAAAACCGCTCCAGAAGATCGAATATTATAATTTATGGCATGCCTGAAGAGGAAGAAGAAAATAGCGACTCGCTGGAGCGAGCTGTGAATCAAAAAGTTGTTAAAGAATCCTTAAAACTGGAAGAAGTTGCAATAGAACGCATTCACAGACTAGGTAGACCAGCAGAAGACAAAACAAGGCCTATAATACTGAAGCTTCTAGATTTCAGGGACAAAACGAACATTTTACGTAACTGCCACAAATTAAAGGGCACCGAGTTTACCATAAGTGAAGATTTTTCGCCTCGTGTCCGCGAAATCAGAAAAAAGCTATGGAAATACGGGAAACCAAAAAAAGATTGCGGTGAAAAAGTGTCGCTGGTTTTCGACAAACTGAAGATAAACGGTGAATTGTACTTTTGGGACATCGAAAAATGTGAAGTGTCACCAATTGCAGCTCATCGGGTTACACCTTTAATAACCGAGGCAAAAAACCAAGACACAAGTACACGGGCTCTACGCACGCGCCGTCCACAACGTCCCAAATAACTTTCGTGAACATTAATGCGCGTAGTATTATCAATAAGCTCGGTCCCTTGGAATCTGTATTATTAGGTTTAAAGCCAGAATTCATGGCTTTAACAGAAACTTGGCTGACAAGAGAAATCAAAGACTTTGAAGTAATTCCCCCCAACTACTCCATAGCACGCAAGGACAGGCTGACGCGAGGCGGAGGCGTGGCATTAGTGATAAGAAAAGATATACATTTCGTTACGTTACCTGAAGTTGAGGGGGTTGAAGCAATTTTTTGCAAACTCTGCTTTTCTGATTCTTCAATTGTTGTGGGTTGCGTCTATCTTAGTCCTTGTTCTGATCCTATCATACTTCATTCATTGTATACTCAAATGCAGCATCATGTTAAGGGGGCGAGACTAATACTTTTAGGGGATTTCAATCTTCCTGATATTAACTGGAATACACTGCACCATACCTCACCTTGCGCTGATGTTGTTTTTGATATAATGCTTTCTTTTAACCTCTCGCAAATTGTAACAGAACCCACACGTGTGCAAGGAACCAGCTCCAATGTTTTAGATTTAATTTTCCTGAGTAGTCACTTCTCCTGTCCAGAAACAAAGGTTGAAATTTTAGATGGCCTGTCTGATCACAAACTTGTAATGTGTTCTGTCCCGCATCATCTTAGTGCCCCTTGTTTTCCATCTACAATAACGTACCCAGACTATAACCGAGCTGACGACACTACCATACTTGATACTTTATCACATGAACTAACACCGTTTCAGCAACTCTCAGATGACATTAATACTGACATAGAAACATTGTGGCAGGGATTCAAAAACGTTGTGTCATATTGCATTACTAATTATGTGCCTACCAAGACTAAGAGAATACGCAAACGTAATCCATGGATAACTAGAACCGTAATTCATGCCAAGCGAAAAGTTCGACGGCTGAAAAAAGTGCAGAAACGCCATCCATTACCAAAAAGAATTGAAAAAATAAACTCGGCCATCACTGATTTAAAAACCAAAATAAAAACAGCTAAAACATTTTACTTTACTAATACGCTGACTCGTTTCTTAAAAGATGCTCCCCAAAAGTTCTGGCGTCACCTGAACCCTAAATCACGAAAAGATAACCAAGCTTCTCCAGAGGAAAACAGAAATATTGCAACCACGCTGAATAACTACTTTACTTCTATTTTCACTACAGACAACGGAATTAAGCCTCGTATTAGTTTTTTTTCAGGAAATAATTTAGAACCCCTTACTGTAACAGAAGCAGGAGTGTTAAACCTCTTATTAAACTTGGACACAAAGAAAGGATCAGGACCTGATGGAATCTCTAATATTTTCTTGCGTAGATATGCCGAATGGGTAGCAAAATATTTAGTAATACTTTTTAACAAGTCATTGTCATCGCACACCATTCCTAAAGAATGGAAACTAGCTAAAGTGACACCTATACAGAAAACAGGAAGCATATCAGATCCCTCAAATTTCAGACCAATTTCACTAACAAGCACTGTATGCAAGTTACTAGAGCACATTATCTTAAAGCACATAACAACCTACTTAGAGGAAAATCAAATTTTAACACCTTTTCAGCACGGCTTTCGGAAAGGAGTTTCTACAGTCACACAACTAATCGAACTTACACATGACATATCCTTCGCTATTGATCAGCAGAAACAAATCGATCTCATTTTCTTAGACTTTTCGAAAGCTTTCGACCGCGTTTCACATTCCAAACTTATTATGAAACTTAATGCAACCCTTGGAGCTGGCCCTATAGTAGATTGGATCGTTGATTACTTGACTGACCGTACTCAATTCGTCGAAATTAACAATGTTAAGTCCGAAACAACTAATGTTACATCCGGCGTGCCACAAGGTAGTGTTCTTGGCCCAGTATTATTTTTAATTTTTATAAACGACTTACCTACTAGTATTTCTCACAATATTAAACTTTTTGCTGATGACTGTGTACTTTACCAGGAAATTAACTGCGTCAATGACCATATATCTTTAAATAACGCTTTAACAGCAGTGACCAAGTGGTGTGAAGAATGGCAGATGACTATTAATGTTAAAAAATCAGTTGCTTTATCCGTAACCAGAAAGATACACAAATCAAATTTTCAGTACACATTAAACAATATTCCTCTTGATTCGGTGTCCGAATATAAATATTTGGGCATAACACTAATTTCTGACCTCAGATGGGATTCTCATGTTAACAATGTCACATCAACCGCCTTAAAACAGTTATTTTTCATTAATAGACGCCTCAAACTAGCACCATCAGAAACAAAGCTTCTTGCATATAACACATAAGTCAGACCAATTCTAGAGTATGCTAATGTTGTTTGGTTTCCTTTCACTAACAAGCTCACTAAACAAATAGAAGCAGTGCAGAGGAAGGCGGTCAGATGTATATTTAATAGACACAGGTTGACAGACTCACCAACAGAACTAATCAAACACGCAGGACTACTAACCCTTCAAAACAGAGCAAAACTAGCGCGCCTTAAAACCATGTACCAACTCGTACACAATCAATTAAAAGTCGCCACTTCAAGATACATATCACAATCACAAACGCGACAAACACGTAATAAACACATACACACTCTAAACGAGTTTTCATTCCGTACTGACACTTTCAAATATTCATACTTCCCTCGTGCTATACGCGAATGGAACACCTTGAACACATCCATTGTTAGTAGTCCATCATTGAATTCCTTTAGCACACGTGTGGAAAATCAACTACTTTTATCTTAGTATTTATTGAGTTCATATATGTCATTACCAAGTTATTCCTTCCGTTTGTGTTTTCACTTGTGGTATTATTGTCCGCCAAAATCACGTCACATGCTCCTCACTCTGGTTTATTTGTTATTCGTATCTTCTAATGTATAATCTCGTGTTATATTTTTTATGTACTTTGATTAATTACCATTGCTATTTTTTTGTGTGTGTGCCTCTGTACTTTGAATGCCCTCCCTGTTACGATCCCTGATGGGATTGACAGTATCGAATAAATAATATTTTATTACATGTCTCCTTGCACTGAGCAGCTAGCAATGTGCACCATGAAGTTGCACGAAATGCCGCTAAATGAAGGACGCCACGTCTTCCGCAGCACAAGCCGGGATCAGATTGGAAAACGTTTATTGCCAGCACTGAGCCCTAGCGGGCGTTATACTAGGTGGCTTCGAGCCCATGGCTCTCGGCATCCTTGCGAGCCCACTGAGTGTCCCAGACGTGCGTCAGCGGGTCTGAGCTGGCCAGTATAGCCTCTGTTGTGACTTTGGGCATCCCACCGCTGCCACCAATGTTGTGCCATAGAGGTGGTCCCGTTGCGCTCGCCACCCGTTTCGTGACTGAGCGTTGCCAGCTCTCTTAGCGGTAGCGAAGACTCCGAGTCAGGCGTCGGTGAGACTAAGAAAATGGTTTATACATTATGTACAGGGCATAATATAGTTCAACATCGGCACGGGGGCCGAGAGCTACACAACGCGACTGTTCTCGCACAGCGACGATCAGCGAGACACCAGCACGTCACACCACCCGACTCCACTCGTGAGCAGCACTCGACTCACGGTGGGCCGGTCACTCGGTCACTCACTTCCCAAGCTGCAGCTGTTGCTGCTGCCCAAGCGGCAGCGGTGGGGCTTATATATCCTGAGGAACGGCGGCCCCTCAGAACTGGCCAATCCAACGGCAGCACTCGACGGCAGTCCGAAAGGACCAACCAGCGACCGCGCCGGCCACCCGCTTCAAATTTTACCGCGCGCGGTGACGCCCCGGGGAAAGGGAAACCGGCGCCTCGTAGTCTGGCACCCAGCGACGTGTCCAGGCACGCTGCTCGCCGATGCTTCTCCTTGAGACCCCGCTGACTTACGGCGCAGCATCATGGCTTGTCAAGGGAGCGTTAGGGCGCGTTGCCTTGCGGCGCAGCACCAGGGCTTGTCAAAGGGACGTTCGCAGCAGAAAGTTTGCGGCCTGCAGATTTGGAATCTGGGCGGGTTTCCCGGCATAACACCTCCCACCGCTCTACAGAAGGGATTGGTGGTAGGTCCGCTGGCGGCGGCGTCTTTTTGCAGCTCCATCATATCCGGCTATCTCGCCGCATTGCTTGCAAGTCGGATTGTATTGTGTTGGATACATGTGTGCTAGTCTCGACGGGCTAAAGAAGGCTCGCGTCTGGCGGCCGACGCCACATTACCTCCTGGCTTTTGTCGAGCTCTTTGTCTGGTGGCGGATAGATCCTCCTTTCCAGTTTAAACTGACTGGTTTATTCGTGAAATGATACGAATGCATCTCTCGTGAAATATGGGGGCTCAACCCGGCTCACTGCTCGGCTGATATAACCTGGAGCTATACTGTGAGCGAACTCGTTTCCCCTGTTCCCCGAGTGTGCCGGCCCACATAGTAGTTCCACCTCTCTTTGGTCCCAGTCTTTATGTCTTAATATTCGTTCTGCCTCCTGGGAGACCATCCGGGAGAGCTGAGGTTTCAGAGTACCTGTTCAAGTGACAAACACCGGCAATTCCCTGACGGCACACGGTGGCAGTGTACGGAAGTGGACTGTGTAAATGAACGCTGAGGCGGTGAAGTGGTCGAAGCGGGGAGGTAGCGGGTGCAACTCTCCAGGAGATGGATAGGAGAGCGTCTTTCGACGTTGACAGTTAAGGTTTGGGCGAATTTACTTGAGAACGATATTATACATACATGCGATGCTAGTGTATCGCAGCTGAGTTCTTGCGCCCGTCTTGAACACTCTATACTTGGCAGGGGAGATCTCCCCCTTAGCCGCTTGTATTCTAAGGCGGACTGCCACTGATCCAACACCGAACAGAATCACTTGGGCTCCTGGCTACCGGGGCTTGCGAGGTAATGAGGCCACTACGCGGCTGCTCATCCCAGCTCTTGTGGCTCGGAGACTGCTGTTCGGGGAAATCATAACACATTATAACGACAGCCACTCTACTCTGTCCTGCAATCATAAAACATTATGATCCTAACACGCATCGATGATGCCTGCAATGTGGAGAGGCCTGTAATATCTTCCACATGGTCAGCTGTGATATATTCCACATGGTGTGGGGATATACTCAAAATTCCCACCTCCCTCCTTCTCCTATCCCTTCCCGATAGGCATGGGAGACTGCCCTCCTCAACTGCTCCTCGCTCGTGTCCCAAAGGGCTCTGGTGAAATGGGCGCGAGACGGGGCCTCTTCATGCGGTGTCCCGGACTAGGGACGCCGACCATGTAGCGGGGCCACTGTGTGGCTCCCAAACTCTATTCCACCAAATAAAAGTTTTCACCACCACCACCTGGCAAGACGGCCAGATGGGTCTTTTGGCGCGAAAAGCTAGGAAAACACACGGTAGTTTGTCACAACGTCAAAAGGACGGCCATAAAAATATAGCCTGTATTTGATAAGGGCCCAGGCGATTTCCGAAAACTTCTTTTTTCTGTCTCGGAGAAATTCGATTTGGCTTTCGTAAGTGCTACTTGTCTAGGGAAAAACTCATTAATTGATTCCAGATTTGTGGTGGACGCTGCGACAACCACCCATCGTCTTTTTTGCAGTATAACGTTTTCTGCCAAACGAAACAAAATTGCTCCAAACTGCGGTTCAGCAAACTTCGTGTGTACAGTGAGCATTGTGGACATTTCTCTCTTTCTTCTTTCACTCCCACCTTCCTCCCTCCCCTTACGGCACGGTCGGTGTGTCACCGATATGTGCGACAATTACTGCGCCATTTCCTTCCTTCAAAAATCAATTTTCCATTTCCAAAGTGCCAGTCGGGGAATAGCAGAGAGCGAATCGAACTTAAAGCGCAGCAGAGATTAGATAAAAAAGAAAGCTTTTATTGCAGCGTAGAATCGTGCAAGGTATAAGCATGGTTAAACGCTGAAAAAGCGGCAGCAATGGAAGTGGAAAAGGGGACGGTAAAAAACATTTTTTAATACAGACGTGAGTGGGTGCTAACAAGAAAGAGTAAGTTGAACGAACTAGCTCGGCCTAACTAACCGATCGCGGTACGTCACCAGGAAGAAAGAAAAAAGTTTGAACCTGGCGCATGAAGAAACATAGGCATACAATTATATGTGCTTGAAACGCGGAGACTATATCATGAACTTAAGCACATTTTCATACTGCACAGAACACACGCTAAATTAGAATACTAAGTTCAATACCGAAATTATTCAATCGCAATGAGAATTCCTATTGCTTAATAGGGAGTTTTAGAATAGGGGGCCCCAACGCTTGGGGGCCCCAAGGAAATAGCGGGCCCCAGCGCTACGTACGAGTGCGCCGGTGAGCTTTAGAATAGAGGTCTCCCCTACGCAGCGGAGCCAGGCTTGCGTTTATCGATCGCAGCGCCACTACGGCAAACAAAAAAGATACTCTTGAAAGAGATTTTAAAATATGCGTTTGTTTTGTCATAAGAAACTGGTATTATCGCAGACACACAATTTAAGAGTAAAAAACTGTAGCAAGTGTGTGTTTTTAAACAGCTCTTTTTTTGGTTTTAAAGTCGATGCAAAATCGGTCACTCTTAGCCAACTCAAGTCTAGCGTAGCTCGGCGGTATCTCATGCCTGGATCTTTTCGTTCTGCGAGCCGTCGGTTGTGGTTTGGGCTAGTTCTCCAACGACATCATGCCGAAATTACACCGAAGCCGCGCCAGTGTGCTCTGTGACCAACTTTTGTATTTGGATTTAAGCTGGGCGGAGCTCGAAGACCTTTTTCTTGGACATCGGCTGCGGTCCGCACGAGCGCCGCGACGATACAAATCGAGCGCCGGGCTGCTGAATACAGATGCTGTGGAAGAAGAAGAGTTCCGACGAATGTTCCGCTTTCAAAAGGAACATGTCGATATTTTGAAATGTGCACTAGGAATTCCAGACTTCCTTGAGAGCAGCCAAGGTGTGCGCGTCACGGGGAAAGAAGCCCTGCTGATGGGACTGCGGCGCCTTGCCTACCCGAACCGATGGTGGGATTTGGAGCCCATCTTCGGCCGACACTGCTCTGCCATGTCCAGAATTGTTTCAAAACTATTCTCTCACATCGAGGAGAACTTCGGCCGCCTCCTTGACGACATGACTTCACATGAATGGCTGAACGTTGATGCCCTCGAGGATTACGCAAACGTGAGTTCGGCGGAACATTTCACTGGAGTTTTTATGACATCGGGAGTTAACTGCCATGCCAACCAGTTTGTCATTGAAAACTGGTCGAGGTAGGAGCGAATCGAGAGTAAACGAGATTGTTTGTTTTGTTGCATGCGAAATCAAGGTAGTACAACTTGTTGCCATTATGCATTTGTAGTTATTCTCCTGACAGCGCTAACCTCCTTGTCCGTGGTTCAGTGACATTGCAGCTAATTTTTTTATATTACGTACCAACCTTTTAAACTGTTATATTTTGTTGTATCGTCACACAGCGTGTTCCTTTTCATGCAGGCTGTACACAACAAGGGTGCCCCGCTCACAAACTGCTGGGGTTTTGTGGATGGGACTGCAAGACCAATTTGTCGACCGTCCATGACATCTACTTTTCGGGCCACAAGCGAGTGCATGCCGTGAAGTACCAGGCAGTCATGTGCGCAAATGGCATCATCTGCGAGCTTGATGGTCCCTTCCCTGGGCACAGGCATGATGCTGGTGGGTTCGAGCTGCATCCACTTCATTCTGTACTCGAATAAGCGCTAATATATTGTCCTGCTCTCACATTTCGTAATGAGTGATAGCACAGCTGGTAGGTATAAAATCTCCCTATACTGTGGAAATCACATTAATTTCATTTTTAATATGCATGTATGCCAAGTACTCGGAAGAGGGCTGAGTTGGTCTGGGTGGTTCATCTCAATACAATGGAACAGTACTAGCAGATGGGAAGGGTTTTCCGCCTCCGTTCTTCTGTTATTCGTGTCAACCTTTTGGCTACAGCCATGTGCCGGGCTCGTCTTATGTTCAGAGTCGACAGCTCACCTGTCTCTCTTCTCTTCTGTCCAATCTGTCAGTGCTGGTCTATTATGCCAAGTATGTATGTCTTCATACTATTATTATGTACAGTACAGGCCTCCATTGCAATCACTGGCAGACAGCATTCAAGCTATGTACACATATGTGCATGAAGGGTAATAAGTTTGCAATAAAAAAGAAATGGACATGTCGGCACTGCACGGTGGTAGTTGCAAAAAGTTTCACTGATAGCTAAAAACATGCTTTAAAACTTCAGTGCCAAACTGATATAATCGCCTTGAAAATCACACAAACCTAAATCACATGACCTAATAATGACCATATGCATCATGTCTTTTACAGGGATGCTGCGAGAAAGTGGACTCTATGAAAAACTGGAGAGGCTGGTGCAGGGTCGCGACTACACCATATACGGGGACCCAGCGTATCCTCTGCGGCCTTTGCCCATGCGTCCATACGCTGGTTCATCTTTAACTCGGCAACAGCAGCGGTTTAATGCCGGAATGAGCACGGTTCGACAAGCTGTCGAGTGGGGTTTTGGGAAAACTGTGAGTCTGTGGGCATTTCTAGACTTCAAAAAAAAAAAAAAAAAAAAATTCTGCTCCAGAACGTGCCGCAGATGTACCGAGTGGCAACCATCCTTTCAAACTGCCACACGTGCATCTATGGCAGTCAAGTAGGAGTGTTTTTTGGGTTGCGCCCCCCTTCGTTGAGCGAGTACCTTCCATGATATCTATTTAGTTGTGAACTGAAAGAATGGTGGCAGAAAGGTGCAGAGAGAGACTTTGTGCCTTCCAGAATAAAGGTGCAAAAATTGAGCTGTCTGGTTTTGCTTCTTCACGTCGGAAATTGACACAGCAGCGTGCAGTTTTATTTATTTTGCTGCTGCATGAGGGTTTTTATTAGTTCTTTGGATGCATTTTGTTGTTGGAGAAAAATGCGCCTCTCTTCTGCCCGCTCTTCAGAATGGCGTTGAAGCTGCTGCTGAAGGCTGGCAAAAAGCTCCATTCTGAGGCGGCTTTCTTCTTCCTTCTCCCTTCTTTCTGCCAGCCATTCTTGCCTCCGCTGTTCAAGTTTTTCTTTCTCAAGCTCTATGCGCTTGTGTTCCAATGAGAGCCTTTCTTTTTCTAAGTCGTGTTCTCTCTGGCGCCAAAGAACATCGTGATCAAGGCGCTTTTGAAAGAACTCGAGGTTGTCCTCTGGCTCTTTTCTTTTGCTGGGGCCTATGCGCAACAAAGAAAATAAATGAACAGTGAACGAACATATGCAATGTGTGGGTTTCTAAGTGGACGCAGGCCACCACCCACCGCGGGTTCGAGCTTCGCGCGAGCCAAGGCCCCCATCAGCCGTCACCACACACACACTGGGGCACCGATGCAGTGCACTCAACCTCCGCTGGGAGGAGAGCGATTCGCCGCAAAGAAATAGGCCTCCAAGTTCACAAAGGAGACGTTTATTCACATCGTCCTCTAGCTGATACACACACACTCAATAGTCACCCAGTCCCGGGGGCGCGCGAGGAGCAAGGCTCCGCTGCGCGCACGAAGCGACTCGAGTAATGCGTGCCGCTAGCACGCCGCTGCAGGAGAATGTCCCCGCGGCAGTGCTGTGATCTCCCTCTCGTGTCGACCGTTGGGCCGGTTGCGAGAGAGAGTGGGCAATCAACGCAAGGTACGCCTGTCGGAGGTCGCTGGACCCCGCTGGACAGGCTCGAGCCGCTGCAGGTCAGAGGACACGTGCGGGCGAGCTCGAGTATATGCACTGGTCCGAGCGGCAAAGGCCGGCAGGGACAAACAGTAACGTACGCACCTTACGCTGTCTCGGAGGGGTCTCTCTCTCGGCCCCGCTCGGACGGTCGCGGGATGCGCGGCCGCCAAAACGGGTCCCGGATTCCCGCCAAAAGGCGCCAATGGCAAAGGCCCTTGGGGAGCCGGGGCGGAGCTGTGGCTAAATGACAGTGATTAGTCACCCAGCCGCCTCTCCACCGCCTGAGGCGGGAGCAAGGGAAAGAGGGGAAACAACGCGGGAGGCCGGCACAGCCGCGCAAAGGCGACGGCGGAAAGCCAGGATTCCCACATCCCCCTCTCCTTAAATGCCCTCCTACCCATCGGCAAAGCACGCGGCCAAAATAAAGAAATCAATACACAAAAAAAGCTACACTTCAGTTCCAAAATAAAGAAATGAATACACACACAAAAAAACTAGCTACACTTCAGTTCCAAAATAAAGAAATGACTACACTAAAAAAAAAAACTAGCTACGCTTCAGTTCCAAAATAAAGAAATGAATACATTAAGAAACTAGCTACACTTCAGCTCCAGCCAGAACAACGTAAGAAAACAAAGGGAAAACAAGGCAAACAAACAAACACTTGCGTACGCTTCAGTAAATCAAAACAGCTTGCAGATTATATACACGGTACACAAGAAGATGTGAATAAAACTGTACAGATATGTGACAGGTGGATGTCAGCCTCAAAGTTCGATGGCGCGGCCCAGTGGGCCGGTCGGCGACTCACCGCTCGCAGACTTCAAGTTGAACGGGTTGGGAGGGCCGACGACTGATGGCGGTCTTCTTTCCGTTGATGTAGGGTGCGTTGATGACGACGGGGCCGCGGCAGAGCACTGACCTCGCGCCCTTGGACACGACATCAGGCACAAAACAGTTAGTGCACCCCCTTCACGCCGGCTTAAACGGGCGCGGATGTTCGGCGGCGTCCTGATGTGTAACCTTGGCCACAGCGAGGGGTCCTTCTCATCCTCGCGCTCACGCAGAAGCACAGCGGCACAACTCACAGGCGTCGCCTCGGCTCATGGTTACGCGCGCACACAGCCACAGCCACAAACACGCATACACCGGCACGTGCGCGGACGCTGGTCGGCGACAACGACCCCCCCCATCAGAAGCGTCCAGAGGCGCCGCGGCGAGGGTCAAAGGGTGCACTTTCCGCCCCCCATCGCCCCAAACGCCCCGCCAACTTCCCCTCCATACGGGCCGCACAAAACTCGCACCGCGACACACGGCTCCTTAACGAGCCAACCACCCACAGTCGGGTCGGAAATGAGAAAAGGCGCGCCGTGCAAACGACACCTAATCCCATCTATTCCTTCTAGAAGATAAGAGCAAGCACGAGCGGGCTGAAGTTTGCCTATGTACATCTCGGTACGTTAGAACAAAAACAGACGAGCCAGCAGGAAACGAAAGTGGCTAGAAACTGACTCAAACAAAAACAAATAAATAAACTGATAAACACACAAGACTGGAACTGAGCATACTGCAAAAACAAACAAAAAAAATAACACACCGTGCTTCGCCTAGGTAGGGCCTGACGAGAAAGCTCGCCAGCTAGCTGAGGCTGCGTGCCTTCGGTTGCGGAAAAGTCCGCAAGTCCGGCATCAATCACACCGGTGACCGTCGCCTCAGATTGTACCGGTGCTCCGTACGCTTGCGTTCCGCAGCACCAGTTGTGCCTTTGCGCTTGCCTTTGATACCAATGGGTACCGGCGCAAGCTCGTCAGACCGTGACGCGTAGGCCTTCAGGTCTGCGATGTGGGCACGGCTGGTTTTCCCCGTAAGGGGATCCTCCAGCAGGTACGCGAGTGGCGACCAGACTCTGACCACTCGGTACGGACCAAGCCACTTAGGAGCGAGCGAGGCTGAGAACCCCTTGCTCGCATCGCTAAGTACGTGGTTGCGCTTCAGGACAAGATCACCCACCTGAAAAGTCAGGCGGCGGTGCTTGCGGTCATATTGAGCCTTCTGTTGGGCTCTGGCTGCCGCCAAACTCTGCCTTGCTCTGTTGAGAGCCCGACCAAGCCGGTCCCGAAGCGTCGACGCATAAGCAGAGCAGTCTGCCCGCGTCTGCTCATCCCCGAGCTGGCTCTGCACGACGTTTGACATCGGATTCGCCAGCTCCCTCCCGAAATTGAGGAAGGCGGGAGAGAAACCAGTTGAGCGATTCTCAGCTGTTCGGATGGCGAACGCAAACTCGCTCAAATGGTCTGCCCAATCCTTTTGACACTCGGCAAAGGCCGCAAGCATTGGCTTTAGCGTTCAGTTGATTCGCTCGGTCAAATTGGACTGGGGGGGGTAGGGTGAAGTGGTGTAGTGCTCGATTCCGAGGGAATGGCACGTGTTACCGAACACCCGAGCGGTGAAATAGGAGGCATTGTTCGTGATCAGTCTTTCCGGAAAGCCGAACCGACAGAACACTTCCTGGAGTTTATCCAGCACCGCTCGTGCTGACACTTTCCGAAGGGGGTACAACTCAACCCATTTGGAAAAGTGGTCAGCGACTACCATCAGGTAAATGAACCCCTGCTTGCTCCTGGGGAAAGGCCCCATCAAATCGCAGGTGGCCATCTGCCACGGACGCACACTGTCAATTGGTTTCATCATTCCAGGCGGCTTGCCGCCCCGTGACTTCACCGCTTGACAGACATGGCAGGAACGGCAATAGCGGAAAATGTCACGCTTCATGCCGGGCCACGTCACCGATTGACTCAGTTTTGCAAAAACTTTGGAGCCACTCAGATGACCGGCCAGTGGTTCGTCATGCGAGAATCGCAAAAGTGCGCCTCTTAGACTTTTGGGGATAACCACCTTAAACGGGTCGATGGACTCGTCATCGGTGGCTATGTACTTCAGCACGAGCCCGTCATTGTCCAGCAAATATGAATCCCCGGGGTTCGCCGCGACACACGCTGGCTTCTGCCCCCCTGCGCCCGCTACAATACCAGTAGCGTCACGGCGCTCCGTCTCCCTGAGACCGTCGCTCACCTCGCGACAAAAGGGGTCATTTTGCTGGGCTTTCAGTAGCTCTTTACGGCTGAAAACGATTCCAGTCATCCCAGAGGGGAGCTTGGTCTCGTCCCCACTCAGGTTTGCAGCCAAAATTTCCGTTCGCGTCGGCAACTCCGAGGCGCTCACGAAGAGCTTTGCCTCTCGTTCGCTTTGCGAAGCGCTGCTTGCCTGGTTAGCGGAATGGGTTAACCCGTTTGCGGGCTCCCCCTCCTTGCCGCCCGGCGGCTCGTCCGCTGTTTCGCCCCCTCCGCCTACAGGCGTCAAGGCGCCGCTGGCGAGTGGGGCACGGGATAGCGCGTCAGCTACCACGTTTGTGCTCCCCTTCCGATACTGCACCGAAAAGTCGTAATGCTGTATCAGGAGAGCCCAGCGCGCCAGCCGACCCGCAGGCTCGCGGAGCCGCATCAGCCAACTGAGCGCACTGTGGTCTGTCTGCACCACGAATTGCGTTCCGTCAAGGTAGACGTCAAATTTGCGCAGTGCAAACACGATGGCGAGGCACTCCTTCTCGGTCACGGAATAATTCCTCTCCGAGGGCAGCAAGGAGCGGCTGGCAAAGGCCAGCGGTTGCAGCACGCCATCGAATTCCTGTAGGAGAACTACTCCTAAACCCAGATCGCTCGCGTCAGTCTGGACTACGAACTGTCTGGTCAGGTCAGGTAGCCTGAGCTGCGCTGTCTCGGCAATGGCACTAGACAGGAGGCGAAAGGATCGCTCTTGCTCGGGCCCCCATCGCCACGCTGCAGTCTTTCCCAAGAGCTTGGTCAAGGGTGCCAGCACGCGGCCACAGGACGGGATGAACGACCGATAAAAATTGGCCATTCCCAGAAAGCGGCGGAGGCCGCGTACGTCCTTGGGCGCGGGAAATTCGAGTATGGCTCGAAGTTTCTCCGCATCAGGCTCAATGGAGCCCTCGCCCAGCGTGAACCCTAGTAACTGAACCCGGGTCCGCGCTATTTGGGCTTTCGCAGGATTCAAAGTCATCCCAGCAGCCCGTACCCTCTCGAGCACGTCGGCAATGTGGCCTAAGTGCTCATCGAAGGTTCGTGAATAAATCACGATATCGTCCAGGTAGCATATGGCGTGGGACCATTTCGCTTCCCCCAGGACGCGGTCCATGAGCCTCTGAAAAGTCGCAGGACCATTGCAGAGACCAAAGGGCATACGAGTGAACTCAAACAGCCCTCTGTGACACGTGAACGCGGTCTTAGACGGGTCAGTGTCAGCCATCTGGACCTGTAGGTAACCTTTGGAGGCATCTAGCGTGGAAAAGTACCGCGCGCTGCCCAGGTTTGCTACGATTGAGCTGATCGTCGGGAGCGGATAGGCATCCTTGCGAGTCAGCGCATTTAGACGGCGATAATCCACACACAAACGGTGGCTGCCATCTTTCTTAGGCACCAACACCACCGGAGACGCCCAGGCGCTGGACGAGCGGCGGATAATGTCCACCGACAGCATCTCATCCAGCAACCCATCAATCACCTGCCTTTTTGCAAGGCTGACGGGTCTAGGGTTGCACTTCAAAGGAAGCGCGTCTCCAGTGTGGATCTTGTGGCTCACTAAAGTGGTACAGCCAGGTTGATCCGTGAAGAGCTCATCGTACTGACACAATAGCGCAGTCAAACGAGCCTTCTGTGTGTCATCCAATGTTACCGCACAGGCGGCCAGCGGATGTGGTGCCTGGTCGTGCCGCGCCGCTCGGTCCCAATGGGGAGGCTGAACGACGGAACGCTCGACACAAGGGCGTGGCCCTGTCCGCTGAGCGTGGCACTCTCCGAACGCCTTCACTGCGCAGGCAGATACTGACGCCGGTGGGCTGATGAACGGCTTAAGCTGGGAAAATGGTCCGTCGCGATAGCCGCCATTCGCAATGTCCACCACGATCCCGGTTTTCAGGAGAAAGTCCCGTCCGAGAATCATGGGCACACTGAGCCCTGGGAGATGGATGAAACGCGTGCGTCTCGTCCGCTCTCCCCACCTGACAGTCAGCCTCGCGGCGCCAGCCGAATGGGCTACGCCTCTCGCAAGGTTGAATGCCGTACGGCAGTCCCGCAAGCGCACAGAGTGCTTTTGCAAGTGGGACAACACCTCTTCACCGAACAAGGAAGCGCTGGCTCCCGTATCCAGTAACGCCGAAAATTCGCGGCCAGCAATGGTGACCGGAATAAACGGCGCGTGCGCATTAGCAAGGCAGCTTGCTCTGTACGCAGAGGGAATTAGCAGAGATTGGGCCGGTGGTCCCTTTACGACCGACCCCCGCCGCCGTTTCCCTGCCTCGCAGGAGGCCTGGCTACGGTGCATTCTCTTGCTAAGTGGCCCCTCTCTTGGCAGCGGAAGCAGCGCACACCGCCGCGAGCTTGGTCGCGGGACAATGGCGCCTCTCCCTGCCTGGGTCCGCCCGCTGCACGACCAAAGGGTCGGCCGAGTCGGGTTTCCCCCTCCGCTGTGCGTTGGAGCGCTTGGCGCCCTTCAGCACGCGCTTCAGAAAACGGTGCAGCGCAGGCTGCCCGTCTCCCGTACGAGTAGGGATCGAGAGCTCTGTCGCTCAACTCCCATGCCTCGTTTTGCCCGCTAACAGCTGCAAAGGCAGGTTGTGCGGGTGGTCGCCGGTTGGGTAAGGGCAAGGCCCCTCTCCATGCACAACGTGGCTCAAGGGCCTCGCTTGCCGGCGGTGGCGGACGATAGGCGCGCGCGGCGAGAATGTCGCCTTGAATGCGCTTTGCCTCGGCGGCCAGCTCCTCCAAATCTCGGAATCGGCCGCCGCGCAAGTAATCCGAAAAGGTCGGATGTGCCTGCCTGATCGTCCTTTCGACACGCTCCTCGTTCGAGGCTCTGGGCTCGGTGATTGAGAAAAGGTCTTCCATCGCACGAACATACTCTTGCAGCGACTCATCCGGAGCCTGAGTACGGAGCTCCAGCTCTCGCCGCATCCTACGCTCGTAGTCAGCGGGCAGGAATTCGCGCAGGAATGCTGCACGGAACTCCTCGAGAGTCGCTGCCCGGTGGCCGGAAAGCCGATGCCACCGAGCTGCCGTGTCAGTCAGCGCTGCGGGGATGATGTGTGGAAGCACCACCTGCTCAGTAAGACCCATAGTTCTCTGATAATGGGTGAGGGACTCAAGGAAATCCCGGGCACTGAGTAGGTCATCATACCCGCGGTATGTTGGCATGGGCAACTTGACCGCGGGGTGAGACAACTTCGGCGTGGCCAAAAGCGTCCCAACAGCCCCTGACAGCGACTGGATCATCTGGGCAGCACTGACTAGCAGCGCCTGCGCTCCGGCCTCAGTGGAGGCTTGGGCGGGCTGCACGAACGAGGGAGGCAAGGCCCTTAGTTCGATGAGCGGCGCGGTTTCCGCAGGGAACCGGGCCAGCGCCTCGCCGTTCCCAGAGCAGGATTGACTGCTCGCGGGGCACGGCTGCTGCTGTTCGAAACTGCCGGTTGCGGCAGCGTGTCACGAACTGCTTTCGCACTGGGCGGAAAGCGTGCACAGCTGAGGCATGTGACCAGCGGATGCACCGCAGGGTGCTTCCGATACAGCTCCGATGGGAGCCGCGTGGTCGACATTTTGGGTTGTGTCGCCGTAAACCCCAATGGGGGCCGCGGCCAACCACGGTGTATGGCTATTCGAAGGAACAGCAGCCAGCGGATCAAACGACGCTACAACTCCGTAGGGAGCCGACATGTAGCTGCTGAGTGCCCCGCTGGGGGTAGACATGGTGCGCAAGCGTGATCGGCAAGGCGACCTGCTCGGCTAATATGTCATCAAAGGCGTAAGCGCCAATGACTTAGCACGTTGGGCGCCAGTTGTGGGTTTCTAAGTGGACACAGGCCACCACCCACCGCGGGTTCGAGCTTCGCGCGAGCGAAGGCCCCCATCAGCCGTCACCACACACACACTGGGGCACCGATGCAGTGCACTCAACCTCCGCTGGGAGGAGAGCGATTCGCCGCAAAGAAATAGGCCTCCAAGTTCACAAAGGAGACGTTTATTCACATCGTCCTCTAGCTGATACACACACACTCAATAGTCACCCCGTCCCGGGGGCGCGCGAGGAGCAAGGCTCCGCTGCGCGCACGAAGCGACTCGAGTAATGCGTGCCGCTAGCACGCCGCTGCAGGAGAATGTCCCCGCGGCAGTGCTGTGATCTCCCTCTCGTGTCGACCGTTGGGCCGGTTGCGAGAGAGAGTGGGCAATCAACGCAAGGTACGCCTGTCGGAGGTCGCTGGACCCCGCTGGACAGGCTCGAGCCGCTGCAGGTCAGAGGACACGTGCGGGCGAGCTCGAGTATATGTACTGGTCCGAGCGGCAAAGGCCGGCAGGGACAAACAGTAACGTACGCACCTTACGCTGTCTCGGAGGGGTCTCTCTCTCGGCCCCGCTCGGACGGTCGCGGGATGCGCGGCCGCCAAAACGGGTCCCGGATTCCCGCCAAAAGGCGCCAATGGCAAAGGCGCTTGGGGAGCCGGGGCGGAGCTGTGGCTAAATGACAGTGATTAGTCACCCAGCCGCCTCTCCACCGCCTGAGGCGGGAGCAAGGGAAAGAGGGGAAACAACGCGGGAGGCCGGCAGAGCCGCGCAAAGGCGACGGCGGAAAGCCAGGATTCCCACAAATGGCAACAAAAAATGTTGTGCAGCACACTTAAATTCTGATGCACTTCTTTGTATTCATGTTAGGTGGAGTATGCTGTTATGACACATATTGTCGTCACCAAAACTGCGCAGTATCCAATTCGACATCGAGCCACCAGGCACTGATGATGTGAGGAACGAACATGCACACAGCATGGTGCTTGAGTAACAAAATTCAATGTTTCCCTTCTTTGCTGACAGCATAACACATTAATAATGAGCAACAAAGTATAAATTGTAGTGCCATGCAACGACGCATGTAACAGTTGCGCACAAATACAACTTTTCTTTCCTACAAGGACCACCTTTTTGACAAAACTATTTTAAGCTCGTCCCTGGACCTGGAAATTCGAGTGTGACGCATTGCACATGCAGTGTTAGTCAAATGTGATAGTTTTTTCAACTGCAGGGGTGAAGTTGCACGCCACTCTTCGAACTGCATTGATGCTTGCGCATTGAATGTTTGTGGAACTGTAGACATTGCTAGTTCCCACAAAAGTGTTCTTTCAAGTGTACACATACACAACATAGCTACCTTTATAATCGCAAAGAAGCTGTACTGCTTGGTGACTGAACTTCAAGACTTACCTCGCCTTCCTTGCCGAGCAGGGTCTGCTGCAGCTGTGGCACCTTGTGTAGTACTCATTGCTGCAGACATGTTGTTCTGCCCTTGTGTGCGGTTCATGACCTGGTCACTGGATGGGCCTTCGCCGTTTAAGCAGACACCAGTGGTAGCCATTGTGCTGTTGGCAATCTCGGCAATGTGATCATCATCGAGGTTTTCATTGCCTTCGTCTGCATAAAATATTTCTTCAATAACCTCGCTCACATTTTGTGATGTTCCTTGCTGCCCTAAAACAAAAAAAAAATATTTCAGAGACTGTAAGTACAATGCGACAGGCATTAAGGTATTACTTGTCCACTTCAAGAGGAATAAGCACTGGTGCTTGTATACAACAAGAAGGCACAAGAGAAATTGCATCATTCTCTTGTTCATAATGTTATATACGCGTTATCATTTCTTCATGCTAAAGGGTGCACGTGTGGTGCAGACTCATGCAGGAAAATTCACAAATACCTGG
This sequence comes from Amblyomma mixtum, assembly GCF_055824585.1. Lineage (NCBI taxonomy): Eukaryota > Metazoa > Arthropoda > Arachnida > Ixodida > Ixodidae > Amblyomma > Amblyomma mixtum. The sequence goes on from NC_143019.1 coordinate 21,171,840, forward strand.
ACATCGATACAGGTAAACTGGATTTAATTTCTGCTAGAGTTTACAATCCAATTTACCCATTGACAAAAGAGAGCTCTTCCTTGTGCTCTAAAATGCTGACCTGGCACTACAATTTGCCTCTTCGAGATGACGTCGGGTTCAATTGAAACAGGAGAAATCTTCAAGTAAAACAGCCCGGTGCAGCTCGTGTTTAATAGTGGCAGTGCTTACATTTACATTCGCACTATATTTGCTGAGAGCAATGTTACTAGTACCTCAGGCAGGAAAGAAGTATTCGCAAGCACACTGGCTTTGCTGCCACTCTGAACTGGTGAAGCATACTTTGCAGCAGTGCATGAATGCCAAGCAAACAATTTCTAGAGTCCCACAAAGAAAGTGTGGGGTTAGCACAGACATAGTTCCAAGTCATTCCGTTCAGAGGACACTCACACGAGCTCTGCATCTGTGGAGGCAGCACAGGGCCTTCTTGGTCCGGTGTGTGAATGGCTGCGGCTCCATCCCTGGACGCGCACGCCCGCGCTTTCGCCGACGGCACTCCGGACCGCGCCTGGGGGCGGCAGAAGGCGACCTTGTTTGTCGCCGCTTTCTTTATCACATGACCAAATTCTTTGGCCATGTCATGTACATCCTGCAGAAGGTGACATTTCTCGTCATACTCTTCTTCAGTTCCGGACCTGTGATAGCACAATGAGGTATTAAAGCATTGCGAGTTGGAATTACGAGCAACACAGCAAGCATGAAATTAATCGCAACCGCCTCGGGTAGTGATCGTAAAAGCAAACGAAAAAAAAAACAGCTTAGATGTTACTTACTTTGCAAGGTTGGCCCTGTCGTTTCGCTCGAACTGTGCTAGCAGCAGGTCCACCCGGTCGCGTATAGCCCTTTTCGACACATTTTTCCCAGTTCCCTGGGAAATTAATGCGGCTACTTGATCCCATCTCCTGGGATCCTCAAATGGGTTTGTAGCGTAAACTTCTCTCAATATATTTATATCGTCCTCTATCGTAAAGCGGACGCGCACGTGGGCAGCTGCTGCTTTTTCCGATGCCATTCCGCCTCGTGTTCAAAGGAGCACTGTTTGTTTTGACAGAACAGGCACATGTTTATGCACGTGGATGGGCACGCTTTTGTTCGTAGCGCCGCACCGGTTCAAAACTTAAGCAACTACTGAAGGTAAATGAAAGACTTATATTTATTGCTAATTCAAATCGTTATTTGTAATAAACTGTAAAGCTATTTATTAACAAAAGGTAATTGCCTCCTGCTGACGAACTACTGAGGCGGAAAACCCTGTTCGAATGTCCCGCCAAGTCATCTCCATGGCGACCAAACACTGCGTACTCGCTAAGCCTAGCAGCTCTGTAAACACGGAAGCAATCTGAAAATTTAGAGCACTTCATCGCTAAAATTTTGTGGTGCGGGCATCTTCAGACAAAGCGAAAGCTTCGTGCGCCTTTCGTTTGCCGTGAACTTAATACACAGAGTAGCGGCGACAACGAATCGGTGGTGTAGTGAGAGGCCCCGCTTCGACGGGCGCCGCCATGTTGCCTGAACGTAGAGCAGCGTTGGGGCGCACGCTATTTTGGCGAAATAGCGTTCCCCGCTAACGTTAACCCAAGACGCAGGGCGGGGCTTGCGTTCTGCGCATGCGCACTTCGACGCCCCAAACTTCTTGGGGCCCCCAAAGCTTGGGGCCCCCTATTCTAAAACTCTCTAATATGCAGAGCAAAGAAGCGGTCTAGCGGTTCGCCAATTACACTCGGCATAGGCCAATCCCTGCCTGTTGCATCGGATGAAAGCACTGTAACACTGTGCGATACTCCTACTTTTGAGAAATGCGCTTCATCCCAATATATATACCTACATATATACTCTAGGCTTGGCGCTGAAGGGGAGGAAGAACTGCGACTTCTGGTCGCCCAGGCGGTCGACATGCTCGGCCTGTAAATTATGGCCGAATAAAGGTCTTGTACTACTACTACCTCTACTGTATACTCCACGACCCTTCGCTTTCATGTTTTGTTTACATTGAAAGTAAAAAGGGTCCAAATCGGAAAGTTCAAAATCAAGAAAGAATAGGCCTCTTTAGCAAAGGGGAGTTTTGGGCCAGTTGGGCGCTCGTCCTGTGTCCCTCTCTTGTCTTCGTTTGTCTCGCGCTAAGCCAACCTGCAAATCAATAGGATTGGATTGGATTATGGGGTTTAACGTCCCAAAGCGACTAAGGCTATGAGAGACGCCGTAGTGGAGGGCTCCGGAAATTTCGACCACCTGGGGTTCTTTAACGTGCACTGACATCGCACAGTACACGGGCCTCTAGAATTTCTCCTCCAAAGAAATTCTAGCCGCCGCGGTCGGGATCGAACCCGCGTCTTTTGGGTCAGCAGCCGAGCACCATACCCACTGAGCCACCGCGGCGGCGCAAATCAATAGGGTTCTTGCATTGAATTCTTACGTTATTCTGATGCCATGAGAATTTTACTCGAATTTTTTGAGACATAGTACCATCAAAATGTACGGATATATGAGGTAAGCGCCCGAGGGAACGTGGAATCAGTTTATGTTTTGAAGGTAATCACTTTTCTCGAGATTAAGCAAAAACAATCGATGTTATTACTGGCGGGAAAACCTGAATATAAATGGCGGACGACATACTACTGAGCTCAGTGTTTAGTGAAACGTTTTTCACTACGTTCGCTGTATGGAACAAAAAAAAGAAAGAAACATTTGTTACTGAAGGATGCTATATTCGACTGAAGCAATGATATCGCTCCTAGGTGCAGCACACTCTCAGAAAAAGCTATGAGTTTCGCTGTCGACACAGTTGTATACCAAGTGCCTGAAAGCGCTATGCGCGCATCAAGTTAATATTCACATTCAGCTTCACAATCTAGAAATATGAAAAACAAAACTTTCCAGTTATCGCTTGCGTGCTGAGGCAGCTCGTACACGGTGCGAACCATGAAATCGTGATTGCGTTGACTAGCTGCGTCTCTGCGAACTCGTAATTTTAGAATCCCGCGATGGAGTACTCATTCGAAGTTACTGCGGCTGTGAATAACAGACATATTAATTCACTTAATGCATTTTTCTGTACTGATTCCCTTCGAGGAATAATTAGGGGGACACTTAGGTTATGCCCTAAGAGTATCACCCGATAGCCGTAATGGACGCCTTCAGTGGCATGGGTCCTGCTTGTATATGTAATGTATTTGTATTTGTAATGTTCTTTGTTTTTTAAGGATGAATATCTTGTGTAAGTTAGTATGTTTTGTTGTTGCCCACACTAATGAACTGTAATTTTATTTTTTTTGTTTATTTTATTTTTATTTTTAATCATTATTTCTATACAAAAAGGCATCCACGAAGTCCTTTAACAAAGTCGAATGAACGTTCCTCAGTGATAGAAGTGTGTAGCGCGCCCGCCTCACGACCCAAGAGGCAACGGTTCGAGTCCCGCCTCGAGCATCGTTATTTTCTGCGCGATTTCTTTTCTTTCCTCGGAGGAGTTACATAATGGAGGCGGAATGATGTTCGCGACCATGTATACCAATGAGGAATTGTGTATTCACGTCATCATTGTTGGACTGTGTGGTGAGTGTGGGATATTTGAATTACCCGCGCGAGGTCACGTGGCGGTGACTTCACACTACTTTTGACCACTCCCGATTTTCGCGACACGCCAACGGTAACGACGACGCCTGGTTCTCCGCTGATCGGGACCATTCACGCGCGTTATAATGCGCGCTCGAGAAATTAGTTTTCTGTTCCTGCTCGTATAAAATAGATATTGCTGCCCCGCAGAGCCAACGGCGAAGAATGACGGCCTGTGGGGTGATTTGGTGCATGACTGAAAACATTGCGGCGCCACGCCGACAACACAATAAAGAAAAGGACAACACATGCGCACACTACCAACTGTTTTTGGAAGAACAGGGGCATATTTATGACCCTCACTCACCATTTAACAGCGCTATATCGCTCTCAACCCAGCAAGTGACAAGTAATCTGGAAATGACTAGGCTAAATACAAATCGCAAAACGCTTCTTCTACCCTGTGCACTTAAAGCACTATAGCTTATTGCAAAGATTAGAAAAATAAACGAGACAAATCTCAGCAATAGCAGTGTCAGTCACCCGCAGCAAAAACAGTCAGTACCTTAAACGTAAAAGCAAAACAAAAACGATTTAAAATAATAAACAAAGTAAAATGACAATAAAAGCACCACAACAACGACACCCAGGTTTGGGCGTCGCACGCCAGCGAAAGAAGGGAGAATAATTTGCGGTGCAGGTCTTTATAAAAACGTTTCCAGACAGCAAACTTCATTTCTTCGATGAGCTATACAGGCCTGTCACTAATACACGTGCGACCCTTATTTTTAATCCTAAAGGCTTTAATAATTTCACGTGCCACCTGATCGCCAGTTCTGCTTAGAATCCTAATACTTCTAAGCACTCTCTCACACTCTCAGTCTATACAGCGGGGAGGCCAATTAAACCCCCCCCCCCCCCTTGCTATAGCGATTTCCCATGCTTCCCTGCCCTGTCAATGATGCAAAGTCCCGTCTGGCCTATGTAGACGCTTCCACATGTCAGTGGGATTTCATGCACCACGCTGACGGCCCAGGAAACAACAGATTTGTCATGCCTCTTATCGCAGTCGGGTTTCTTCTTTTGCCCGATCTGTGAGTACAACCCACTCAGCTTTCTGGGTGCGGAGAACACGACAGGTACAGTGTTTGTCAAATGTATAAAGCCAAAGGGGTCGGCTTCTGAGCTCCGAAGTGCGGCACCTCTTGCATACTCAGGGACCCTAATCTCACGAAGGCGGGTAGAGCTTAAGTCCACATGCTTCCCAAGCTTAGGACTATCAAATGTGCTCAAAAGCTCCGCTGCACGATTTGAAAGCAAACCCCTTGGGCTGTATATTGTTGACAAATTCTGTACGTCGTAGCGGCTTGCCACGTTTTTAAAGCTGTGAACCACTCGGTGTATGTGGGGGAGCAGTTGTGGTCGCCTAGTTTGCAGCTTGCTATCAGGGTTCTTCTTTCCTTTCATTTTTTGAAGGAGGGCATTACGAAGGCTGCATTACTGATAACTTTCGCCGCATGAACAGTGTCCGCGAGGCGAGGAACGAGAGGCAGCTGGTATTGGGGGCGTTGTCGCCTTGACGACCGGCAAGAAAAAAAAAGGGGGGGGGGGGGGGGGGGGAGAGCAAGCAAAAAGCGATAAGAGCGCGCATTCCGAGGGGCGGAAAAAGTCAGATCGTGCACACCGCCGAGCTGAGAGTGGACGCCTGGAGTGATGCCTCCTGAAATCTGGGAGTACACTGTGGTAGGCTTCTCCGTGGAGCTCGACTGGAAGCCCCTACGCTTCGTGAAACCCATTCCGTCACACAGAGTATGCGGCGTCTGTGGACTAGTTCGGAAGGGAACCGCGTTTCTTCCGTGCTCACACACTCTGTGCGAGTCCTGCTACGAGCAGTGCGCCCAGGACAACGCCATTGTGTGTCCGCTGGACGGCCATCGATGTGACGAGGATCACGTCGATCTGAACGAGTTCCCCGTCGAGGAGCTGCTGAAAAGAAAGGTAAGGGCGAAAGAAGGAATGACTCTGTCTTTTGTGCAACTGTTCTGCGAATGCAGACCCTTGTTATAGAGGGCCTTTAATGAGCCCTGTGAGACGCTGGTGTCATTTTCTAGAGGCTTAGGCATATCATGCATGAAGTTTGATTTTTATCGTGGTTTCTTCTTCACGGCTCGAAAGCTACGCATTCCTTAGAAGGACAAGGTAAGCTGTTGGGCGAGGAGGAAGGAAGAAGGAAGCGACAAATTCCCGTAAGTTAGAGGTGCGCGTTCATGGAGCGCTTTAAACCTGATTAAAAGTGAGGCTACATGCAAAGCAGATGCGTTCGAACGTAAAAGGCGTAACTAACGCGGTAGGGTACCACAACGCTAAATGCAGAGGTCGTGGGTTCGGAATGCACTGGCGGCATGTGGTTGTCGATACATTTCCTTTCTGTTGAATTATGTGATCTGTTATTGACCAACAGTGATTGACACCATTACTGAAAAAAATTGCCCTGATATTATGCGCTCTCAGTAATGCTTTTAACTGACGCAGCTGATGTTGGGAGAAATCTCGAGCGTGAACGCCTCGCACAATGCGTCTTTGAACCTCTCCGCCGGCATGTATGGTAGAAAAATTTAGCAAGTAACCATCGTTAAAATGTCTTTGTGGCAACTTAACTCTCAGCAATGAGAGGCCAGCCCTTGGCTTCAACGGAAGCTCGTACAGAACGGTCTTGCCTTCGTAGGTGGGGCGTTTGTGGCTAGGCGGCGCATGTTGTGGCGACATCTTGGCGCGCAGGTCGCGTGAGCGGCACTGGTCACGTGATGGGCTTCAACGCTGACGCCAATCGCGCTAGAAGTGAACCGCGAACAGTGGAGCTGTAAAATGTACCCCCTTCTGCTCATACCGATTTCAAAGACTGTTTTGCATCTTTCGCATCAATTGTAATGCCGGTTCTTTTTCGACTGTCTAAATCGAAAATCACGAACGTTGCGATAATCACTCGGCTTTCGCCAAAACGCTTTGTTTCCAAAAGCCTGAACGTAAGTTACAAAAATAGTGCAGCAGAATTCTGTGTTTGTCTCGATCTTAGCTTTGTAAAAGTGCTGTGCGCTTTATCACTTGCAGGTCCAATGCTGGAATAAGGAACGTAACTGCGGGGAGGTACTGCCTGCATCCAAGATCGTCCAGCACTTCCATCGAGAATGCGGATACCATTCCATCTGCTGCCCCAAATGCTCGGCCGTTGTTCTTTGCAGCGACGTCTGCAGGCATTTTAGATCGGACTGCTGCAGCACTGCTACGCCTGCTGCACCCGAGTGCGCAGGGGAGGCCAGCGGCAGAAACGCTGCGGCGCTTCTGGCATCGTTCAAGCAGAGCTTAGAAGGACGGGCAGACGAAATGAAAGCACTTCTTGAGCGTCTTCTCGTCGGAAGCGGCGCCAATAGTGACCGGCTCAGTGAAGTTGTTCACGGCGTGAACAACTGCCAAGAAGCACTGAGTGAACTGCGGAGTGGTATTAACGCTCTGAATGACACCATGGGACGAGAAGTGATCCAAGGAAGGACAGAACAAAGAGAGACTCAGAAGAAATGCTTGGATGAAATAACAGCGTTTAGGAAGGATATCAAAGAACGTTTGGTTGCTAACAGCGAGGGTATGCCAATTCTTTTCAACGGTCTGGATAGACTGGAGAAAGCATTGATAGGCGAGTCGGAAAAAGCGTCAAGGGAGATCCTTGAAAAGGTTTCCCAGGTTTTAGGTTGCATAAAGGAGGTCAAGGAAGGCATGACCGAAAGAAAGAACACAGCAGACTGCAGCGACGGAGTGCTGGGACATAGTGAAAGGCAGGTGAGGCGCTGCGAGTTTTTCGTGAAAAACTTCCAATCCCTCCGAGAAAAAGCTTTTAAGGATGGGTGGTCCCAGTACAAAGCAGATAAAGTATACCTATGCGGCTATTATATGTCACCTGGATTGCTACTCACTAAAAATGAAGGGCGAAAACTGTCACTCCATGCTTGGTTCTGTTTGTTCAGTGGTGCCATGGACGACGCTCTTCAGTGGCCGTTCAAGCAAACAATAAAGCTGGACGTTGTGCACCCAAATGGAAGGGAGGAACGTGAGCTCAGAGATTACTTTTCTGGTATTCATCTTGCTTGTAAAAAGCCGGTGGAGTCAGGCAATTCTTCGGGACTTTGTACCGCAAACACCCTTGACCTCGATGTTGTGATCAATGACGGCTACGTGAAAGATGACCATATAAGGGTGAAGTTCGAGGTGCTGCCCTGATTAGCTCCGAACGAGAACAGGGGGGAAATACAGCTTCGTCGCATTTAAGCACCTGTACCTAGTAGCACTTTTTTGTTAAGCTCCAGATTTCACAGCGTGACCAATAAAGAATGTTTCTCGGTCATTGCTCCTTCTGACGTGCGCTTTCAATACATCCTTTGATGGCACGTGCCAGTTTTGTGGGGAGGTGGCTGACACCTTCCACATGGCTTGGGCGTGTCAATCAAACCCATCTATCGCCCCCAACCCCAACCCCACCAGCGAGGTCTGGGAGGCGGCCCTGCTCGGCTGTCAGGACCTAAAGACACAAAAGGCCTTGGTTCACCGGACGCGGGCGGCGTTGCTTGCCAATGGGGCCCCGAAATAGGGGCTCCACCTAGTAATGTGAGGAGAAAGGACCAGTAGGGTCCTACCCCAATCACTTTACTGTGTAAATTTAATACATGATAAATGTTTTTCACCACCACCACCTGTGCCCGTGTTTATTGCCTAGAACTGAAATATATATAAAATATCACTGTTGTAGGTTCTGTGACGCGTACGTTAAATCTAAAAATTATATAAATCAGTTATTTTATTGATGTTAGGACTGTTTGAAGTGTGTAAAACTAAGGATAAGACAAGGTTGCATCTCGGACTGCACAGGGGCACTGCCTCCCAGACAAACAGTGCCTACCTCGCGTTCGGGATCGCACCGTCTCGTAACCAAACACATATATATGTACCTCGTGGGTGCAGCTTGGTTAGCATTGTCCGAGTGGATGTGAGCTATAAGCAAGTGGTCTCTGTTGTGCCCCGTTCGATTTGTCTGGCACCGACAGTATGCTAATTTATGCGGGTCGCGGGAGAGGATCGGTTTCGTTTGAGGGGGCTTAGCGTTCCAAAGATGAGGGACGCCGCAGTGAAGGGCTCCGGAACTTTCGACCTCCTGGGGTTCTTTAACGTGCGCTGACATCGCACAGAACATGGGCCTCTAGAACTTGGTATCCGCCAAAATTCGACTGCCGTGGCCTGGATCGAACCCGCATCTTTCCGGTCAGCAGCCGAACCCGATAACCACTGAGCCACCGCGGCGGCTTGGAGAGGGTCGGTTTCTCGCATGCTGTTGTGTCTCGTGATGACCTCGGCTTGTGGCGTGAAAAGCATACTGGGTGTTTTTTTAACCGTTTACAGATTAAAACAAAAGGCGCTGATAGTGTCGTGAATGCCGCCTTCACGGAACGTGTATTCGGCTCGGCCGAAACAAGACAAGACAAAGTGGTCAAATACATTTAATTAGCCAAATTTTGCTAATTATCTTTTTAACCTTTCACTTTACGCTGCATATTGCAATCGCAATATTGAAGGCTGCAAAGATTCAAAGTGGAACAGATATTGATATTCGCGATTGAATTTTCAGCCTTTTCGTATCCGATTCGGGAATTGAACGCTCAGAGTGCGTCGCAAATCGCGCCCATGATATTACATAAGAGATTGACGAAATGATGACGACAACCGGCAGCACAAAGGCTATCGCTGCGACTGCGGCAGACAGGCGCTCGAGAAGAGCGCATAGTCACTGCCTCCGCGAGCAGCACGCGCTCTTTTTTCGTCATTGGCATTGAAGTGAGATTCACGCTACCTATTCTCAGCGGCTTCGAAAAAGCAGCCTGATGATAATGTGCTAGATTTTCCTTTCCGCTCTGGCTCGCTGGCTTATCGGCTTGCGATTTATTATTTTTCACCGAAATCTTCACTGGTCCGCTGCCGGCTGTAGATTCTGTTAACAGAACGATCAAGGCTGCAGCAATAGCTGGGACACCCTGTATATATGAACTCTGAATGCGCGTTGGAATGGCAGGGCAGTTGCAACCGCGATTCTCGTTGAGCGAGAAGGTGCAGATCGTTTTCGCCTGCGCTCTAAAACGAATGGCAACGCTCGCCTCGCCTCAAGACTCCACGCCTTCGAGAATCCTGGGCGCCCGGTTTCGTCCCATGCGATGTTCGCTAAAATGCACGAACTGTTCCGGACCACAGGATCTGTGCTTCATTCACGGAAGGCAAAGGGAGTTATCCTGACTGAAGAATCCGGGAATAATGTTCTCACCTACGATCGTGCATACCCCGAAGCCAGCATCCGTCAAATCGTGGGGGCCGTTGCATCCACCCGCTATTCAGTCTGGAGGGCGGTCAAGAAGCACATTTTTTATCCTTATCACGTTTGCTAACATAATGACGGACGCTCAAAACAGAAGCCGTAAACGGAGTGCGGCCCTCTTGTGACAGGTGGACAAGGTGAAGAGGCTCCAGCTACGCAAGAACATCGCCTGGATGCTCTTCGACACGCACCTCTCTGACGTCACCTGGAACTGCACGGCGCCCGACGAGCGAGAGAAGCGGCTCAGAAGGAGAACTGCACATGCGTTGGCAGCGAGTAGCGTAGCAATCAGCACGCTCGGCTGTGGAACTGAAGGATCGTGGTTCTAATCCCATCGTGCTCAAAGATTTCTTCTCTGGTCTCACTAGAAAAATCGTGACACCTTCTGCTGGCAACCATCTGTCCACAACGATGAGGCATTAAAGGCTTTCCCCTTAAAAGTTGGCTCCACTGTTTCCCGAACAGTTCGGAAAGCATACCTTTAATCATTGCGGTTCGGGCTCAAATCCCAGATTGAACAGTTGTGGGTTCGGTTCGGATGCGCCCCTTCGACACGCACCTCTCTGACGCCAGCTGGAACTACACGGCGCCCGAAGAGCGAGAGATGCGGCCCAGGGAGTACGTGGCCACCTTCGGATGATGTCCATCGTAGCCCTCCGCAGAAAAAGGGCGAATACTAATATAAATAACTCTCGTACACTAGGCGCGTATATTTGGGCGCATCCGAACCGAACCCACAACTGCTTAATCTTTAATATGAGCCCGAACCGCAACGATTAAAGGTATGCTTTGCGAACTGTTCGGGAAACAATGGAGCCCACTTTTAAGGGGAAAGCCTTTAATGCCTCATCGTTGTCGACAGAAGGTTGCCAGCAAAGGTGTCACGATTTTTCTAGTGAGACCAGAGAAGAAATCTTTGTGAACGATGGGATTCGAACCATGATCATTCAGTTCCACAGCCGAGCGTGCTGATTGCTACGCTACTCGCTGCCAACGCATGTGCAGTTCTCCTTGTCTAGGACGTGGAGGGTGTTTGAAGAAGGGCGTCGAATAAGACGGATGCCTCCAGCATTTAGTGGTGTCTTCGGCTGACGGCACTCGTGGAGTTTTCTACGCACTCGTGCGGTGCCCCACGTTCGGCTAGATGCCACTGGTGCAGTGCCGTACATTCGGGTGGGACGAGCACGACATACGTGCGTGCCACCGCGCCATCGTGGAGACCGACGGTGGAGCGCGGTGCAATCCCGTCGTGCAGCGCGCGCTAGCAGGCTACGCTGTTCACGCTCGTTGGTTGACGCAGCATCGACGAAGAGGAAAAACGGACGAAGCATTACAAGTAGGTACATTTTAAAAAAAATTTTCAGTATTACAGAAGCTGCAATGCATTTATTCGCGCTGCATTCACGCAGCCACCGGCCGGCAAGCCATGTGCCTTCCGTTATGAGGAAATTAAAGGTTTGTCAATATTTTTAGTCTTGGAAGTTCTGCCTTGGCTCTTGCAGCGAACGGCATATGCTGTTCATCCGGGATGCCTGCACTTTATAACATCGAACTTTTTGCCAACGTATGCGCAGGCTAAAGGAAATCAATAAAGCGACAATGTAGGGCCCTTAGCGGATTGAGAATCACCTGCTGATATTTTCGAAGCTATAAAGGCGTATGCATCGAAACCGGAAAGCATAATGCCTTGGTGTGGTTCCTACAAACCTGCGCCCCCATAATTAATCGCAGTATCTCACGAGCAGGCTCGTGGGTCCCGCGTTTCCCGCCGATTCTATCAACGCCTGTTTCAAGCCCGGTACTGCATTGTTCTGAAGAGGCTGTTGCTATTTGTACAAACTGTGCTCTCGTTGGCGTCGGCCGCTCGTAGGAATAGCCTCTGAGATCATCGAGGGTCTCGGAGGCGTCGGTTAACAGACGGCAGGAAGAGCAATGGCACTCTGCGAGTGTTTCGCACGTTCAGCTGATGTGCAAGGAGACGTGCCACTCGTGTAGTATTTGACGTAACTTCCTGCGCACCGGCACGGAGGCAGTGCGTGTCAGCCGAAGACACCATAAGATTCGCAAACAATTGTGTACTTAATTATCATCTTAACCACACATCAGTGACACAAGCAGACAAACCGCGCCAAACGCTTTCGCCTCATCGCACTTTAGGTGAACAAAGTGCCCCCCTGAATTTTTGGCGAAACAAACCCGACATATTTTTTCTTTGGGGGGGAGGGGGGGGATGAGGGGGGGGGCAGGATTATAAGCAGTGTGATGCGTTCTCGAACCTACAAACTAACACAAATTCGAACAGTACGTTGTGATTAAGCACAGCGCATGTTCCCAGAGTGGGCACTAAGCAGCCCATTAACATATTTAGCGTGTAGGGGTATTTTAAGCGCAAACGGCAGTGAGAGACGAGGCCCCAGTTGGTTCAGTAAGAAGAAGACAGAGCATGTCGGTGACAGTGTGGGTGAATAAATCTCTCGGTGTGGTCGTCGCTCTGCGGATGATAGGCTGGGCTGGTCTGATTAATCATATTTTATTACACGTCTCCTTGCACTGAGCAGCTAGCAATGTGCACCATGAAGTTGCACGAAATGCCGCAGAATGAAGGTCGCCACGTCTTGCGCAGCACAAGCCGGGATCGGATTGGAAAACGTTTATTGCCAGTACTGAGCCTTAGTGGGCGTTATACTAGGTGGCTTCGAGCCCATGGCTCTCGGCAACCTTGCGAGCCCACTCAGTGTCCCGGACTCGCGTCAACGGGTCTGAGCTGGCCAGTATAGCCTCCCACCGCTCTACAGAAGGGACTGGTGGTAGGTCCGGCGGTGGCGGCGCCTTTTTGCTGCTCCATAACATGTGGTCGTATCCGGCTATCTTGTCGCATTTCTTGCAAGTCGGATTGTATTGTGTTGGATACATGTGTGCTAGTCTCGACGGGCTAAAGATGGCTCGCGTCTACAGCCGACGCCACGTTATCTCCTGGCTTTTGTCGAGCTCTTTGTCTGGTGGCGGATAGATCCTCCTTTCCAGTTTAAACTGAGTGGTATATTCGTGAAATGATACGAATGCACCTCTCGTGAAATATGGGGACTCAACCCGGCTCACTGCACGACTGACATAACCTCGAGCAATACTGTGAGCCAACTCATTCCCCCTATTCCCCGAGTGTGCCGGCACCCATATTAGTTCCACCTGTCTTTGGTCCCAGTCTTGATGTCTGCCTCCTGGGAGATCATCCGGGAGAGCTGAGGTTTCAGAGTACCTGTTCATTGGACAAACACCGACAACTGCCTATAGGCAAACGGTGCCAGTGTATGGAAGTGGACTGTGTAAATGAACGCTGACGCGGTCAAGTGGTCGAAGCGGGGAAGGCAGCGGTTGCAGCTCTCCAGGAGATGGAGAGGAGAGCGTCTTTCGGCGTTGACAGTTAAGGTTTGAGCGAATTTACTTGAGAACGATATTATACATACATGCGATGCTAGTGTATCGCGGCTGAATACTTGCGCCCGTCTTCAACACTCTAGGGTGCGCACATAGTGAGTTTGTGTGGAAATATGTACATAGATATTCACAATAAGTAGCAACTTTTTCTGGTCATCCGAGAGATTGTCGCCGCGATGAAGGAGGTAGGAGCTTATCGCGAACGGAGAATTGGGAAGCTTGACGGTAAAGGGCACGTGATGAGTTAACAGCCATTAGCTTGGAAAGTAAATAGAGAGCAATGTGATCCGAGGGTTATTGCGGTGCGGTGAAGACCTCTCAGAAAATGAAAAACGACGGTGTAGGGGCGTCTGCTGAGGAAAGGCGTTTCGATCCCTGCGGCCGGCGCGACAGACGACGCAAATGTCATATTCCTGTAGACGGGGAGTCCACCTGGCGAGGCGGCCAGATGGGTCCTTTGGCGCGAAAAGCTAGAGAAAATTAAAGTAACCTGTCACAACGTCAAAACGACGGCCATAAAAATTTAGGCTATAATCTACAAGGGCCCATGTGATTTCGAAACGCTTTTTTTCTGTCACGGCGATATTCGACTTTGCTTTCGTCAGCGCTGCTCACCTAGGCGACTTATTTACCGATGCCAGATTTGCGCTGGGCGCTGGGGCAACCACCCATCGTCTTCTTTGCAATATAACGTTTTCTGCCAAACGAAACAAAATTACTCAACTGCGGTTCAACAAACATCGTGTGTACAGGGAGCATTGTGGCCCTTGCTCTCTTTCTTCTTTCACTCCCACCTTCCTCCCTTCCCTTACGGCGCGGTCTGGGTGTCCCCGATATGTGCGACAATTACTGCGCCATCTACTTCCCTCAAAAATCGGTTTTCAATTGCCAAAGTGGCAGTAGGGGAATAGCAGAAAGCGAATCGAACTTCAAGCGCAGCAGAGATTAGATAAAAAAAAAATAAAACTTTTATTGCAGCGTAGAATGGTGCAAGGTATAAGCATGGTTAAACACTGAAAAAGCGGAAGCAAAGTAAGTCGAAAAGGTGATGCTAAAAAAAAAAAAAAACATTTGTGAAAACAGATGTGAGTCGGTGCTTACGAGAAAGAGTAAGTTAAACGAACTGGCTTGGCCTAACTGACCGATCGCGGTACGTCACGAAGATGAAAGAAAAAAGGTTTGAACCAGGCGCCTGAAGAAGCATAGCCATAAAATTATATGTGCTCGAAATGCGGCGACCATATAATGAACTTAAGCCCTTTTTGATTCTGCACAGAACGCACTGAAAATTATGATACTAAGTTCAATACCTAAATTATTGCGTAATATGCTTAATATGGAGACCAAAGAAGCGGCCGAGTGGTTCGCCAATGACATTCGGCGTGTGCCGATCCCTCCCTGTTGCATCGGATGAATACACTGTAACAGCGCGCGATACTCCTACTTGTAAGAAATGCGCTTCATCCCAATATATACGAGGTCTGTTAGAAAAGTATCCGACCTTTGGCCGAAGAAAAAAAACTGGCATAACTGGAGCGTTGGAAACCTCATAACCTTCAAAGTAGTCTCCTTGGGGCTCCATATACATCTCCCAGCGGTGCTGCCATTGTTGGAAGAATTCCGAAAAGGCCCTTTTCGGAACGGAATTTAGTTCTGCTGTCGTTGCAGGCATAATGTCCTTTCTTTTCTGTAATCGCGCTCCTTTCAATGGCCTCTTGATTTTAGGAAACAGCCAGAAGTCGCAGGGGGACATATCTGGAGAGTAAGGAGCCTGTGAACTACAGGAGTCTGGTTTTTCGCCAGAAAAGTCTGAATCAAATGCGTGGAATGTGCAGGAGCAATGCCGCGAGGGATGCGCCAATTTCTTGTTGACCTCGATTCCGGTCTCTTGCGCCGCAAAGCACCACGTAGGCGATGGAAGACATCTCTGTAGTACTCTTTAGTCATTCTTTGACCCTGTGGGGTGCGTACTCGTGGTGTGCCACACAGAGGGAGTCAAAAAAGCAGTCAACATCACTTTGACATTGCTGAGCACTTGGCGGCACTTCTTTGGTCTTGGTGACATGGAATGCGTCCCCTGTGACGACTGTGATTTGGTTTCCGGGTCGCACCCGTACACCCAAGACTCGTCACTAGAGATTACGGCGTCGGTGAAGTCAGGGTAACTGTTTGTGGAATCCAGCATCTCCTGTGAGACTTCAACACAAAGCTGCTTTTTCTCCACTGTCAGCAGCTTCGGCATGAATTTCGCTGCCACTATCTCCACGGCAAAATCTTCGGTGATAATGGAATGTGCAGGAAAATTGCTGATGTCCACCTCTTCCGCAATTTCTCGGATAGTCACACAACAGTTCCGCATCACCACAGCGTTCACTTCGGCAATTACCTGGTCATTTCGGCATGTTGATGGCCGACTGGAGCGTGGCTCTCTCTCCACGGATGTGCGGCCGTCTTTAAACCAGTTGCACCACTGCTTAATCTGTGTGCTGCTCATAGCATCATCACGGAAAGCCGTCTGAACATTTCGAATGATTTCCACTTGGCTATCGCCAAGTTTCTGGCAAAATTTGAGGTAGTAGCGCTGCTCCTCTCGCTCCGCCATTTTCCTTACAACAAAAAACCGACGAGAGCACTGCGCACTGCCTCACTCAAACGCTGCTTCCCAGTGACTGACGCTATCGGCAGGCGGGAAAAAATTCATGCATGCGCACGAGGGTTCAAGGTCAGCTGCTGTCAGCGCGCTTGTTTCATACCCATCAGGTGTTCGCAAAAAAAAAATAAAGTCGGATACTTTTCTAACAGACCTCGTATACTTGTATACTCCAGCCTTGGCTCTGAAGGAGAGGAAGAACAGCGACTTCTGGTCGCCCAGGTGGTCGACATGCTCGGCTTGTAAATAATGGCCGAATAAAGGCCCACTACTACTATTACTGTATACAGTATACTCCACGACCCTTCGCTTTCATGTTTTAATTACATTTAAAGTCGGAAGGGTTCAAAATCGGGAGGTTCAACATTATGAAAGAAGAGCGCTCTTTAGCAAAGTGGAGTTTCGGGCCAGTTGGGCGCTCGTCTTCTGTCCCTCTCTTGTCCTCGTTTTTGTCGTGCTAAGCCAACCTGCAAATCAATAATATTCGTGCATTAAATTCTTACGTTATTCTAATTCATCATGAATTTTATTCCAATTCGTTGGGAAATCGTACCATCAAAATGTACGGATATATCAGGTAAGCGCCCGAGGGAACGTGGAATCACTCTATGTTCTGAAGATGCTCTTTGCTCTCGACATAAACTAAAAAGAATGGATGTTATTACTTTCGGCAAAATCTGCATAGAAATGGCGGACGACATACTACCGAGCTCAGTGTTTAGTAAAACGTTTTCCACTGCGTTCGCTGTATGGAACAAAAACCAAACAAACGTATATGTTACTGAAGGATATTAAATTCGACGGAAGCAATGAGATCGTTCCTAATTGCGGCACACTCTCAGAAAAAGCTATGAGTTTCGCTGTCGACACAGTTGTATACCAAGTGCCTGAAAGCGCTATGCGCGCATCAAGTTAACATTCACATTTAGATTCACAATCTAGAATGGGAAAACCAAAACTTTCCAGTTATCGCTTGCGTGCTGAGGCAGCTCGTACACGGTGCGAACGATGAAATCGTGATTGCTTTGACTATAGCTGCGTCTCTGCGAACTCGCAATTTTAGAATACCGCGATGGAGTACTCATTCGAAGTTACTGCGGCTGTCAATAACAGACATATTAATTCACTTAATGCCCTTTTCTGTACTGATTCCCTTCGAGGAATAATTCGGGGGACACTTAGGTTACGCCCTAAGAGTACCACCCGATAGCCGTAATGGACGCCTTCAGTGGCATGGGTCCTGCTTGTATATGTAATGTATTTGTATTTGTAATGTTCTTTGTTTTTAAGGATGAATATCTTGTGTAAGTTAGTATGTGCCCTTGTTGCGCACACTAATGAACTGTAATTTTATTTCTTTGTTAATTTTATTTTAATTTTCAATCATTATTTCTATACAAAAAGGCATACACGAAGTCCTTTAACAAAGCCGAAAGAACGTTCCTCAGTGATAGAAGTGTGTAGCGCGCCCGGCTCACGACCCAAGAGGTAACGGTTCGAGTCCCGGCTCGAGCATCGTAATTTTCTGCGCGATTTCTTTTCTTTCCTCGAAGGCGTTACATAATGGAGGCGGAATGATGTTCGCGACCATGTATACCAATGAGGAATTGTTGGTTCGTTGGTTGGTTGATGGGGTTTAATGTCCCAAAGCGACTAAGGCTATGAGAGACGCCATAGTGGAGGGCTCTGGAAATTTCGACCACCTGGGGTTCTTCAACGTGCACTGACATCGCACAGTACACGGGCCTCGAATTTCTCCTCCAAAGAAATTCATCCGCCGCGGCCGGGTACGAACCCACGTCTTTCGGGCCAGCAGCCGAGCACCATAGCCACTGAGCCACCGCGGCGGCCAATGAGGAATTGTGTATTCACGTCATCATTGTTGGACTGTGTGATGAGTGTGGGATATTTGAATTACCCGCGCAAGGTCACGTTCGTGGTGACTTCACACCACTCTCGACCAATCCCGATTTTCGCGACACGCCAACGGTAACGACGACGCCTGGTTCTCCGCTGATCGGGACCATTCACGCGCGTTAAAATGCGCGCTCGAGAAATTAGTTTTCTGTTCCTGCTCGTATAAAATAGATATTGCTGCCCCGCAGAGCCAATGGCGAAGAATGACGGCCTGTGGGGCGATTTTTTGCATGACTGAAAACATTGCGGCGCCACGCCGACAACACAGTAAAAAAAAAGGACAACACATGCGCACACTACCAACTGTTTTTGAAAGAACAGGGGCATATTTATGACCCTCACTCACCATTTAACAGCGCTATATCGCTCTCAACCCAGCAAGTGACAAGTAATGTGCAAATGACTAGGCTAAATACAAATCGCAAAACGCTTCTTCTACCCTGTGCACTTAAAGCACTAGCTTATTGCAAAGATTAGAAAAATAAACGAGACAAATCTCAGCAATAGCAGTGTCAGTCACCCGCAGCAGAAACAGTCAGTACCTTAAACGTAAAAGCAAAACAAAAACGATTTAAAATAATAAACAAAGCAAAATTACAATAAAAGCACCACAACAACGACACCCAGGTTTGGGCGTCGCACGCCAGCGAAAGAAGGGAGAATAATTAGCGGTACAGGTCTTCATAAAAACGTTTCCAGATAGCAAATCTGATTTCTTCGAAGAGCTACAGAGCTGTCACTAACACACGTGCGGCCATTCTTTTTACTCCTAAAGGCTGCAAGAGTTTCACGTGCGACCTGATCCCGACTTCTGCTTAGAATACTGCTAAGCACTGTCTCACACTCTCAGTCTATACAGCGGGGAGGCCAATTCACCCCCCCCCCCCCCCCCCCCCCTTACTATAGCGATTTCTCATGCATCCGTGCCCTGTCAATGATGCAAAGTCCCGTCTGGCCTATGTAGACGCTTCCACATGTCAGTGGGATTTCATGCACCACGCTGACGGCCCAGGAAACAACAGACTTGTCATGCCTCTTATCGCAGTCGGGTTTCTTCTTTTGCCCGATCTGTGAGTACAACCCACTCAGCTTTCTGGGTGCGGAGAACACGACAGGTACAGTGTTTGTCAAATGTATACAGCCCAAGGCGTCGGCTTCTGAGCTCCGAAGTGCGGCACCTCTTGCATACTCAGGGACTCTAATCTCACGAAGGCGGGAAGAGCTTAAGTCCACATTCTTCACAAGCTTAGGAATATCAAATATGCTTAAAGGCTCCGCTGCACGATTTGAAAGCAAAGCCCTTGGGCTGTATATTGTTGACAAATTCTGTACGTCGTAGCGGCTTGCCACGTTTTTAAAGCTGTGAACCACTCGGTGTATATAGGGGAGCAGTTGTGGTCGCCTAGTTTGCAGCTTGCTATCAGGGTTCTTCTTTCCTTTCTTTTTTTGAAGGAGGGCAGTACGAAGGCTGCGTAACTGATAACTTTCGCCGCATGAACAGCGTCCGCGAGGCGACGAACAAGAGGCAGCTGGTATTGGGGGCGTTGTCGCCTTGACGACCGGCAAGAAAAAAAAAAGGGGGGGGGGGGGGAGAGCAAGCAAAAAGCGATAAGAGCGCGCATTCCGAGGGGCGGAAAAAGTCAGATCGTGCACACCGCCGAGCTGAGAGTGGACGCCTGGAGTGATGCCTCCTGAAATCTGGGAGTACACTGTGATAGGCTTCTCCGTGGAGCTCGACTGGAAGCCCCTACGCTTCGTGAAACCCATTCCGTCACACAGAGTATGCGGCGTCTGTGGACTGGTGCGGAAGGGAACCGCGTTTCTTCCGTGCGCACACACTCTGTGCGAGTCCTGCTACGAGCAGTGCGCCCAGGACGACGCCATTGTGTGTCCGCTCGACGGACATCGCTGTGACGAGGATGACGTTGAATTGAACGAGTTCCCCGTCGAGGAGCTGCTCAAAAGAAAGGTAAGTGCGAAAAAAGGAATGGCTGTGTCCTTTGTACAACTGAGCTGCTAACGCACACACTTGTTTAGAGGGCCTTTAATGAGCCCTGTGAGACGCTGGTGTCATTTTCTAGAGGCTTAGGCATATCATGCATGAAGTTTGATTTTTATCGTGGTTTCTTCTTCACGGCTCGAAAGCTACGCATTCCTTAGAAGGACAAGGTAAGGTGTTGGGCGAGGAGGAAGGAAGAAGGAAGCGACAAATTCCCGAAAGCTAGAGGTACGCGTTCATGGAGCGCTTTAAACCTAATTAAAAGTGAGGCTACATGCAAAGCAGATGCGCTCGAACGTAAAAGGCGTAACAAACGAGGTAGGGTGCCACAACGCTAAATGCCGAGGTCGTGGGTTCGGAATGCAGTTGCGGCATGTGGCTGTCGATTCATTTCCTTTCTGTTGAATTATGTGATCTTTTATTGACCAACAGTGATCGAGACCATTACTGAAAAAAATTCCCCTGATATTATGCGTTCTCAGTAATGCTTTTAACAGACGCAGCTGATGTTGGGAGAAATCTCGAGCGTGAACGCCTCGCACACTGCGGCCTTGAACCTCTCCGCCGGCATGTATGGTCGAAAAATTTAGCAAGTAACCATCGTTAAAATGTCTTTGTGGCAACTTAACTCTCAGCAATGAGAGGCCAGCCCTTGGCTTCAACGGAAGCTCGCACAGAACGGTCTTGCCTTCGTAGGTGGCGCGCTTGTGGCTAGGCGGCGCATCTTGCGGCGACATCCTGGCGCGCAGGTCGCGTGAGCGGCGCTGGTCACGTGATGGGCTTCAACGCCGACGCCATTCGCGCTAGAAGTGAACCGCTAACAGTCGAGCTGTAAAATGTACCCCCTTCTGCTCATGCTGATTTCAAAGATTGTTTTGCATCTTTCGCATCAATTGTAATGTCGGTTCTTTTTCGACTATCTAAATTGAAAATCACGAACGTTCCGATAATCACTCGGCATTCGCCAAAGCGCTTGGTTTCCAAAAGCCAGAACGTAAGTTACAAAAATAGTGCAGCAGAATTTTGTGTTTGTCTCGATCTTAGCGTTGTAAAAGCGCTGTGCGCTTTATCACTTGCAGGTCCAATGCTGGAATAAGGAAAGTAACTGCGGGGAAGTACTGCCTGCATCCAAGATCGTCCAGCACTTCCATCGAGAATGCGGATACCATTCCATCTGCTGCCCCAAATGCGCGGCCGTTGTTCTTTGCAGCGACGTCTGCAGGCATTTTAGATCGGACTGCTGCACCACTGCTGCGCCTGCTGCACCCGAGTGCGGAGGGGAGGCCGGCTGCAGAAACGGTGCGGCGCTTCTGGCATAATTCAAGCAGAGCTTAGAAGGACGTGCAGACGAAATGAAAGCACTTCTTGAGCGTCTTCTCGTCGGAAGCGGCGCCAATAGTGACCGGCTCAGTGAAGTTGTCCACGGCGTGAACAACTGCCAAGAAGCACTGAGTGAACTGCGGAGCGGTATTAACGCTCTGAATGACACCATGGGACGAGAAGTGGTCCAAGGAAGGACAGAACAAAGGGAGACTCAGAAAAAATGCTTCGATGAAATAACAGGGTTTAGGAAGGATACGAGGGAACGTTGGGTTGCCAACAGCGAGGGTATGGTAATTCTTTTCAACCGCCTGGATAGACTGGAAAAAACAGTGATAGGCAAGTCGGAAGAAGCGGCCGGGGAAATCCTTGAAAAGGCTTCCCAGATTTTAGGTGGAATAAAGGAGGTCAAGGAAGGCATGACCGAAAGAAAGAATGCAGGAGACTGCAGCGACGGAGTGTTGGGGCACAGTGAAAGGCAGGTGAGGCGCTGCGAGTTTTTCGTGAAAAACTTCCAATCCCTCCGAGAAAAAGCTTTTAAGGATGGGGGGTCCCAGTACAAAGGAGATAAAGTATATCTATGCGGCTATTATATGTCACCTGGATTGCTACTCATTCAAAATGCAAGGCGAAAAATGTCACTCCATGCTTGGTTCTGTTTGTACAGTGGTGCCATGGACGACGCTCTTCAGTGGCCGTTCAAGCCAAAAATAAAACTGTCCGTTGTGCACCCAAATGGAGGGGCGGAACGTGAGCTCATATACTACTTTTCTGGTAATGATCCTGTTTGTCAAAAGCCGGTAGCATCAGACGATTCTGCGGGACTTCATACCACAATTGCGATTGACCTCGATGATATCATCAGTGACGGCTACGTGAAAGATGACCAGATCAGGGTGAGATTCGAGGTGCTGCCCTGATTATCCCCGGGCCGAAAACAGGGGGGGGGGGGGGGGGGGAGGAAGACAGCTTCGACGCATTTATGCGCGTGCACCTGGCAGCAGTTTTTGTTAAGCTCCAGATTTCACACCGTGACCAATAAAGAACGCTGCTCGTTCATTGCTGCCTCTGACATGCCCCTGCCTGTGTTTATTGTCTAGAACTGAAATATTGTAATGAGACAACTCGCACAATTAGTGTGAACGGCCGGTCTTTGTTCAAGCGGTGCTGCTCAGAAGGCCAGCGTTCGCAAGCGTGCTCCCGAGCTTCGTCTTCTATCTGCTTCGTCTCCTTCATCGGCGCTAGCCGCTGGGGCAGCAAACCCCAACTCTCTTTATTACATATATATAAAAGATCACTGTTCTAGGCTCTCAGACGCGGACATTTGAAATCTAAAAAATTACCGACGATTACGTTACTTCCTAATGCGAAATTTGAGCGCAGCAAATAAGCTGCTTCACCTTTTCGATAGTGAGTCAACCCCAGCTGCGGAGTTGGTTTCAGGGACAACGCCGCCGATGCCGACACAAACAATATGATACCCTCGCTTCCGCAGCGCTAAGAACCAGGTCTAGCCGTGGGAAGGTGGTCACGTATTCGTCGACGTGCCGGGGCCTACGTGAAATAACCGGCGCGTCGGCAACTGAAGAGCACCCTATCCGCCACACAAGAACAGGGGGGGGACCCTTTCCTCCTCTTTCTGCATGGCGGCGACGGTGTTCTATGCAGTCACGTTATCTTGACTCTCTAGCGGCGTCAGCGGCATCCAGCGGTATCAGTCGGTCGCTGCTAGCGCTGGGGGGATGAAAGGGGGGCGGAGCTGGTTACGAGGCCGACGACAACGCCGACGACGACGCGAAACCCAGGAACGGACGCCAAAGAGCTGCGCTCTAAAATGATGTAAATAAATGACTGTTTTATGGACGTGGCGATTGTTTAGATGTGTAAACCTAGGGATAAGACAAAGTTGCATCTCGGACTGCGCAGGGGCACTCCCTCCCAGGTGAACAGTGCCTACGTCGCTTTCGGATTCGCACATTGTCGTAACTAAACGCATACTTTGTACCTTGTGGGCGCAGCTTGGTTGGCATTGTCCGAATGGATGTAAGCTATAAGCAAGTGGTCTCGGTTTTGCCACTTTCGATTTGTCTGCCACCGGCAGTATGCTAATTTATGCGGGTGGAAAGAGAGGATCGGTTTAGTTTTAGGGAGTTTAGCGTCCCAAAGCGATTCAGGCTATGAGGGACACCGCAGTGAAGGGCTCCAGAAATTTCGACCACCTGGGGTTCTTTAACGTGCGCTGACATCGCACAGAACACGGGCCTCTAGAAGTTCGCCTCCGTCGAAAGTCGACTGCCGCGGTCGGGATCGAACCCGCGTCTTTCGAGTTAGCAGCCGAACCCTATAACCACTCAGCCACCGCGGCGGCTTGGAGAGGATTATTTTGTTGTATGCTGTTGCTGTCTTGTGATGACCTCGGCTGAAGGCGTGAATTCTAACAGTTTTGGAAAAGCATACAGGGTGTTTTTTTTTTTACCGTTTACAGACTAAAAAATAAAAAGGCGCTGATAGTGCCATGAATGCCGCCTTCACAGAATGCATATTCGGCTCGGCGGGCACAAGATAAGACAAAGGGGTCAAATATATTTAATTAGCCAAATTTTGCTAATTATCTTTTTAACCCTTCACTTTACGCTGCATACTGCAATCGCAATATTGAAGGCTGCAAAGATTCAAAGTGGAACAGATATTGATATTCGCGATTGAATTTTCAGCCTTTTCGTACTCGATTCGGGAACTAAACGCTCAGAGCGCGTCGCAAATCCCGCCCATGATATCCCGCCCACGACAACCGGCAGCACAAAGGCTATGCTTTGCGACTGCGGCAGACAGGCGCTCGAGAAGACCGCATAGTCACTGCCTCCGTGAGCAGCACGCGCTCTTTTTTCGTCATTGGCATTTAAGTGAGATTACACGCTACCTATTCTCAGCGGCTTCGAAAAAGCAGCCTGATGATAATGTGCTAGATTTTCCTTTCCGCTCTGGCTCGCTGGCTTATCGGCTTGCGATTGATTATTTTTCACCGAAATCTTCACCGGTCCGCTGCCGGCTGTAGATTCTGTTAACAGAACGATCAAGGCAGCTGCAATAGCTGGGACACCCTGTATATATGAACTCTGAATGCGAGTTGGAATGGCAGGGAAGTTTGTCTTTTGTGCAACTGTTCTGCGAATGCAGACCCTTGTTTTAGAGGGCCTTTAATAAGCCCTGTGAGACGCTGGCGTGATTTTCGAGAGATAGAGGGATGTCATGCGTGAAGTTTGATTTTATCGTGGTTTATTCTTCACGTCTCGGAAACCTACACATTCCAAGTTGTTGGGCGAGTTAAAAGAAAGAAGGAAGCGACTAATTCCCGAAAGCCAACCGGAGCACGCTGTTAGAGCGCATTAAACCTGGTTCAGGGTGAGGCTACATGCAAAGCAGATGCGGGCGAACGTAAAAGGCGTAACTCATGCCGTAGGGCACAGCACGCTACATGCGGAGTTCGTGGCTCGTGGGTTCGGAATGCACTGTCGGCATGTGGTTGTCAATACTTTTCCTTTCTGTTCAATTATGTATTCTTTTCATGTCCAACAGTGATCGACAGCACTACTGATAAAAATGACCTGAGATTATGCGTTCTCAGTAATGCTTTTAACTAACGCAGCTGATGTTGGGAGAAGTCTCGAGCGCGGACGCCTCGAACAATACGTCCTTAAACCTCTCCACCATTGGGCGTATGCCGAGCTCAAACAGCATGCGATCACACATTAAGCCGGTATATAGGGTCGAAAAATTTAGCAAGTAACCACCGTTAGAATGTCTTTGTGGCACCTTCCCTCTTTGCAATGCGAGCCCAGCGCTTGGTTTCAGCGTAAGCTCGTACAGCACGGTCTTGCCGTCGTAGATGGCGCGCTTGTGGCTAGGCGGCGCATCTTGCGGTGACATCTTGGCGCGCAGGTCGCGTCTGCGGCGCTGGTCACGTGATGGGCTTCAGCGCTGATGGCAGTCGCGCTAGAAGTGAGGCACCAACAGCCGAGTTTTAAAATGTACTTCCCTCTGCTCATCTTCATTTCAAAGACTGTTTCGCTTCTGTCGTATCAATTTTAATGTCAGTTCTTTCGCGACTGTCTGAAATAAAAATCCCGACCGTTCCGGTAATCACTCGGCTGTCTCCAAAGCGCTCGGTTCTCAAAACCTGAACGTAGGTTACAAAAACGGCGCAGCAGAATTTTGTGTTTGTCTCGATTTTAGCGTTGTAAAAGCGGTGTGCGCTTTATCGCTTGCAGGTCCAGTGATGGAATAAGGACAGTAACTGCGGGGAAGTACTGCCTGCATCCAAGATCGTCCAGCCCTTCCATCGAGAATGCGGATACCGTTCCATCTGCTGCCCCAAATGCTCGGCCGTTGTTCTTTGCAGCGACGTCTGCAGGCATTTTAGATCGGACTGCTGCACCACTGCTACGCCTGCTGCACCCGAGTGCGGAGGGGAGGCCAGCTGCAGAAACGGCGCAGCGCTTCTGGCATCGTTCAATCAAAGCTTAGAAGGACGGGCAGACGAAATGAAAGCACTTCGTGAGCGTCTTCTCGTCGGAAGCGGCGCCAAAAGTGACCGGCTCAGTGAAGTTGTTCACGGCGTGAACAACTGCCAAGAAGCACTGAGTGAACTGCGGAGCGCTATTAACGCTCTGAATGACACCATGGGACGAGAAGTGGTCCAAGGAAGGACAGAACAAAGGGATACTCAGAAGAAATGCTTGGATGAAATAACAGCGTTTAGGAAGGATACGAGGGAACGTTGGGTTGCCAACAACGAGGGTATGGTAATTCTTTTCAACCGCCTGGATAGACTGGAAAAAGCAGTGATAGGCAAGTCGGAAGAAGCGGCCGGGGAGATCCTTGAAAAGGCTTCCCAGATTTTAGGTGGAATAAAGGAGGTCAAGGAAGGCATGCCCGAAAGAAAGAATGCAGGAGACTGCAGCGACGGAGTGTTGGGGCACATTGAAAGGCAGGTGAGGCGCTGCGAGTTTTTCGTGAAAAACTTCCAATCCCTCCGAGAAAAAGCTTTTAAGGATGGGTGGTCCCAGTACAAAGGAGATAAAGTATATCTATGCGGCTATTATATGTCACCTGGATTGCTACTCATTCAAAATGCAAGGCGAAAAATGTCACTCCATGCTTGGTTCTGTTTGTACAGTGGTGCCATGGACGACGCTCTTCACTGGCCGTTCAAGCAACCAATAAAACTGGCTGTTCTGCACCCAAATGGAGGGGCGGAACGTGAGCTCAGAGACTACATTTCTGGTGATGATCCTTTTTGTCAAAAGGCGGTACCATCAGACGATTCTGCGGGTTTTTATACCTCAAATGCGATTGTCCTCGATGATATCATCAGTGACGGCTACGTGAAAGATGACCAGATCAGGGTGAGATTCGAGGTGCTGCCCTGATTAGCCCCAGGCCGAGACAGCTTCGACGCATTTATGCGCGTGCACCTGGCAGCAGTTTTTGTTATCCAGATTTGACACCGTGACCAATAAAGAACGCTGCTCATTCATTGCTGCCTCTAACATGCCCCTGCCTGTGTTTATTGCCTAGAACTGAAATATATATAAAAGATCACTGTTCTAGGCTCTCAGACGCGGAATTTCGAAATCTAAAAATGATATAAATAAATGACTGTTTTATGGACGTGGCGATCGTTTAGGTGTGTAAGCCTAGGGATAAGACAAAGTTTTATCTCGGACTGCGCAGGGGCACTCCCTCCCAGGTAAACAGTGCCCACGTCGCTTTCGGGTACGCACATTGTCGTAATTAAACGCATACTTTGTACCTTGTGGGCGCAGCTTGGTTGGCATTGTCCGAATGGATGTAAGCTATAAGCAAGTGGTCTCGGTTTTGCCACTTTCGAGTTGTCTGCCACCGACAGTATGCTAATTTATGCGGGTGGAAAGAGAGGATCGGTTTAGTTTTATGTAGTTTAGCGTCCCAAAGCGATTCAGGCTATGAGGGACACCGCAGTGAAGGTCTCCGCAAATTTCGACCACCTGGGGTTCTTTAACGTGCGCTGACACCGCACAGAACACGGGCCTCTAGAACTTCGCCTGCGTCGAAATTCGACTGCCGTGGCCGGTGATCGAGCCCGCGTCTTTCAGGTAAGCCGCCGAGCACCATAACAACTGAGCCACCGCACTGGCGTGGAGAGGATCATTTTGTTGTATGCTGTTGCTGTCTCATGATGACTTCGGCTGATGGCGTGAGTTCTAACAGTTTGGAAAAGCATACAGGGTGTTATTTTTAACCACTTAGCTTTAAAAAAGAAAAACGCTTATAGTAACGTGAATGCCGCCTTCACGGAATGTATATTCGGCTCGGCGGACACAAGATAAGTACATAGTGGTCAAATTTATTTAATTAGCCGAATTTCGTTAAGTATATTGTGAACCCTCCACTTAACGCTGCATATTGCAAACGCAATACTGAAGACTGCGAAGATTCTAAGTGCAACAGCTATTGAGATATTCCCGATTGATTTTTCAGGCTTTTCGTATCCGATTCGGGAGCTGAACGCTCAGAGTGCGCCGGAAATCCCGCCCATAGTACTACGTAAGAGATGACGACAACCGACGGCACCAAGGCTATCGCTGCGACTGCGGCAGGCAGGCGCTCGAGAAGAGCGCATAGTCTCGCTGTCTCTGTGTTGTTGTTGTTGTTGCTGTGACTGAGAGAAGGAATAAAAGGAAAGCGCACGGGTGTGCCGAGTGGCTGGAGCCGAGCCACCACCGCTGACACGTGCAGAAAGGGGAGAGTTCAAAAATAAGAGGAAAGAAAAAACAAGAAAATATGCGCGCCGCATCAACCGCGTCCGCCCAAGCGGATACTGGCTAAATATATATATATATATATATATATATATATATATATATATATATATATATAAGCGGCCGTAGCCGCTGACCCGTAAAGCAGCAAGCGATCTTTTATCGTCGTTGGCATTGAATTTAGAGCCATGTTTACTGCCGTCACCGGGTTCGAAAAAGCAGCCCGATGATAACGCGCAAGATTTCCCGTTCCGCTCTGGCTCGGATAAGAAAGAACTAAAAACCGGCGGCTGATCGGCTTGCGATTTATTATTTTTCACCGGAATCTCCACTGGTCCGCTGCCGACTGTAGATTCTGTTAACAGAACGAACAAGGCTGCTGAAATACTATACATATGAATTTTAATGCGCGTTGGAATTCTCATTGACCGAGAAAGTGCAGAAGGTTGCCGCCTTCGTAAGAACGAATGGCAACGCTCGCCTCGCCTGAAGACTCTACGCCTTCGAGAATCCTGGCCATCCGGTCCCGTCACATACGATGCTGGCTAAAATGCACAAACTGTTGCGGACCTCAGGATCTGTGCTTCGTTCAAGGATTGCAAAGGGAGGTATCCTGAGTGAGGAATTCGAGATAAAATGTTCTCGCCTACCTTCGTGCGTACCCCAAAGCCAGCATACGTCAAATCGTCGAGGCCGTTGCATCCACCCGCAACTCAGTCTGGAGAGTGCTCAAGAAGCATAGTTTTTATCATTACCACGTTTGCTAACTTATTGAGGGTAGCTGAAAACAGAAGTCGTAAACAGAGTGCGGCCCTCTTGTGGCAGGTGGACACGGGGAAGAGGCTCCAGCTGCGCAAGAACATTGCCTGGATGCTCTTCGACACTCACCTCTCTGACATCACCTGGAACTGCACGGTGCCCGACGAGCGAGAGAAGCGGCTCAGGGAGTACGTGGCCACCTTCGGATGACGTTATCCGTAGCCCTCCGCAGAGAAAGGGCTAATACTAATACAAATAAGTAAAGAACTCTCGTACACCACGCGCGTATTTTGGAGTGCATGCGAACCGAACCCACGACTATTTCACCTTGGATTTGAGCCCGTACCGCAAGCATTAAAGGGATGCGTGCAAAGCTGTTCGAGAAACAGTGCAGCCCACTTTTGGCGCAACAGATCCCACATACTTTTTTTTTCTGAGGGAGGGGGGGGGGGGAGGGTCTGCACGATGATAAGCAGTGTGATGCGTTGTCGGAGCAGCAAAGTAACACAAATTTGAGCAGAGCGTTGGAATTAAGCACAGCGCATGTTCCCAGAGTGTGCACTAATCAACCCATTAAGATATCTAGTGTGTAGCGGTATTTTAAGCGTAAGCGAGAGGCGAAGAGAGAGAGAGAAAACTGATTTTTCAGCTGAAGTCCGAGCCTTCTCGGCAGGGAGAGAAGAGGCACCAGTTGGTTCATTAAGAAGCGAGGTGCTTGAAGACAGCATTTCGGCGACAGTGTGGGTGAATAAATCTCTCGGTGTGGTCATTGCTCTGCGGATGATAGGCTGGGCTGGTTCTATGAATTATATTTTATTACACGTCTCCTTGCACTGAGCAGCTAGCGATGTGCACCATGAGGTTGTACGAAATGCCGCTAAATGAAGGTCGCCACGTCTTGCGCAGCACAAGCCGGGATCGGATTGGAAAACTTTTATTGCCAGCACTGAGCCCTAGTGGGCATTAGACTAGGTGGCTTCGAGCCCATGGCTCTCGGCAACCTTCCGAGCCCACTCAGTGGCCCGGACTTGCGTCAACGGGTCTGAGCTGGTTAGTATAGCCTCCCGCCGCTCCAGAGAAGTGTCTGGTGGTAGGTCCGCCGGAGGCGGCGCCTTTTCTCAACGCCATAAAATGTGGCCATATCCGGCTATCTCGCCGCATTGCTTGTAAGTCGGATTGTATTGGGTTGGATACATGTGTGCTAGTCTCGACGGGCTAAAGAAGGTTCGCGTCTGGAGCCGTCGTCACGTTGCCTCCTGGCTTTTGTCGAGCTCTTTGTCTGGTGGCGGATAGATCCTCCTTTCCAGTTTAAACTGACTGGTGTATTCGTGAAATGATACGAATGCACCTCTCGTGGAATATGGGGACTTAACCCGGCTCATTGCTCGGCTGACATAACCACGAGCTATACTGCGAGCCAACTCGTTTCCCCTGTTCCCCAAGTGTGCCGGCACCCATATTAATTCCACCTCTCTTTGGTCCCAGTCTTGATGTCTTAGGACTCGTTCTGCCTCCTGGGAGATCATCCGAAAGAGTTGCGGTTTCAGAGTACCTGTTCAAGGGACAACCACCGACAACTGCCTATAGGCAAACGGTGCCAGTGTATGGAAGTGGACTGTGTAAGTGAACGCTGACGCGGTCAAGTGGTCGAAGCGGGGAGGTAGCGGGTGCAACTCTCCAGGAGATGGACAGGAGAGCGTCTTTCGACGTTGAGAGTTAAGGTTTGAGCGAACTTTTTTGAGAACGATATTATACATACATGCGATGCTATAGTGTATCGCAGCTGAGTTCTTGCGCCCGTCTTGAACACTCTTGTGGGCGCACATCGCGAGTGTGTGTGGAAAAATGTGCATACATATTCAGAACAACAAGCAACTTTTTCCGGTCACCCGAGAGATCGTCGCCGCGATGAAGGAGGGAGGATTAATCGCGAACGGAGAATTGGGAAGCTTGACGGTAAAGGGCACGTGATGAGTTAACAGCCATTGGCTTGGAAAGTAAATCGAGAGCAATGTGATCCGAGGGTTATTGCGGTGCGGTGAAGACCTCTCAGAAAATGAAAAATGACGGTGTAGGGGCGTCTGCTGTGGAAAGGCGTTTCGATCCCTGCGGCCGGCGCGACAGACGACGCAAATGTCAATTCCTGTAGACGGGGAGTCCACCTGGCGAGGCGGCCTGATGGGTCCTTTGGCGCGAAAACCTAGAGAAAATACTGTCACGACGTCAAAACGGCAGCCATAAAAATTTGGGTTAAAATCTATAAGTGCCCAGGTGATTTCCAAAGACTTTTTTTTTCTGTCACGGCAAAATTCGACTTTGCTTTCGTAAGCGCTGCTCACCTAGGCGACTTATTTACCGATGCCAGATTTGCGCTGGGCGCTGGGACAACCACCCATCGTCTTCTTTGCAATATAACGTTTTCTGCCAAACGAAACAAAATGACTCCAAACTGCGGTTCCGGAAAGGTCATGTGTACAGGGAGCATTGTGGACCTTGCTCTCTTTCTTCTTTCACTCCCACCTTCCTCCCTTCCCTTACGGCGCGGTCTGGGTGTCCCCGATATGTGAGACAATTACTGCGCCATTTCCTTGACTCAAAAATCAATTTTCCATTTCCAAAGTGCCAGCAGGGGAATAGCAGAAAGCGAGTCGCACTTCAAGCGCAGCAGCGATTAGATAAAAAAAAGAAGCTTTCATTGCAGCGTTGAATGGTGCAAGGCATAACCGAGGTTAAACACTGAAAAATCGACAGCAACACAAGTGGAAAAGGTGACGCGAAAAAAAAAAACATTTTTTTCAAGCAGGCGTGAGTGGGTGCTAACAAGGAAGAGTAAGTTGAACGAAATAGCTCGGCCTAACTTTCCGATCGCGGTACGTCACCAAGAAGAAAGAAAAGGTTTCAACCTGGCGGCTGAAGAAGCATAGCCATAAAATTATATGTGCTTGAAACGCAGCGACTATATCATGAATTTAAGCACATTTTCAGTCTGCACAGAACACACGCTAAATTAGGATACTAAGTTCAATACCGAAATTATTCAATCGCAATAAGTATTCCTATTGCATAATATGCAGACCAAGGAAGCGGCTGAGTGGTTCGCCAATGACATTCGGCGTGTGCCGATCCCTCCCTGTTGCGTCGGATGAAAGCACTGTAACAACGTGCGATACTCCTACTTTTAAGAAATGCGCTTCATCCCAATACATATACATATATACTCCAGGCTTGGCGCTGAAGGGGAGGAAGAACAAAGACTTCTGGTCGCCCAGGCGGTCCATATGCTCGGTTTGTAAATTATGGCGGAATAAAAGTCTTCTACTACTACTACTGTATACTCCACGACCCTTCGCTTTCATGTTTTGTTTACATTGAAAGTCGGAAGGGTCCAAAATCTGTAGGTTCAAAATCATGAAAGAATAGGGCTCTCTATAGCAAAGTGGAGTTTTGGGCCAGTTTGACGCTTGTCTTCTGTCCCTCTCTTGTCCTCGTTTTTGTCGCGCTAAGCCAACCTGCAAATCAATAATGTTCTTGCATTGAATTCTTACGTTATTGTAATTCGTCGGGAATTTTATTCGAATTTGTTGCGAAACGGTAACATCGAAATGTACAGATTTCTCAGGTAAGCGCCAGAGGGAACGTGAAATCAGTTTACGTTTTGAAGGTGCTCTTTGCTCTCGCCATCAAGCAAAAACAATCGCTGTTATTACTGTCGGGAAAATATGCACAGAAATGGCGGAAGACATGCTACCGAGCTCAGTGTTTAGTACAACATTTTTCACTACGTTCGCCGTATGCAACAATAAGCAAACAAACATTTGTTACTGAAGGATGCTAAATTCGACCGAAGAAATGAGATCGTTCCTAGGAGCAGCACGCTCTCAGAAAAAGCTATGAGTTTCGCTGTCAACACAGTTGTATACCAAGTGTCGGAAAGAGCTACGCGCGCATCAAGTTAATATTCACATTTAGCCTCACAATCTAGAGTGGCAAAAGCAAAACTTTCCGGTTATCGCTTGCGAGCTGAGGCGGCTCGTAGGCAGTGCGAATGATCAAATCGTGATTCCTCTGACTGGCTGCATCTTTGCGAACCCGTAATTTTAGAATACCGTGACGGAGTGCTGATTCTAAGTTATTGCGGCTGTGAATAACACATATATTAATTGACTTAGTGCACTTATCTGTACTGGTTCCCTTCGATGAAAAATTCGGGGGTCAGTTAAGTTTTGCCCTAAGTGTATGACCCGATAGCCGTAATGGGCGGCTTCAGTGGCATGGGTGCTCCTTGTATATTACTTCGCTGACACGGACAATGTCCTTTATACCGATACTCTGAACTCCTGAGCAGAGCTCTGAACTCCTGTTCATACGGCATTGACACGGGACGAGAAATGCAGTATATAAATCAATTGGAAAACTTTTTTTCAGTGCAACTTCAGTCACGTTCAAAATACAGAAATAAAAAACATCAAAATAAATACAAGAGTGCGCACAGTCATACAGAATACAAAGGATTATAAGCAATGAACAGCCCAAAGGGCGGCTAAGCATCAAAGAAGAAAAAAGGATGGAAAGCACTTCATACAACAGCAGTTGATGTATTAGTAATAACCGAAATGAACAATGACACTTCGTAGAGAGGAGATAGCAATTTCAGGGAAGCGAACGCTAGCTTCAGTTAACTGCTTTGGTAAAAACGGTAATTGATAACAAGCCCTCTGACGGCCGTAGTTTGTTCTTGTATATGGTAAAACCCACTGTGGTTTATGGCGATGCGGATGCGGCGATACAGACTGATGCAAATGAGCCAGAGAGGAAATGTTATCAATATGTCGGTGTTGCTGAACTTTATACAGGCACAACAGTCTATAAGAATAATTATTTAGTATAGTAACGATGTCGAGGTCAGTCATCAAATCCTGGGTTATGTGTCTGCTGCGCAAGTCGTAGACTATACGAAGGTTTTTTTTTAAGGTTTAATACCTTGTGTAAGTTAGTATGTGTTGTTGTTGCCCACACTAGTGTACAGTAATTTATTTTTATTTTCAATCGATATTTCTATACCCCAAGGCATACACGACGTACTTTAACAAAGTCGAAATGAGTGATAGAGGTGTGAGTGCGCACGGCTCATGACCTAAGAGGCAACGGTTCGAGCCCCGGCTCGAGCAGCGTTACTTTCTGCGCGATTTCTCTTCTTTCCTCGTAGGCATTACATATTGCGGCGGAATGACGTTCGCGACCATGTATACCAATGAGGAATTGTGTAGTGACGTCATCATGGTTGTAATGTGTGATGAGTGTGGGTTATTTGAATTACCCGCGCGAGGTCACGTGGTTGTGACTTCACGCTCCTCTCGACCAATCCCGATTTTCTCGATACGCCAACGGCAGCTATGACGCCGGGTTCTCCATTGATCGGGACCATGGGCACTATCGCGCTAATATACGCGCTCGTGAAATTATTTTTCTGTTCCTGTCCGTATAAAATAGATATTGCTGCCCTGCAGAGCCAACGACGAAGAATGACGGCCCGTGGGGAGATATGGTCCATGACTGAAAACATTGCGGCACCACGCCGACAACACAATAAAGAAAAGGACAACACGTGCGAACGCTACCAACTATTTATTGGAAGAAAAGGGACATATTTATTACCCTCACTCACCATTTAACAACACTATCGCTCTCAACCCAGAAAGTAACAAGTAATCTGCAAATGACTAGGCTAAACGCAAATCGCAGAACGGTTCTCCTACCCCGTGTACTTAAAGTGCAAGCTTATGACAAAGGTTAGAAAAATAACCCAGACAAATCTAAGCAATAGCAGTGTCAAAGAAACGTAGAAAAAAGTGTCATGCATTAACAGCAAAAGCAGTCAGTCAATACCTCAAACTTAAAAGCAAAACAAAAACAAAGTAAGATAACAAAACAAAGTAAGATCACAGTAAAAGCACCACAGCAATAACACACGGGTTTTGGGCGTCGGACGCAAGACAAAGAAGAGTGAATAATTAGCGGTGCAGGTCTTTATAAAAACGTTTCCAGACAGCAAACTTCATATCTTCGATGAGCTATACAGACCTGTCACTAATACACGTGCGACCCTTATTTTTAATCCTAAAGGCTTGAATCATTTCACGTGCCACCTGATCGCCACTTCTGCTTAGAATCCTAATACTTCTAAGCACTGTCTCACACTCTCCATCTATACAGCGGGGAGGCCAATTCGACCCCCCCCCCCCCCCCTCCGTTCTCTAGCGATTTCTTATGCTCCCGTGCCCTGTCAATGATGCAACGCCCCGTCTGGCCTATGTAGACACTTCCATATGTCAGTGGGATTTCATGCGCCACGCTGACGGCGCAGGAAACAACACACTTGTCATGCCTCTTATCGCACTCGGGTTTCTTCTTTTGCCCGATCTGTGAGTACAACCCACACAGCTTTATGGGTGCGGAGAACACGACAGGTACAGTGTTTGTCAAAAGTATACAGCCCCAGGGGTCGGCTTCTGAGCTCCGAAGTGCGGCACCTCTTGCATACTCAGGGACTCTAATTTCACGAAGGCGGAAAGAGCTTAAGTCCACATGCTTCACAAGCTTGGGAATATCAAATGTGCTCAAAAGCTCCGCTGCACGATTTGAAAGCAAACCCCTTGGGCTGTATATTGTTGACAAATTCTGTACGTCGAAGCAGCTTGCCACGTTTTTAAAGCTGTGAACCACTCGGTGTATGTGGGGGAGCAGTTGTGGTCGCCTAGTTTGCAGCTTGCTATCAGGGTTCTTCTTTCCTTTCATTTTTTGAAGGAGGGCATTACGAAGTCTGCGTAACTGATAACTTTCGCCGCATGAACAGTGTCCGCGAGGCGAGGAACGAGAGGCAGCTGGTATTGGGGGCGTTGTCGCCTTGACGACCGGCAAGAAAAAAAAAAGGGGGGGGGGGG
This sequence comes from Amblyomma mixtum, assembly GCF_055824585.1. Taxonomy (NCBI): domain Eukaryota; kingdom Metazoa; phylum Arthropoda; class Arachnida; order Ixodida; family Ixodidae; genus Amblyomma; species Amblyomma mixtum. The sequence continues at coordinate 21,207,658 of NC_143019.1, forward strand.
GAGAGCAAGCAAAAAGCGATAAGAGCGCGCAATCCGAGGTGCGGAAATAGTCAGATCGTGCACACCGCCGAGCTGAGAGTGGACGCCTGGAGTGATGCCTCCTGAAATCTGGCAGTACACTGTGGTAGGCTTCTCCGTGGAGCTCGACTGGAAGCCCCTACGCTTCGTGAAACCAATTCCGTCACACAGAGTATGCGGCGTCTGTGGACTGGTGCGGAAGGGAACCGCGTGTCTTCCGTGCGCACACACACTGTGCGAGTCCTGCTACGAGCAGTGCGCCCAGGACGACGCCATTGTGTGTCCGCTCGACGGACATCGCTGTGACGAGGATGACGTTGAACTGAACGAGTTCCCCGTCGAGGAGCTGCTGAAAAGAAAGTCAAGTGCGAAAAAAGGACTGACTCTGTCTTTTGTGCAACTGTTCTGCGAATGCAGACCCTTGTTATAGAGGGCCTTTAATGAGCCCCGTGAGACGCTGGTGTCATTTTCCAGAGGCTTAGGCATATCATGCATGAAGTTTGATTTTTATCGTGGTTTCTTCTTCACGGCTCGAAAGCTACACATTCCTTAGAAGGACAAGGTAAGCTGTTGGGCGAGTTAAGTTTCAAGTTTCAAGTTTCAAGTTTATTTAATGCGCACATAGTAATACAAATACAATAAAATCAGTACAGAAGGAGGTCCCATAGCACACGACTGTCGGGGGGACCTCCTAGAGCAAATAAAGTGGGGTAAAATTGCAAAGAATGGAAGGCAGTGTATCAATTAGCATAAATAAACAATCTACAAAAAAATTACAATGTTATGTGTGAAAAACGGAACAAAAAGTATATACAGCAACAACTTTGTAACATAATGCGAAGAAAATGAGACTTTAAACAAGGATTACTACTGTTTAGGCATGTGAACTACACAGGAAATTAATTAAGTACTGTTTAATGCGGTGATGAAATGAGTGAACAGTAAACGACGCTTTAATTTCACATGGCAAAGTATTCCAACAGGATATGCCGGCAAATATTGTGGTAAATATTCCATAATTAGTCCTCACTTTAGGTAGAAGAAGATTATTACGCTGTTGAAACCTAGTAGAATTAGTATTTATAAGCTGATCAGGAAAGCCATCAATATGAGCATGATGATTAATTACCTTGTAGATAATGATGGATAATCCCGTAAGTTAGAGGAGCGCGTTCATGGAGCGCTTTAAACCTGATTAAAAGTGAGGCTACATGCAAAGCAGATGCGCTCGAACGTAAAAGGCGTAACTAACGCGGTAGGGCACCACAACGCCAAATGCAGAGGTCGTGGGTTCGGAATGCCGTGGCGGCATGTGGCTGTCGATTCATTTCCTTTCTGTTGAATTATGTGATCTTTTGTTGACCAACAGTGATCGACACCATTACTGGAAAAAATTCCCCTGATATTATGCGTTCTCAGTAATGCTTTTAACTGACGCAGCTGATGTTGGGAGAAATCTCGAGCGTGAACGCCTCGCACAATGCGGCCTTAACCTCCCCGCCGGCATGTATGGTCGAAAAATTTAGCAAGTAACCATCGTTAAAATGTCTTTGTGGCAACTTAACTCCCAGCAATGAGGGGCCAGCCCTTGGCTTCAACGGAAGCTCGTACAGAACGGTCTTGCCTTCGTAGGTGGCGCGCTTGCGCATAGGCGGCGCATCTTGCGGCGACATCCTGGCGCGCAGGTCGCGTGAGCGGCGCTGGTCACGTGATGGGCTTCAACGCCGACGTCAATCGCGCTAGAAGTGAACCACTAACAGTCGAGCTGTAAAATGTACCCCCTTCTGCTCATGCTGATTTGAAAGGCTGTTTTGCATCTTTCGCATCAATTGTAATGTCGGTTCTTTTTCGACTCTCTAAATTGAAAATCACGAATGTTCCGATAATCACTCGGTATTCGCCAAAGCGCTTGGTTTCCAAAAGCCTGAACGTAAGTTACAAAAATAGTGCAGCAGAATTTTGTGTTTGTCTCGATCTTAGCGTTGTAAAAGCGCTGTGCGCTTTATCACTTGCAGGTCCAATGCTGGAATAAGGAAAGTAACTGCGGGGAAGTACTGCCTGCATCCAAGATCGTCCAGCACTTCCATCGAGAATGCGGATACCATTCCATCTGCTGCCCCAAATGCTCGGCCGTTGTTCTTTGCAGCGACGTCTGCAGGCATTTTAGATCGGACTGCTGCACCACTGCTACGCGTGCTGCACCCGAGTGCGGAGGGGAGGCCAGCTGCAGAAACGGTGCGGCGCTTCTGGCATCGTTCAAGCAGAGCTTAAAAGGACGGGCAGACGAAATGAAAGCACTTCTTGAGCGTCTTCTCGTCGGAAGCGGCGCCAATAGTGACCGGCTCAGTGAAGTTGTTCACGGCGTCAACAACTGCCAAGAAGCACTGAGTGAACTGCGGAGCGGTATTAACGCTCTGAATGACACCATGGGACGAGAAGTGGTCCAAGGAAGGACAGAACAAAGGGAGACTCAGAAAAAATGCTTCGATGAAATAACAGGGTTTAGGAAGGATACGAGGGAACGTTGGGTTGCCAACAGCGAGGGTATGGTAATTCTTTTCAACCGCCTGGATAGACTGGAAAAAGCAGTGATAGGCGAGTCGAAAGAAGCGGCCGGGGAGATCCTTGAAAAGGCTTCCCAGATTTTAGGTGGAATAAAGGAGGTCAAGGAAGGCATGACCGAAAGAAAGAATGCAGGAGACTGCAGCGACGGAGTGTTGGGACACAGTGAAAGGCAGGTGAGGCGCTGCGAGTTTTTCGTGAAAAACTTCCAATCCCTCCGAGAAAAAGCTTTTAAGGATGGGTGGTCCCAGTACAAAGGAGATAAAGTATATCTATGCGGCTATTATATGTCACCTGGATTGCTACTCATTCAAAATGCAACGCGAAAAATGTCACTCCATGCTTGGTTCTGTTTGTACAGTGGTGCCATGGACGACGCTCTTCAGTGGCCGTTCAAGCCAACAATAAAACTGTCCGTTGTGCACCCAGATGGAGGGGCGGAACGTGAGCTCAGATACTACTTTTCTGGTAATGATCCTGTTTGTCAAAAGCCGGTAGCATCAGACGATTCTGCGGGACTTTATACCACAATTGCGATTCACCTCGATGATATCATCAGTGACGGCTACGTGAAAGATGACCAGATCAGGGTGAGATTCGAGGTGCTGCCCTGATTATCCCCGGGCCGAGAACAGGGGGAGGGGGGGGGGGGGAGAGACAGCTTAGACGCATTTATGGGCGTGCACCTGGCAGCAGTTTTTGTTAAGCTCCAGAGTTCACACCGTGACCAATAAAGAACGCTGCTCGTTCATTGCTGCCTCTGACATGCCCCTGCCTGTGTTTATTGCCTAGAACTGAATTATTGTAAGGAGACAACTCGCACAATTAGTGTGAACGGCCGGTCTTTGTTCAAGCGGTGCTGCTCAGCAGGCCAGCGTTCGCAAGCGCGCTCCCGATGATGATGATGATGTCCTCGGGCTGAATGGCACATACCCACGGCGGGGGATTGACCGAGCTTCGTCAGCTTCGTCTTCTATCTGCTTCGTCGGCGCTAGCCGCTGGGGCAGCAAACCCCAACTCTCTTTATTACATATATATAAAAGATAACTGTTCTAGGCTCTCAGACGCGGAATTTTGAAATCTAAAAATGATGTAAATAAATTACTGTTTTATGGACGTGGCGATTGTTTAGGTGTGTAAACCTAGGGATAAGACAAAGTTTTATCTCGGACTGCACAGGGGCACTCCCTCCCAGGTAAACAGTGCCCACGTCGCTTTCGGATTCGCACGTTGTCGTAACTAAACGCATACTTTGTACCTTGTGGGCGCAGCTTGGTTGGCATTGTCCGAATGGATGTAAGCTATAAGCAAGTAGTCTCGGTATTGCCACTTTCGATTTGTCTGCCACCGACAGTATGCTAATTTATGCGGGTGGAAAGAGAGGATCGGTTTAGTTTTAGGGAGTTTAGCGTCCCAAAGCGATTCAGGCTGTGAGGGACACCGCAGTGAAGGGCTCCAGAAATTTCGACCACCTGGGGTTCTTTAACGTGCGCTGACATCGCACAGAACACGGGCCTCTAGAACTTCGCCTCCGTCGAAAGTCGACTGCCGCGGTCGGGTTCGAACCCGCGTCTTTCGAGTTAGCAGCCGAAGCCTATAACCACTCAGCCACCGCGGCGGCTTGGAGAGGATTATTTTGTTGTATGCTGTTGCTGTCTTGTGATGACCTCGGCTGAAGGCGTGAATTCTAACATTTTTGGAAAAGCGTACAGGGTGTTTTTTTTTTTTTTACCGTTTACAGACTTAAAAATAAAAAGGCGCTGATAGTGCCATGAATGCCGCCTTCACAGAATGCATATTCGGTTCGGCGGACACAAGATAAGACAAAGTGGTCAAATATATTTAATTAGCCAAATTTCGCTAATTATCTTTTTAACCCTTCACTTTACGTTGCATATTGCAATCTCACTATAGATGGCTGCAAAGATTCAAAGTGGAACAGATATTGATAATCGCGATTGAATTTTCAGCCGTTTCGTATTCGATTCGGGAACTGAACGCTCAGAGTGCGTCGCAAATCCCGCCCATGATATCCCGCCCACGACAACCGGCACCACAAAGGCTATAGATGCGACTGCGGCAGACAGGCGCTCGAGAAGAGCGCATAGTCACTGCCTCCGTGAGCAGCACGCGCTCTTTTTCGTCATTGTCATTGAATTTAGAGGCACGTTTCGTGCCCTTAGGGGCTTCGAAAAAGCAGCACGATGATAACGCGCTAGATCTGCGTTTCTGCTCTGGCTCGGACAAGAAAGAACGGGTGGCTGATCGGCTTGCGATTTATTATTTTCACCGGATTCTCCACTGGTTCACTGCCGGCTGTAGATTCTCTTAACAGAAGGAACAAGGCTGCTGCAATGCTATACATATGAACTCTGAATGCGCGTTGGAGTGGCAGGGCAGCTGCAACCGCGATACTCGTTGACCGAGAAGGTTCAGATGGTTGTCGCCTGCGTAAAAACGAAAAGCAACGCTCGCCTCGCCTCAAAACTCTAGGCCTCCGAGAATCCTGACAGCCCGGTTTCGTCACACACGATGTTCGCGAAAATGCACGAACTGTTCCGCACCACAGGATCTGTGCTTCATTCACGGAAGGCAAAGGCAGTTATCCTGGGTGAAGAATTCGAGATAAATTTTCTCGCCTACGTTCGTGCTTACCCCGGAGCCAGCATCCGTCAAATCGTCGAGGCCGTTGCATCCACCCGCTATTCACTCTGGAGAGTGCTCAAGGAGCATGGTTTTTATCCTTAACACGTTTGCTAACATAATCACGGACGCTCAAAACACAAGCCGTAAACAGCGTACGGCCCTCTTGCGACAGGTGGACAAGGTGAAGAAGCTCCAGCTGCGCAAGAACATCGCCTCGATGCTCTTCGACACACACCTCTCTGACGTCACCTGGAACTGCACGGCGCCCGACGAGCGAGAGAAGCGGCTCAGGGTGTACGTGGCCACCTTCAGATGACGTCCTCTGTAGCCCTCCGCAGAAAAAGGGCGAATACTAATATAAATAACTCTCGTACACTACGCGCGTATTTTGGGGCGCATCCGAACCGAACCGACGACTGTTTAATCTTGGATTTGAGCGCGAACCGCAACGATTAAAGATATGCTTTCCGAACTGTTCGGGAAACAGTGGAGCCCACTTTTAAGGCAAAACCTTTAATGCCTCATCGTTGTCGACAGAAGGTTGCCAGCAGAAGTGCCACGATTTTTCTGGTGAGACCAGAAAAGAAATCATTGTACAGTTTGGGATTCGAACCACGATCCTTCCGTTCCACAGCCGACCGTGCCGATTGCTACGCTACTTCCTGCCAACGCATATGAAGTTCTGCCTGTCTAGGACGCTGGAGAGTGTTTGCAGAAGGGCGTCGAATCAGACGGATGCCTCCCAAACGCCCTCCAGTGTCTCCAGCATTTAAGATTCGCAAACAATTGTGTACTTAATTATCATCTTAACCACACATCAGTGACACAAGCAGACAAACCGCGCCAAACGCTTTCGCCTCATCGGACTTTAGGTCAACAAAGTGCCGCCTTGAATTTTTAGCGCAACAAACCCACCATATTTTTTTTTGGAGGGGGGGGGGGATGAGGGGGCAGGATGATAAGCAGTGTGATGCGTTGTCGAACCTGCAAACTAACACAGATTCGATCAGTGCGTTGTGATTAAGCCCAGCGCATGTTCCCAGAGTGGGCACTAAGCAACCATTAACACACCTAGTGTGTAGGGGTATTTTAAGCGTAAGTGAAAGGGAGAGACGAGGCCCCAGTTGGTTCAGTAAGAAGCGAGGCACTTGAAGAAAGAGCATGTCGGTGACAGTGTGGGTAAATAAATCTCTCGGTGTGGTCGTTGGTCTGTGGATGACAAGCGGGGCTGGTTTGATTAATTATAATGTCACGTAGTGGGTACTACAGTCCGGCGAACAGAAACACAGCGAGAATGTCTTCGAAACGAAACTCTTCATTTGGGCTGACTTGCGCCCGCAAAGAACAGAATCACTCGGCGGCGGCAACTAGCGTGCTCGGCGGTCGTCGAACAGAATGCCCGCCGCTGTCGGGCGTGCCATTTTTAGAGCTGATAGCGAACATTCGAGAAAAAGGTTGGAAAGTTTCTAGGACATTCTGGCACAAAGTTGAATCGGCCCTGCCTGGATGCGATCAATCGAGGTCAATCTAGGCGCCTCTTGCGCCACCAACGAAGCAATAAAGCGGCCTGCCGGCAGCCATGAAGCATGAACAAATAAACACAACAAACAAACGCTACCAAGATTCGCGGTAATATTGTATTATACGTCTTCTTGCACTGAACAGCTCTCGACGTGCTCCGTGAAGTTGCACGAAATGCCCCAAAATGAAGGTCGCAACGTCTTGCGCAGCAGAAGCCGGGATCCGATTGGAAAACGTTTATTGCTAGCACTGAGCCCTAGTGGGCATTATACTAGGTGGCTTCGAGCCCATGGCTCTCGGCAACCTTGCGAGCCCACTCAGTGTCCCGGACTTGCGTCAACGGGTCTGAGCTGGCCAGCATAGCCTCCCACCGCTCTACAGAAGGGACTGGTGGTAGGTCCGCCGGTGGCGGCGCCTTTTCTCAGCGCCATAAAATGTGGTCATACCCGGCTATCTCGCCGCATTGCTTACAAGTCGCATTGTATTGTGTTGGACACAAGTGTGCTAGTCTCGACGGGCTAAAGAAGGCTGGCGTCTGGAGCCGACGCCACGTTACCTCCTGGCTTTTGTCGAGCTCTTGGTCTGGTGGCGGATAGATCTTACTTTCGAGTTTAAACGGATTGGTGTATTCGTGAAATGATACGAATGCACCTCTAGTGAAATATGGATACTCAACCCGGCTCATTGCTCGATTGACATAACCTGGAGCTATACTGTGAGCCAACTAGTTTCCCCTGTTCAACGAGAGGGCCGGAACCCGTACTAGTTCGACCTCTGTTTGGTCCCAGTCTTGATGTCTTAGGATTCGTTCTGCCTCCTGGGAGATCATCCGGGAGAGTTGCGGTTTCAGAGTGCCTGTTCAAGTGACAAACACCGGGAATTCCCTGATGGCACAGGGTACCAGTGTATGGAAGTAGGCTGTGTAAATGAACGCTGACGCGGTCGAGTGGTCGAAGCGGGGAAGGCAGCGGTTGCAACTCTCCAGGAGATGGACAGGAGAGCGTCTTTCGACGTTGAGAGTTAAGGTTTGAGCGAAGTTACTTTAGAACGATATTATACATACATTCAATGCTAGTGTATCGGAGCTCAGTTCTTGCGCCCGTCTTGAACACTCTAGGGTGCGCACATCGCAAGTGTCTGTGGAAATATGTGGGCACCTATTCAGAAAAACAACCAACTTTTTCCGGTCATCCGAGAGATCGTCGCCGCGATGAAGGAGGTAGGAAGTTATCGCGAACAGAGAAATGGGAAGCTTGGCCGTAAAGGGCGTGTGATGGGTTAACAGCCGTTGGCTTGGAAAGAAAATCGAGCAGCAATATGCTCCGAGGGTTTTTGCGGTGTGGTGAAACCTGTCACAAAATGAAAAGCGACGGTGTAGGGGCGTCTGCTGTGGAAAGGCGTTTCGATCCTTGCGGCCGGCGCGACAGACGACGCAAATGACATATTCCTGTAGACGGGGAGTCCACCTGGCGAGGCGGCCAGATGGGTCTTTTGGTGCGAAAAGTTAGGGAAGCACACGGTAGCCTGTCACAACGTCAAAACGACGGCCATCAAAATTTAGCCTGTAATCTACAAGGGCCCAGATGATTTCCAAACACTTCTTTTTTTTCTGTCACGGGGAAATTCGACTTTGCTTTCGTAAGCGCTGCTCACCTAGGCGACTTATTTACCGATGTCAGATTTGCGCTGGGCGCTGGTTCAACCACCCATCGTCTTCTTTGCAATATAATGTTTTCTGCCAAACGATAAAACATTACTCCAAACTGCGGTTCAGCAAATGTCGTGTGTACAGTGAGCATTGTGGACCTTTGCCTCTTTCCTCTTTCAATCCCACCTTCCTCCCCTTCCTTGCGGCGCGGTCCGTGTGTCACCGATATGTTAGACAATTACCGCGCCATTTCCTTCCCTCAGAAATCAATTTTCCATTTCCAAAGTGCCAGCAGGGGAAAAGCAGAAAGCGAATCGCACTTCAAGCGCAGCAGAGATTAGATAAAAAAAAATGACTGAGGCTTAACTTGGTTAAGCCTGGAGAATGCTAAGCATCATCGTGTCACGTGATTTGGAGGCGCACAACCACAGCGACGGCGCGAGGTGGGCCCCCGTTTCTCCACTGTCGTGACGTCATCGTGTCACGTGGTGTGACGTCATGTATCACGTGATTTGGAGGCGCACAACCACAGCGACGGCGCGAGGTGGTCCCCCGTTTCTCCACTGTCGTGACGTCATCGTGCCACGTGGTGTGACGTCATGTATCACGTGATTTGGAGGCACACAACCACAGCGACGGCGCAAGGTTTGCCTCCGTTTCTCTACTGTCGTGACGTCATCGTGTCACGTGGTGTGACGTCATGTATCACGTGATTTGGAGGCGCATAACCACGGTGAAGGGCTGAAGTGGTAGCTAAAGTAGTATGCTTCGCATAAAAAAAAGCTTTTATTGCGGCGTAGAATGGTGCAAGGTATAAGCATGGTTAAACGCTGAAAAAGCGGCAGCAAAGCAGGTGGGAAAGGTGACGCTAAAAAAAAAACATTTTTTAAAGCAGACGTGAGTGGGTGCTAACAAGGAAGAGTAAGTTGAACGAACGAAAAAAAAAAGATTTGAACCTGGCGCTTGAAGAAACATAGCCATAAAACTATATGTACTTGAAACGCGGCGAGTATATCATGAACTTAAGCACTTTTTCATTCCGCACAGAACGCGCGCAAAATTAGGATAGCAAGTCCAATACCCAAAGTATTCAGTCGCAATAAGAATTCCTATTGCGTAATATGCGGTCCGAAGAAGCGGCCGAGTGGTTCGCCAATGACATTCGGCGTGGGCCGATCCCTCCCTGTTGCATCAGATGAAAGCACTGTAACAACGTGCGATACTCCTACTTTTAAGAAATGCGCTTCATCCCAATACATATACATAGTATATACTCCAGGCTTGGCGCTGAAGGGGAGGAAGAACAGCAACTTCTGGTCGCCCAGGCGGTCGACATGCTCGGCTTGTAAATTATGGCCGAATTAAAGTCTTCTACTACTACTTCTACTGTATACTCCACGACCCTTCGCTTTCAAGTTTTGTTTACATTGAAGTAGGAAGGGTCCAAAATCTAGGATACCAAGTCCAAATTAGGATACCAAGTCCAATACCCAAAATATTGGTTGGTTGGTTGGTTTATGGGGTTTAACGTCCCAAAGCGACTAAGGCTATGAGAGACGCTGTAGCTTAGGGCTCCGGAAATTTCGACCACCTGGGGTTCTTTAACGTGCACTGACATCGCACAGTACACGGGCCTCGAATTTCTCCTCCAAAGAAATTCAACCGCCGCTGCCGGGATCGAACCCGCGTCTTTCGGGCCTGCAGCCGAGCACCATAGCCATAGCCGAGCACCATAGCGTGCGATGCTCTCGTAGCCGTTCATTTAGGCAGCGTCCAGACTGTCCCACGTACCCCTCTCATGCGGTAGATGCTACGTGGGACAGTCTGGACGCTGCCTAAATGAACGGCTACGAGAGCATCGCACGCTGGTGGATTCATTGGCGGGGGGCAGCCATTTGGCAACGCATTGTAAGCGGTGCGTGTGCGTGCCGGCGTTTGATGCCACGTGTGTGCTTGGTAGGGGAGGCACAAGGTTAGGTCGTGAGATTTGTGAGGCTTATCACATTATCAGGGAAGGTGACAAGTGTGTAAGCACGACGTCACTTGCCCTGACCAGGAAAGAAACCAGGTATCTTCGAAACAGTTTGCCACTTCCTGATTACTTTTTTGTAACTCAGTGTGCGCATGTGCCACTGAAGTGTTTTTAAGTACATGTTTGGTGTAGTAAACCTTCATTTGATCTTTAGCGCTCGTCCTGTCTCCTTCTCTGTCTTTGTCCTAGTTTTTTGCGCTAGTCTTTTAATTAACTATGACTGAAAACATTGCGACACCACGTCGACAACACAATAATGAAAAGGACAACACGTGCGTACGCTACCAACTATTTATTGGAAGAAAAGGGACACATTTATTACCCTCACTCACCATTTAACAACACTATCGCTCTCAACCCAGAAAGTAACAAGTAATCTGCAAATGACTAGGCTAAACGCAAATCGCAGAACGGTTCTCCTACCCCGTGTACTTAAAGTGCAAGCTTATGACAAAGGTTAGAAAAATAACCCAGACAAATCTAAGCAATACCAGTGTCAATGAAACGTAGAAAAAAGAGTGTCAACATTACCAGCAAAAGCAGTCAGTCAATACCTCAAACTTAAAAGCAAAACAAAAACAAAGTAAGATAACAAAAACAAAGTAAGATCACAGTAAAAGCACCACAGCAATAACACACAGGTTTTGGGCGTCGGACGCCAGACAAAGAAGAGTGAATAATTAGCGGTGCAGGTCTTTATAAAAACGTTTCCAGACAGCAAACTTCATTTCTTCGATGAGCTATACAGACCTGTCACTAATACACGTGCGACCCTTATTTTTAATCCTAAAGGCTTTAATAATTTCGCGTGCCACCTGATCGCCACTTCTGCTTAGAATCCTAATACTTCTAAGCACTGTCTCACACTCTCCATCTATACAGCGGGGAGGCCAATTCGACCCCCCCCCCCCCCTCCGTTCTCTAGCGATTTCTTATGCTCCCGTGCCCTGTCAATGATGCAACGCCCCGTCTGGCCTATGTAGACACTTCCACATGTCAGTGGGATTTCATTCCCCACGCTGACGGCGCAGGAAACAACAGACTTGTCATGCCTCTTATCGCACTCGGGTTTCTTCTTTTGCCCGATCTGTGAGTACAACCCACACAGCTTTACGGCTGCGGAGAACACGACAGGTACAGTTTTTGTCAAAAGTATACAGCCCCAGGGGTCGGCTTCTGAGCTCCGAAGTGCGGCACCTCTTGCATACTCAGGGACTCTAATTTCACGAAGGCGGAAAGAGCTTAAGTCCACATGCTTCACAAGCTTGGGAATATCAAATGTGCTCAAAAGCTCCGCTGCACGATTTGAAAGCAAACCCCTTGGGCTGTATATTGTTGACGAATTCTGTACGTCGTAGCGGCTTGCCACGTTTTTAAAGCTGTGAACCACTCGGTGTATGTGGGGGAGCAGTTGTGGTCGCCTAGTTTGCAGCTTGCTATCAGGGTTCCTCTTTCCTTTCATTTTTTGAAGGAGGGCATTACGAAGTCTGCGTAACTGATAACTTTCGCCGCATGAACAGTGTCCGCGAGGCGAGGAACGAGAGGCAGCTGGTATTGGGGGCGTTGTCGCCTTGACGACCGGCAAGAAAAAAAAAGGGGGGGGGGGGGGGGGAGAGCAAGCAAAAAGCGATAAGAGCGCGCAATCCGAGGGGCCGAAAAAGTCAGATCGTGCACATCGCCGAGCTGAGAGTGGACGCCTGGAGTGATGCCTCCTGAAATCTGGCAGTACACTGTGGTAGGCTTCTCCGTGGAGCTCGACTGGAAGCCCCTACGCTTCGTGAAACCCATTCCAACACACAGAGTATGCGGCGTCTGTGGACTGGTGCGGAAGGGAACCGCGTTTCTTCCGTGCGCACACACCCTGTGCGAGTCCTGCTACGAGCAGTGCGCCCAGGACGACGCCATTGTGTGTCCGCTCGACGGCCATCGCTGTGACGAGGATGACGTTGAACTGAACGAGTTCCCCGTCGAGGAGCTGCTGAAAAGAAAGGTAAGGGCGAAAGAAGGAATGACTCTGTCTTTTGTGCAACTGTTCTGCGAATGCAGACCCTTGTTATAGAGGGCCTTTAATGAGCCCTGTGAGACGCTGGTGTCATTTTCTGGAGGCTTAGGCATACCATGCATGAAGTTTGATTTTTATCGTGGTTTCTTCTTCACGGCTCGAAAGCTACGCATTCCTTAGAAGGATAAGGTAAGCTGTTGGGCGAGTTAGAAGGAGGAAGGAAGAAGGAAGCGACAAATTCCCGAAAGCTAGAGGTGTGCGTTCATGGAGCGCCTTAAACCTGATTAAAAGTGAGGCTACATACAAAGCAGATGCGCTCGAACGTAAAAGGCGTAACTAAAGTAGGGTACCACAACGCTAAATGCAGGTCGTGGGTTCGGAATGCAGTGGCGGCATGTGGCTGTCGATTAATTTCCTTTCTGTTGAATTATGTGATCTTTTATTGACCAACAGTGATCGATACCATTACTAAAAAAATTACCCAGATATTATGCGTTCTCAGTAATGCTTTTAACTGACGCAGCTGATGTTGGGAGAAATCTCGAGCGTGAACGCTTCGCACAATGCGGCCTTGAACCTCTCCGCCGGCATGTATGGTCGAAACATTTAGCAAGTAACCATCGTTAAAATGTCTTTGTGGCAACTTGACTCTCAGCAATGAGAGGCCAGCCCTTGGCTTCAACGGAAGCTCGTACAGAACGGTCTTGCCTTCGTAGGTGGCGCGCTTGCGGCTAGGGGGCGCATCTTGCGGCGACATCCTGGCGCGCAGGTCGCGTGAGCGGCGCTGGTCACGCGTGATGGGCTTCAGCTCCGACGCCAATCGCGCTAGAAGTGAACCGCTAACAGTCGAGCTGTAAAATGTACCCCCTTCTGCTCATGCTGATTTCGAAGACTGTTTTGCATCTTTCGCATCAATTGTAATGTCGGTTCTTTTTCGACTGTCTAAATTGAAAATCACGAACGTTCCGATAATCACTCGGCATTCGCCAAAGCGCTTGGTTTCCAAAAGCCAGAACGTAAGTTACAAAAATAGTGCAGCAGAATTTTGTGTTTGTCTCGATCTTAGCGTTGTAAAAGCGCTGTGCGCTTTATCACTTGCAGGTACAATGCTGGAATAAGGAAAGTAACTGCGGGGAAGTACTGCCTGCATCCAAGATCGTCCAGCACTTCCATCGAGAATGCGGATACCATTCCATCTGCTGCCCCAAATGCTCGGCCGTTGTTCTTTGCAGCGACGTCTGCAGGCATTTTAGATCGGACTGCTGCACCGCTGCTACGCCTGCTGCACCCGAGTGCGGAGGGGAGGCCAGCTGCAGAAACGGTGCGGCGCTTCTGGCATCGTTCAAGCAGAGCTTAGAAGGACGGGCAGACGAAATGAGAGCACTTCTTGAGCGTCTTCTCGTCGGAAGCGGCGCCAATAGTGACCGGCTCAGTGAAGTTGTTCACGGCGTGAACAACTGTCAAGAAGCACTGAGTGAACTGCGGAGCGGTATTAACGCTCTGAATGACACCATGGGACGAGAAGTGGTCCAAGGAAGGACAGAACAAAGGGAGACTCAGAAGAAATGCTTCGATGAAATAACAGGGTTTAGGAAGGATACGAGGGAACGTTGGGTTGCCAACAGCGAGGGTATGGTAATTCTTTTCAACCGCCTGGATAGACTAGAAAAAGCAGTGATAGGCGAGTCGGAAGAAGCGGCCGGGGAGATCCTTGAAAAGGCTTCCCAGATTTTAGGTGGAATAAAGGAGGTCAAGGAAGGCATGACCGAAAGAAAGAATGCAGGAGACTGCAGCGACGGAGTGTTGGGGCACAGTGAAAGGCAGGTGAGGCGCTGCGAGTTTTTCGTGAAAAATTTTCAATCCCTCCGAGAAAAAGCTTTTAAGGATGGGTGGTCCCAGTACAAAGGAGATAAAGTATATCTATGCGGCTATTTTATGTCACCTGGAGTGCTACTCATTCAAAATGCAAAGCGAAAAATGTCACTCCATGCTTGGTTCTGTTTGTACAGTGGTGCCATGGACGACGCTCTTCAGTGGCCGTTCAAGCCAACAATAAAACTGGCCGTTGTGCACCCAAATGGAGGGGCGGAACGTGAGCTCAGATTCTACTTTTCTAGTGATGATCCTGCTTGTCAAAAGCCGGTGGCATCAGACGATTCTTCGGGACTTTATACCTTACATGCGATTGACCTTGATGATATCATCAGTGACGGCTACGTGAAAGATGACCAGATCAGGGTGAGATTCGAGGTGGTGCCCTGATTATCCCCGGGCCGAGAACAGGGGGGGGGGGGGGGGGGGGGGAAGACAGCTTCGACGCATTTATGCGCGTGCACCTGGAAGCAGTTTTTGTTAAGCTCCAGATTTCACACCGTGACCAATAAAGAACGCTGCTCGTTCATTGCTGCCTCTGACATGCCCCTGCCTGTGTTTATTGCCTACAACAGAAATATTGTAATGAGACAACTCGCACAATTAGTGTGAACGGCCGGTCTTTGTTCAAGCGGTGCTGCTCAGCAGGCCAGCGTTCGCAAACGCGCTCCCGAGCTTCGTCAGCTTCGTCTTCTATCTTCTTCGTCGGCGCTAGCCGCTGGGGCAGCAAACCCCAACTCTCTTTATTACATATATATAAAAGATTACTGTTCTAGGCTCTCAGACGCCGAATTTTGAAATCTAAAAATGATGTAAATAAATGACTGTTTTATGGACGTGGCGATTGTTTAGGTGTGTAAACCTAGGGATAGCGCCGCCGCGGTGGCTCAGTGGCTGTGGTGCTCGGCTGCTGACCCAAAAGACGCGGGTTCGATCCCGGCCGCGGCGGCTGGAATTTCTTTGGAGGAGAAATTCTAGACGCCCGTGTACTGTGCGATGTCAGTGCACGTTAAAGAACCCCAAGTGGTCGAAATTTCCGGAGCCCTCCACTACGGCGTCTCTCATAGCCTTAGTCGCTTTGGGACGTTAAACCCCGTAAACCAACCAACCAAACCTAGGGATAAGACAAAGTTTTATCTCGGACTGCACAGGGGCACTCCCTCCCAGGTAAACATTGCCCACGTCGCTTTCGGATTCGCACATTGTCGTAACTAAACGCATACTTTGTACCTTGTGGGCGCAGCTTGGTTGGCATTGTCCGAATGGATGTAAGCTATAAGCAAGTAGTCTCGGTATTGCCACTTTCGATTTGTCTGGCACCGACAGTATGCTAATTTATGCAGGTGGAAAGAGAGGATCGGATTAGTTTTAGGGAGTTTAGCGTCCCAAAGCGATTCAGGCTATGAGGGACACCGCAGTGAAGGGCTCCGGAAATTTCGACCACCTGGGGTTCTTTAACGTGCGCTGACATCGCACAGAACACGAGCCTCTAGAACTTCGCCTCCGTCGAAAGTCGACTGCCGCGGACGGGATCGAACCCGCGTCTTTCGAGTTAGCAGCCGAACCCTATAACCACTCAGCCACCGCGGCGGCTTGGAGAGGATTATTTTGTTGTATGCTGTTGCTGTCTTGTGATGACCTCGGCTGAAGGCGTGAATTCTAATAGTTTTGGAAAAGCATACAGGGTGTTTTTTTTTTTTTACCGTTTACAGATTAAAAAATAAAAAGGCGCTGATAGTGCCATGAATGCCGCCTTCACAGAATGCATATTCGGCTCGGCGGGCACAAGATAAGACAAAGCGGTCAAATATATTTAATTAGCCAAATTTCGCTAATTATCTTTTTAACCCTTCACTTTTCGCTGCATACTGCAATCGCAATATTGAAGGCTGCAAAGATTCAAAGTGGAACAGATATTGATATTCGCGATTGAATTTTCAGCCTTTTCGTATTCGATTCGGGAACTGCACGCTCAGAGTGCGTCGCAAATCCCGCCCATGATATCCCGCCCACGACAACCGGCAGCACAAAGGCTATAGATGTGACTGCGGCAGACAGGCAATCTAGAAGACCGCATAGTCACTGCCTCCGTGAGCAGCACGCGCTCTTTTTTCGTCATTGGCATTGAAGTGAGATTCACGCTACCTGTTCTCAGCGGCTTCGAAAAAGCAGCCTGATGATAATGTGCAAGATTTTCCTTTCCGCTCTGGCTCGCTGGCTGATCGTCTTGCGATTTATTATTTTTCACCGAAATATTCACTGGTCCGCTGCCGGCTGTAGATTCTGTTAACAGAGCGATCAAGGCTGCAGCAGTAGCTGGGACACCCTGTATATATGAACTCTGAATGCGAGTTGGAATGACAGGGCAGTTTGTCTTTTGTGCAACTGTTCTGCGAATGCAGATTCTTGTTTTAGAGGGCCTTTAATGAGCCGTGTGAGACGCTGGCGTGATTTTCGAGAGATAGAGGGATGTCATGCATGAAGTTTGATTTTTATCGTGGTTTATTCTTCACGTCTCGGAAACCTACACATTCCAAGTTGTTGGGCGAGTTAAAGAAAGAAGGAAGCGACTAATTCCCGAAAGCTGGCCGGTACGCGCTCTTGGAGGCTTTAAACCTGGTTAAAGGTGAGGCTACATGCAAAGAAGATGCGGTCGAACGTAATAGGCGTAACGCATGCGGTTGGGCACCGCACGCTCCATGCGGAGGTCGTGGCTCGTGGGTTCGGAATGCACTGTCGGCATGTGGTTGTCAATACTTTTCCTTTCTGTTCAATTATGTATTCTTTTCATGTCCAACAGTGATCGACAGCATTACTGATAAAAATGACCTGGTATTATGCGTTCTTAGTAATGCTTTTAACTAACGCAGCTGATGTTGGGAGAAGTCTCGAGCGCGGACGCTTCGAACAATACGTCCTTAAACTTCTCCACCATTTGGCGTATGCCGAGCTCAAACAGCAGGCGATCACACATTAAGCCGGTATATAGGGTCGAAAAATATTTAGCAAGTAACCACCGTTAGAATGTCTTTGTGGCACCTTCCCTGTTTGCAATGAAAGCCCAGCGCTTGGTTTCAGCGTAAGCTCCTACAGCACGGTCTTGCCGTCGTAGATGGCGCGCTTGTGGCTAGGCGGCGCATCTTGCGGTGACATCTTGGCGCGCAGGTCGCGTCAGCGGCGCTGGTCACGTGATGGGCTTCAGCGCCGATGGCACTCGCGCTAGAAGTGTGCCATCAACAGGCGAGATTTAAAATGTACTTCCCTCTGCTCATCTTCATTTCAAATACTGTTTCGCTTCTTTCGTATCAATTGTAATGTCGGTTCTTTCGCGACTGTCTGAAAAAAAAAATCCCGACCGTTCCGGTAAACACTCCCCTTTCTCCAAAGCGCTCGGTTCTCAAAAACCTGAACGCAGGTTACAGAAACGGAGCAGCAGAATTTTGTGTTTGTCTCGACTTTTGCGTTGTAAAAGCGGTGTGCGCTTTATCGCTTGCAGGTCCAATGCTGGAATAAGGAAAGTAACTGCGGGGAAGTACTGCCTGCATCCAAGATCGTCCAGCACTTCCATCGAGAATGCGGATACCAATCCATCTGCTGCCCCAAATGGTCGGCCGTTGTTCTTTGCAGCGACGTCTGCAGGCATTTTAGATCGGACTGCTGCACCACTGCTACGCCTGCTGCACCCGAGTGCGGAGGGGAGGCCAGCGGCAGAAACGGTGCGGCGCTTCTGGCATCGTTCAAGCAGAGCTTGGAAGGACGGGCAGACGAAATGAAAGCACTTCTTGAGCGTTTTCGCGTCGGAAGCGGTGCCAATAGTGACCGGCTCAGTGAAGTCCACGGCGTGAACAACTGCCAAGAAGCACTGAGTGAACTGCGGAGCGGTATTAACGCTCTGAATGACACCATGGGACGAGAAGTGGTCCAAGGAATGACAGAACAAAGGGAGACTCAGAAGAAATGCTTCGATGAAATAACAGGGTTTAGGAAGGATACGAGGGAACGTTGGGTTGCCAACAGCGAGGGTATGGTAATTCTTTTCAACCGCCTGGATAGACTAGAAAAAGCAGTGATAGTCGAGTCGGAAGAAGCGGCCGGGGAGATCCTTGAAAAGGCTTCCCAGATTTTAGGTGGAATAAAGGAGGTCAAGGAAATCATGACCGAAAGAACGAATGCAGGAGACTGCAGCGACGGAGTGTTGGGGCACAGTGAAAGGCAGGTGAGGCGCTGCGAGTTTTTCGTGAAAAACTTCCAATCCCCCCGAGAAAAAGCTTTTAAGGATGGGTGGTCCCAGTACAAAGGAGATAAAGTATATCTATGCGGCTATTATATGTCACCTGGATTGCTACTCATTCAAAATGCAACTCCATGCTTGGTTCTGTTTGTACAGTGGTGCCATGGACGACGCTCTTCAGTGGCCGTTCAAGCCAACAATAAAACTGGCCGTTGTGCACCCAAATGGATGGGCGGAACGTGAGCTCAGAGACTGCATTTCTGGTGATGATCCTTTTTGTCAAAAGCCGCTAGCATCAGACGATTCTGCGGGACTTTATACCTCAAATGCGATTGTCCTCGATGATATCATCAGTGACGGCTACGTGAAAGATGGCCAGATCAGGGTGAGATTCGAGGTGCTGCCCTGATTAGCCCCGGGCCGAGACAGCTTCGACGCATTTATGCGCGGGCACCTGGCAGCAGTTTTTCTTAAGCTCCAGATTTCACACCGTGACCAATAAAGAACGCTGCTCGTTCATTGCTGCCTCTGACATTCCCCTGCCTGTGTTTATTGCCTAGAACTGAAATATATATAAAAGATCACTGTTCTAGGCTCTCAGACGCGGAATTTCGGAATCTAAAAATGATATAAATAAATGACTGTTTTATGGACGTGGCGATCGTTTAGGTGTGTAAACCTAGGGATAAGACAAAG
The DNA here is from genome assembly GCF_055824585.1 of Amblyomma mixtum. Classification (NCBI taxonomy): domain Eukaryota; kingdom Metazoa; phylum Arthropoda; class Arachnida; order Ixodida; family Ixodidae; genus Amblyomma; species Amblyomma mixtum. The sequence goes on from NC_143019.1 coordinate 21,226,886, forward strand.
TTTTAACTCGGACTGCGCAGGGGCACTCCCTCCCAGGTAAACAGTGCCCACGTCGCTTTCGGGTTCGCACATTGTCGTAATTAAACGCATACTTTGTACCTTGTGGGCGCAGCTTGGTTGGCATTGTCCGAATGGATGTAAGCTATAAGCAAGTGGTCTCGGTTTTGCCACTTTCGAGTTTTCTGCCACCGACAGTATGCTAATTTATGCGGGTGGAAAGAGAGGATCGGTTTAGTTTTAGGGAGTTTAGCGTCCCAAAGCGATTCAGGCTATGAGGGATACCGCAGTGAAGGGCTCCGGAAATTTCGACCACCTGGGGTTCTTTAACGTGCGCTGACACCGCACAGAACACGGGCCTCTAAAACTTCGCCTGCGTCGAAATTCGACTGCCGTGGCCGGTGATCGAGCACGCGTCTTTCAGATCAGCCGCCGAGCACCATAACCACTGAGCCACCGCGCTGGCATGGAGAGGATCATTTTGTTGTATGCTGTTGCTGTCTCGTGATGACCTCATCCGATGGCGTGAATTCTAAGAGTTTTGGAAAATCATGCAGGGTTTTTTTTTTAACCGTTTAGATTTAAAAAGAAGGCGCTTATAGTGTCGTGAATGCCGCCTTCACGGAATATATATTCGGCTCAGTGGAGACAATATAACGACATAGTGGTCAAATTTATTTCATTAGCCGAATTTCGATAAGTACCTTGTTAACCCTCCACTTAACGCTGCATATTGCAAACGCAATACTGAAGACTGTGAAGATTCTAAGTGCAACAGCTATTGAGATATTGCCGATTCATTTTTCAGGCTTTTCGTATCCGATTCGGGAGCTGAACGCTCAGAGTGCGCCGGAAATCCCGCCCATAGTACTACGTAAGAGATGACGACATACGCCAGCACCAAGGCTAGCTCCGACTGCGGCAGGCAGGCGCTCGAGAAGGGCGCATAGTCTCGCTGTCTCCGTGATGTTGTTGTTGTTGCTGTGACTGAGAGAAGGATTAAAAGGAAAGCGCACGGGGCTGCCGAGTGGCTCGAGCCGAGCCACCACCGCTGGCACGTGCAGATAGAGGAGAGTTGAAAAATAAGAGGAAAGCAAAAACAAGAAAAGATGTGCGCCGCATCAACCGCGTCCGCCCAAGCGGACACTGGCTGAAAAAAAAAAAAAGTGGCCGTAGCCGCTCGTTCGTAAATCAGCAAGCTATCTTTTAGCGTCGTTGGCATTAAATTTAGAGTCATGTTTACTGCCGTCACCGGCTTCGAAAAATCAGCACGATGATAACGCACAAGATTTCCCTTTCCGCTCTGTTAAAAGAACGAACAAGGCTGCTGCAATACTATACACATTGTCACGTTGTAGTGACGGCAGTCTAGCGGTCAGTAGGACACCAACAAGACCTGGAAATGAAGCTCTTTATTTGGGATGACTTGCGCCCGCAAAAGAACTGAATCACTCGGTGGCGGCGTAAGCAACAAACGTGCTCGTCAGTCGTCGAACCACTAATGCCCGCTGCTCGCGGCATCGTTCAATTTAAAGCCGGCAAGGAAACTTCGAGATAACAGGTCGAGATCATCTAGAGTAATCTGGAAACACGTAGATGCAGCTCGGCATGGCTGTGATCAATCGAGATTAGTCCGGTCGCTAGTCGCGTCACGAACACAAATGATAACAGCCCTTTCCTGCGGCCTTGCGCGAACGAACGGACACTACAATGATACGTGGATACAATGATGTTTACTGTCGTCACCGGCTTCGAAAAATCAGCACGATGATAACGCGCGAGATTTCCCTTTCCGCTCTGGCTCGGATAAGAAAGAACTAAAACCGGTGGCTGATCGGCTTGCGATTTATTATTTTTCACCGGAATCTCCACTGGTCCGCTGCCGACTGTAGATTCTGTTAACAGAACGAACAAGGATGCTGCAATACTATGCATATGAATTTTAATGCGCGTTGGAATGGCATTCTCGTTGACCGAGAAGATGCAGAAGGTTGCCGCCTTGGTAAGAATGAATGGCAACGCTCGCCTCGCCTGAAGACTCTACGCCTTCGAGAATCCTGGCCATCCGGTTACGTCACATACGATGCTTGCTAAAATGCACGAACTGTTCCGGACCTCAGGATCTATGCTTCGTTCAAGGATTGCAAAGGGAGTTATCCTGAGTGAAGGATTCGAGATAAATGATCTCGTCTACGTTAGTGCATACCCGGAAGCCAGCATCCGTCAAATCGTCGAGGCCGTTGCATCCACCCGCTAATCAGTCTGGAGAGTGCTCAAGAAGCATAGTTTTTGTTCTTACCACGTTTGCTAACTTAATGAGGGGCGCTCAAAATAGAAGCCGTAAACTGAGTGCGGCCCTCTTGTGGCAGGTGGACAATGTGAAGAGGCTCCAGCTGCGCAAGGACATCGCCTGGATGCTCTTCGACACGCACCTCTCTGACGTCACCTGGAACTGGACGGCGCCCGACGAGCGAGAGAAGCGGCTCAGGGAGTACGTGGCCACCTTCGGATGACGTTATCCGTAGCCCTCCGCAGAGAAAGGGCTAATACTAATACAAATAAGTAAAGAACTCTCGTACACCACGCGCGTATTTTGGAGTGCATCCGAACCGAACCCACGACTATTTCACCTTGGATTTGAGCCCGTACCGCAAGCATTAAAGGGAGTCGTTCAAAACTGTTCGAGAAACAGCGCAGCCCACTTTTGGCGCAAGAGATCCCACATACTTTTTTTTTCTGAGGCAGGGGGGGGGGGGGGGGGGCGTCTGCACGATGATAAGCAGTGTGATGCGTTGTCGGAGCAGCAAAGTAACACAAATTTGAGCAGAGCGTTGGATTTAAGCACAGCGCATGTTCCCAGATGTGCACTAAGTAACGCATTAACATATCTAGTGTGTAGCGCTATTTTAAGCATAAGCGGGAGGAGGAGAGAGAGAGAGAAAACTTTGATTTTTCAGCTGAAGTCCGAGCCTTCTCGGCAAGGAGAGACGAGGCCTCAGTTGGTTCAATAAGAAGCGAGGTACTGGAAGACAGAGCATGTCGGTGACAGTATGGGTGAATAAATCTCTCGGTGTGGTCATTGCTCTGCAAATGATAGGCTGGGCTGGTTTGATGAATTATATTTTACTACACGTCTCCTTGCACTGAGCAGCTAGCGATGTGCACCATGAGGTTATACGAAATGCCGCTAAATGAAGGTCGCCACGTCTTGTGCAGCACAAGCCGGGATCGGATTGGGAAACGTTTATTGCCACCACTGAACCCTAGTGGGCATTATACTAGGTGGCTTCGAGCCCATGGCTCTCGGCAACCTTGCGAGCCCACGCAGTGTCCCGGACTCGCGTCAACGGGTCTGAGCTGGCCAGTATAGCCTCCCACCGCTCTACAGAAGGGACTGGTGGTGGGTCCAGCGGTGGCGGCGCCTTTTTGCTGCTCCATAAATTGTGGTCATATCCGGCTATCTTGTCTCATTTCTTGCAAGTCGGATTGTATTGTGTTGGATACATGTGTGCTAGTCTCGACGGGCTAAAGAAGGCTCGCGTCTGGAGCCGTCGTCACGTTACCTCCTCGCTTTTGTCTAGCTCTTTGTCTGGTGGCGGATAGATCCTCCTTTCCAGTTTAAACTGACTGGTTTATTCGTGAAATGATACGAATGCATCTCTCGTGAAATATGGGGGCTCAACCGGGCTCACTGCTCGACAGACATAACCTGGAGCTATACTGTGAGCCAACTCGTTTCCCCTGTTCCCCGAGTGTGCCGGCACCCATATTAGTCCCACCTCTGTTTGGTCCGAGTCTTGAAGTCTGAGGACTCGTTCTGCCTCCTGGGAGATCATCCGGGAGAGTTGCGGTTTCAGAGTACCTGTTCAAGTGACAAACACCGGCGATTCCCTGACGGCACACGGTGCAAGTGTATGGAAGTGGACTGTGTAAATGAACGCTGACGCGGTCAAGCAGTCGAAGCGGGGTGGGCAGCGGTTGCAACTCTCCAGGAGATGCATAGGAGAGCGTCTTTCGACGTTGACAGTTAAGGTTTGAGCGAATTTACTTGAGAACGATATTATACATACATGCGATGCTAGTGTATCGCAGCTGAGTTCTTGCGCCCGTCTTGAACACTCTATACTTGGCATGCGAGATCTCCCCCTTAGCCGCTTGTATTCTTAGACGGACTGCCACTGACCGAACACCGAAAAGAATCGCTTGGGCTCCTGGCTACCGGGGCTTGCGAGGTAATGAGGCCACTACGCGGCTGCTCATCCAAGCTCTTGTGTCTCGGAGACTGCGGTTCAGGGGAATATTAACACATTATAACGACAGCCACTCTACTCTGTCCTGCAATCATAAAACATTGTGATCCTAACACGGATCGATGATGCCTGCAATGTGGAGAGGCCTGTAATATCTTCCATATGGTCACCTGTGATATATTCCACGTGGTGTGGGGATATACTCAAAATACCAACCTCCCTCCTTCTCCTCTCCCTTCCCGAGAATCATGGGAGACTGCACTCCTCAACTGCTCCTCTCTCGAGTCCCAAAGGGCTCTGGTGAAACGGGCGCGAGACGGGGCCTCGTCATGCGGTGTCCCGGACTAGGGACGCCGACCATGTAGCGGAACCACTCTGTGGCTCCCAAACTCTATTCCCCCAAGGAAAAGTTTTCACCACCCCCACCACCTGGCAAGACGGCCAGATGGGTCTTTTGGTGCGAAAAGCTAGGAAAACACACGGTAGCTTGTCACAACGTGAAAAGGACGGCCATAAAAATATAGCCTGTATTTGATAAGGGCCCAGGCGATTTCCGAACACTTCTTTTTTCTGTCTCGGAGAAATTCGATTTGGCTTTCGTAACCGCTACTTGCCTACGCAAAGTCTCATTAATCGATTCCAGATCTGTGCTGGGCGCTGGGACAACCACCCATCGCCTTCTCTGCAATATAAACGAAACAAAATTACTCCAAACTGCGGTTCAGCAAACTTCGTGTGTACAGTGAGCATTGTGGACCTTTCTCTCTTTCTTCTTTCACTCCCACCTTCCTTCCTTCCCTTACGGCGCGGTCTGGGTGTCACCGATATTTGGGACAATTACTGCGCCATTTTTCTCTCTCAAAAATCAATTTTCAATTTCCAAAGTGGCAGCAGGGGAGTAGCAGAAAGCGAATTGTACTTCAAGCGCAGCAGAGATTAGGAAAAAAAAAAGCTTTTATTGCAGCTTAGAATGGTGCAAGGTGTAGCAAGGTTAAACGCTGAAAAAGCGGCAGCTATGCAAGTGTAAAAGGGGACGCTAAAATAACATTTTTTTTAAAACAGACGCGAGTGGATGCTGACTAGAAAGAGTAAGTTGAACTTACTGCCTCGGCCTAACTAACCTATCGCGCTGCGTCACAAAGAAGAAAGAAAACAGGTTTGAACCTGGCGCATGAAGAAACATAGCCATAAAATTATATGTGCTTGAAACGCGGCGACTATATCATGAATTTAAGCACATTTTCATTCTACAGAGAACACATGCTAAATTAGGATACTAAGTTCAATACAGAAATTATTCAATCGCAATGAGAATTCCTATTGCGTAATATGGAGACCAAAGCAGCGGCCGAGTGATTCGCCAATGACATTCGGCGTGTGCCGATCCATCCCTTTTGCATCGGATGAAAGCACTATAACAGCATGCGATACTTGTACTCTTCAGAAATGCGCTTCGTCCCAATACATATACATATATACTGCAGGCTTGGCGCTCAAGGGGAGGAAGAACAGCAACTTCTGGTCGCCCAGGCGGTCGACATGCTCGGCTTGTAAATTATGGCCGAATAAAGGCCCACTACTACTACTGCTGTATACAGTATACTCCACCACCCTTCGCTTCCATGTATTATGTACATTGAAAGTCGGAAGGGCCCAAAATCGGGAAGTTCAAAAACCAAGAAGGAATAGGGTTCTCTAGCAAAGTGGAGTTTTGGGTCAGTTGGGCGCTTGTCTTCTCTCCCTCTCTTGTCCTCGTTTGTGTCGCGCTAAGCCAACCTGCAAATCAATAATGTTCTTGCATTAAATTCTTACGTTATTCTAATTCATCGGGAGTTTTATTCGAATTCGTTGGGAAATATAGCAACATCAAAATATACGGATATATGATGTAAGCTCCCGAGGGAACGTGGAATCGCCTTATGTTTTGAAGGTGCTCTTTTCTCTCGCCATTAAGCAAAAACAATCGATGTTATTACTGGCGGCAAAATCTGCATAGAAATGGCGGACGACACGCTACCGAGCTCAGTGTTTAGAAAAACGTTTTTCACTACGCTCGCTGTATGGAACAAAAACCAAACAAAGATATGGAACTGAAGGATGCTAAATTCGACTGAAGCAATGAGATCGTTCCTAGGTGGAGCACACTCTCAGAAAAAGCTGAATTTCGCTGTCGACACAGTTGTATACCAAGTGCCTGAAAGAGCTATGCGCGCATCAAGTTAATATTCACATCCAGCTTCACAATCTAGAATGGGAAAACCAAAACTTTCCAGTTATCGCTTGCGTGCTGAGGCTGCTCGTAGACAGTGCGAACGATGAAATCGTGATTGCTTTGACTAGCTGCGTCTCTGCGAAATGTTAATTTTAGAATACCGCTACGGAGTGCTGATTCTAAGTTATTGCTGCTGTGAATAACAGATATATTAATTCACTTAGTGCACTTATCTGTACTGCTCCCCTTCGAGGAAAAATTCGAGGGACACTTAAATTTTGCCCTAAGAGTATGACCCGATAGCCGTATGGGCGCCTTCAGTGGCCTGGGTCCTCATTGTATATGTAATATGTTTGTAATGTTCTTTATTATTTTAAGGATGAGTATCTTGTGTAAGTTAGTATGTGTTGTTGTTGTTTACACTAGTGGACTGCAATTTTATGTCTTTGTTTATTTCATTTTTATTTTCAATCATTATTTCCGTACAAAAAGGCATACACGAAGTCCTTTAACAAAGTCGAATGAACGTTCCTCAGTGATAGAAGTGTGTAGCGCGCCCGGCTCACGACCCAAGAGGCAACGGTTCGAGTCCCGGCTCGAGCATCGTTATTTTCTGCGCGATTTCTTTTCTTTGCACGGAGGCGTTACATAATGGACGTGAAATGACGTTCGCGACCATGTATACCAATGAGGAATTGTGTATTCACGTCATCATTGTTGGACTGTGTGATGAGTGTGGGGTATTTGAATTACCCGCGCGAGGTCACGTGGTGGTGACTTCACACTACTCTAGACCAATCCCGATTTTCGCGACACGCCAACGGTAACGACAACGCCTGGTTCTCCGCTGGTCGGGACCATTCACGCGCGTTAAAATGCGCGCTCGAGAAATTAGTTTTCTGTTCATGCTCGTATGAAATAGATATTGCTGCCCCGCAGAGCCAACGGCGAAGAATGACGGCCTGTGGGGCGATTCGGTGCATCACTGAAAACATTGCGGCGCCACGCCGACAACACAATAAAGAAAAGAACAACACGTGCGCACACTACCAACTGTTTTTGGAAGAACAGGGGCATATTTATGACCCTCACTCACCATTTAACAGAGCTATATCGCTCTCAACCCAGCAAGTGACAAGTAATCTGCAAATGACTAGGCTAAATACAAATCGCAAAACGCTTCTTCTACCCTGCGCACTTCAAGCACTACATTATTGCAAAGATTAGAAAAATAAACGAGACAAATCTCAGCAATAGCAGTGTCAGTCACCCGTAGCAAAAACAGTCAGTACCTTAAACGTAAAAGCAAAACAAAAACGATGTAAAATAATAAACAAAGTAAAATTACAATAAAAGCACCACAACAACGACACCCAGGTTTGGGCGTCGCACGCCAGCGAAAGAAGGGAGAATAATTAGCGGTACAAGTCTTCATAAAAACGTTTCCAGATAGCAAATTTGATTTCTTCAAAGAGCTACAGAGCTGTCACTAACACACACTTGAAGGAATTGTTGAGCGCTAAAAAACCACGGAAAAAGAACGAACACACGGGACGAAGCGAACGCTTCGTCCCGTGTGTTCGTCCTTTTTCCGTGGTTTTTTAGCGCTCAACAATTCCTACAAGTATGTATTTCCAACTAGCCCCAGTAGTAGCTCTTTTGACACTAAACCCACGTGCGGCCATTTGATTGAATCCTAAAGGCTGCAAGAATTTCACGTGCGACCTGATCTCGACTTCTGCTTAGAATACTGCTAAGCACTGTTTCACACTCTCAGTCTATACAGCGGGGAGGCCAATTCAACCCCCCCCCCCCCCCCCTTACTATAGCGATTTCTCATGCTTCCGTGCCCTGTCAATGATGCAAAGTCCCGTCTGGCCTATGTAGACGCTTCCACATGTCAGTGGGATTTCATGCACCACGCTGACGGCGCAGGAAACAACAGACTTGTCATGCCTCTTATCGCAGTCGGGTTTCTTCTTTTGCCCGATCTGTGAGTACAACCCACTCAGCTTTCTGGGTGCGGAGAACACGACAGGTACAGTGTTTGTCAAATGTATAAAGCCCAAGAGGTCGGCTTCTGAGCTCCGAAGTGCGGCACCTCTCGCATACTCAGGGACCCTAATCTCACGAAGGCGGGAAGAACTTAAGTCCACATGCTTCCCAAGCTTAGGAATATCAAATGGGCTTAAAAGCTCCGCTGCACGATTTGAAAGCAAACCCCTTGGGCTGTATATTGTTGACAAATTCTGTACGTCGTAGCGGCTTGCCACGTTTTTAAAGCTGTGAACCACTCGGTGTATGTGGGGGAGCAGTTGTGGTCGCCTAGTTTGCAGCTTGCTATCAGGGTTCTTCTTTCCTTTCATTTTTTGAAGGAGGGCATTACGAAGGCTGCATAACTGATAACTTTCGCCGCATGAACAGCATCCGCGAGGCGAGGAACGAGAGGCAGCTGGTATTGGGGGCGTTGCCGCCTTGACGACCGGCAAGAAAAAAGAAAGGGGGGGGGGGGGGGGGGGGCAGAGCAAGCAAAAAGCGATAAGAGCGCGCATTCCGAGGGGCGGAAATAGTCAGATCGTGCACACCGCCGAGCTGAGAGTGGACGCCTGGAGTGATGCCTCCTGAAATCTGGCAGTACACTGTGGTAGGCTTCTCCGTGGGGCTAGACTGGAAGCCCCTACGCTTCGTGAAACCCATTCCGCCACACAGAGTATGCGGCGTCTGTGGACTGGTGCGGAAGAGGACCGCGTTTCTTCCGTGCGCACACACTGTGTGCGAGTCCTGCTACGAGCAGTGCGCCCAGGACGAAGCCATTGTCTGTCCGCTGGACGGCCATCGCTGTGACGAGGATGACGTTGAACTGAACGAGTTCCCCGTCGAGGAGCTGCTGAAAAGAAAGGCAAGTGCGAAAGAAGGAAGGACTCTGTCTTTTGTGCAACTGTTCTTCGAATGCAGACCCTTGTTATAGAGGGCCTTTAATGAGCCCTGTGAGACGCTGGTGTCATTTTCTAGAGGCTTAGGCATATCATGCATGAAGTTTGATTTTTATCGTGGTTTCTTCTTCACGGCTCGAAAGCTACGCATTCCTTAGAAGGACAAGGTAAGCTGTTGGGCGAGGAGGAAGGAAGAACGAAGCGACAAATTCCCGAAAGCTAGAGGTGCGCGTTCATGGAGCGCTTTAAACTTGATTAAAAGTGAGGCTACATGCAAAGCAGATGCGCTCGAACGTAAAAGGCGTAACTAACGCGGTAGGGTACCACAACGCTAAATGCAGAGGTCGTGGGTTAGGAATGCACTGGCGGCATGTGGTTGTCGATTCATGTCCTTTCTGTTGAATTATGTGACCTTTTATTGACCAACAGTGATCGACACCATTACTGAAAAAAATTCGCCTGATATTATGCGTTCTCAGTAATGCTTTTAACTGACGCAGCTGATGTTGGGAGAAATCTCGAGCGTGAACGCCTCGCACAATGCGGCCTTGAACCTCTCCGCCGGCATGTATGGTCGAAAAATTCAGCAAGTAACCATCGTTAAAATGTCTTTGTGGCAACTTAACTCTCAGCAATGAGAGGCCAGTCCTTGGCTTCAACGGAAGGTCGTACAGAACGGTGTTGCCTTCGTAGGTGGCGCGCTTGTGGCTATGCGGCGCATCTTGCGGCGACATCCTGGCGCGCAGGTCGCGTGAGCGGCGCTGGTCACGTGATGGGCTTCAACGCCGACGCCAATCGCGCTAGAAGTGAACCGCTAACAGTCGAGCTGTAAAATGCACCCCTTCTGCTCATGCTGATTTCGAAGACTGTTTTGCATCTTTCGCATCAATTGTAATGTCGGTTCTTTTTCGACTGTCTAAATTTGAAAATCACGTACGTTCCGATAATCACTCGGCATTCGCCAAAGCGCTTGGTTTCCAAAAGCCTGAACGTAAGTTACAAAAATATTGCAGCAGAATTTTGTGTTTGTCTCGATATTAGCGTTGTAAAAGCGCTGTGCGCTTTATCGCTTGCAGGTCCAATGCTGGAATAAGGAAAGCAACTGCGGGGAAGTACTGCCTGCATCCAAGATCGTCCAGCACTTCCATCAAGAATGCGGATACCATTCCATCTGCTGCCCCAAATGCGCGGCCGTTGTTCTTTGCAGCGACGTCTGCAGGCATTTTAGATCGGACTGCTGCGGTACTGCTACGCCTGCTGCACCCGAGTGCGGAGGGGAGGCCGGCTGCAGAAACGGTGCGGCGCTTCTGGCATCGTTCAAGCAGAGCGTAGAAGGACGGGCAGACGAAATGAGAGCACTTCTTGAGCGTCTTCTCGTCGGAAGCGGCGCCAATAGTGACCGGCTCAGTGAAGTTGTTCACGGCGTGAACAACTGCCAAGAAGCACTGAGTGAACTGCGGAGCGCTATTAACGCTCTGAATGACACCATGGGACGAGAAGTGGTCCAAGGAAGGACCGAACAAAGGGAGACTCAGAAGAAATGCTTCGATGAAATAACAGGGTTTAGGAAGGATACGAGGGAACGTTGGGTTGCCAACAGCGAGGGTATGGTAATTCTTTTCAACCGCCTGGATAGACTGGAAAAAGCAGTGATAGGCGAGTCGGAAGAAGCGGCCGGGGAGATCCTTGAAAAGGCTTCCCAGATTTTAGGTGGCATAAACGAAGTCAAGGAAGGCATGGCCGAAAGAAAGAATGCAGGAGACTGCAGCGACAGAGTGTTGGGGCACAGTGAAAGGCAGGTGAGGCGCTGCGAGTTTTTCGTGAAAGACTTTCAATCCCTCCGAGAAAAAGCTTTTAAGGATGGATGGTCCCAGTACAAAGGAGATAAAGTATATCTATGCGGCTATTTTATGTCACCTGGATTGATACTCATTCAAAATGCAACGCGAAAAATGTCACTCCATGCTTGGTTCTGTTTGTATAGTGGTGCCATGGACGACGCTCTTCAGTGGCCGTTGAAGCCAACAATAAAACTGGCCGTTGTGCACCCAAATGGAGGGGCGGAACGTGAGCTCAGATACTACTTTTCTGGTAATGATCCTGTTTGTCAAAAGCCGGTAGCATCAGACGATTCTGCGGGACTTCATACCACAATTGCGATTGACCTCGATGATATCATCAGTGACGGCTACGTGAAAGATGACCAGATCAGGGTGAGATTCGAGATGCTGCCCTGATTATCCCCGGGCCGAGAACAGGGAGGGGGGGGGGGGGGGGACAGCTTCGACGCATTTATGCGCGTGCACCTGGCAGCAGTTTTTGTTAAGCTCCAGATTTCACACCGTGACCAATAAAGAACGCTGCTCGTTCATTGCTACCTCTGACATGCCCCTGCCTGTGTTTATTGCCTAGAACTGAAATATTGTAATGAGACAACTCGCACAATTAGCGTGTACGGCCGGTCTTTGTTCCAGCTGTGCTGCTCAGCAGGCCAGCGCTCGCAAGCGCGCTCCCGAGCTTCGTCAGCTTCGTCTTCTATCCTGTTCGTCTCCTTCGTCGGCGCTAGCCGCTGGGGCAGCAAACCCCAACTCTCTATATTATTACATATATATAAAAGATCACTGTTCTAGGCTCTCAGACGCGGAATTTTGAAATCTAAAAGTGATGTAAATAAATGACTGTTTTATGGACGTGGCGATTGTTTAGGTGTGTAAACCTAGGGATAAGACAAAGTTTTATCTCGGACTGCACAAGGGCACTCCCTCCCAGGTAAACAGTGCCCACGTCGCTTTCGGATTCGCACATTGTCGTAACTAAACGCATACTTTGTACCTTGTGGGCGCAGCTTGGTTGGCATTGTCCGAATGGATATAAGCTATAAGCAAGTAGTCTCGGTATTGCCACTTTCGATTTGTCTGCCACAGACAGTATGCTAATTTATGTGGGTGGAAAGAGAGGATCGGTTTAGTTTCAGGAAGTTTAGCGTCCCAAAGCGATTCAGGCTATGAGGGACACCGCAGTGAAGGGCTCCGGAAATTTCGACCACCTGGGGTTCTTTGACGTGCGCTGACATCGCACAGAACACGAGCCTCTAGAACTTCGCCTCCGTCGAAAGTCGAGTGCCGCGGTCGGGATCGAACCCGCGTCTTTCGAGTTAGCAGCCGAAGCCTATAACCACTCAGCCACCGCGGCGGCTTGGAGAGGATTATTTTGTTGTATGCTGTTGCTGTCTTGTGATGACCTCGGCTGAAGGCGTGAATTCCAACATTTTTGGAAAAGCGTACAGGGTGTTTTTTTTTTTTTTTACAGTTTACAGATTAAAAAATAAAAAGGCGCTGATAGTGCCATGAATGCCGCCTTCACAGAATGCATATTCGGTTCGGCGGACACAAGATAAGACAAAGTGGTCAAATATATTTAATTAGCCAAATTTCGCTAATTATCTTTTTAACCCTTCACTTTAGGCTGCATATTGCAATCTCAATATTGAAGGCTGCAAATATTCAAAGTAGAACAGATATTGATATTCGCGATTGAATTTTCAGCCTTTTCATATTCGATTCGGGAACTGAACGCTCAGAGTGCGTCGCAAATCCCGCCCATGATATCCCGCCCACGACAACCGGCAGCACAAAGGCTATAGATGCGACTGCGGCAGAGAGGCGCTCGAGAAGAGCGCATAGTCACTGCCTCCGTGAGCAGCACGCGCTCATTTTCGTCATTGTCATTGAATTTAGAGGCACGTTTCGTGCCCTTAGGGGCTTCGAAAAAGCAGCACGATGATAACGCGCTAGATCTGCGTTTCTGCTCTGGCTCGGACAAGAAAGAACGGGTGGCTGATCGGCTTGCGATTTATTATTTTCACCGGATTCTCCACTGGTTCACTGCCGGCTGTAGATTCTCTTAACAGAAGGAACAAGGCTGCTGCAATACAATACATATGAACTCTGAATGCTCGTTGGAGTGGCAGGGCAGCTGCAACCGCGATACTCGTGGACCGAGAAGGTTCAGATGGTTGTCGCCTGCGTAAAAACGAAAAGCAACGCTCGCCTCGCCTCAAGACTCTAGGCCTCCGAGAATCCTGGCAGCCCGGTTCCGTCACATACGATGTTCGCGAAAATGCACGAACTGTTCCGCACCACAGGATCTGCGCTTTATTCACGGGAGGCAAAGGGAGTTATCCTGGGTGAAGAATTCGAGATAAATTTTCTCGCCTACGTTCGTGCTTACCCCGAGGCCAGCATCCGTGAAATCGACGAGGTCGTTGCATCCACCCGCTATTCACTCTGGAGAGTGCTCAAGGAGCATGGTTTTTATCCTTAACACGTTTGCTAACATAATCACGGACGCTCAAAACACAAGCCGTAAACAGCTTACGGCTCTCTTGCGACAGGTGGACGAGGTGAAGAAGCTCCAGCTGCGCAAGAACATCGCCTCGATGCTCTTCGACACACACCTCTCTGACGTCACCTGGAACTGCACGGCGCCCGACGAGCGAGAGAAGCGGCTCAGGGTGTACGTGGCCACCTTCAGATGACGTCCTCTGTAGCCCTCCGCAGAAAAAGGGCGAATACTAATATAAATAACTCTCGTACACTACGCGCGTATTTTGGGGCGCATCCGAACCGAACCGACGACTGTTTAATCTTGGATTTGAGCGCGAACCGCAACGATTAAAGATATGCTTTCCGAACTGTTCGGGAAACAGTGGAGCCCACTTTTAAGGCAAAACCTTTAATGCCTCATCGTTGTCGACAGAAGGTTGCCAGCAGAAGTGCCACGATTTTTCTGGTGAGACCAGAAAAGAAATCATTGTGCAGTTTCGGATTCGAACCTCGATCCTTCCGTTCCACAGCCGACCGTGCCGATTGCTACGCTACTTCCTGCCAACGCATATGAAGTTCTGCCTGTCTAGGACGCTGGAGAGTGTTTGCAGAAGGGCGTCGAATCAGACGGATGCCTCCCAAACGCCCTCCAGTGTCTCCAGCATTTAAGATTCGCAAACAATTGTGTACTTAATTATCATCTTAACCACACATCAGTGACACAGGCAGACAAACCGCGCCAAACGCTTTCGCCTCATCGGACTTTAGGTCAACAGAGTGCAGCCTTGAATTTTTGGCGCAACAAACCCACCATATTTTTTTTTTTGGGGGGGGGGGTGGGGGTGAGGGGGCAGGATGATAAGCAGTGTGATGCGTTGTCGAACCTGCAAACTAACACAGATTCGAACAGTGCGTTGTGATTAAGCCCAGCGCATGTTACCAGAGTGGGCACTAAGCAACCATTAACACACCTAGTGTGTAGGGGTATTTTAAGCGTAAGTGAAAAGGAGAGACGAGGCCCCAGTTGGTTCAGTAAGAAGCGAGGTACTTGAAGAAAGAGCATGTCGGTGACAGTGTGGGTAAATAAATCTCTCGGTGTAGTCGTTGGTCTGTGGATGACAAGCGGGGCTGGTTTGATTAATTATATTGTCACGTAGTGGGTACTACAGTCCGGCGAACAGAAACACAGCGAGAATGTCTTCGAAACGAAACTGTTTATTTGGGCTGACTTGCGCCCGCAAAGAACAGAATCACTCGGCGGCGGCAACTAGCGTGCTCGGCGGTCGTCCAACAGAATGGCCGCCGCTGTCGGGCGTGCCCTTTTTAGAGCTGATAGCGAACATTCGAGAAAAAGGTTGGAAAGTTTCTAGGACATTCTGGCACAAAGTTGAATCGGCCCTGCCTGGATGCGATCAATCGAGGTAAATCTAGGCGCCTCTTGCGTCACCAACGAAGCAATAAAGCGCCCTGCCGGCAGCCTTGAAGCATGAACAAATAAACACAACAAACAAACGCTACCAAGATTCGCGGCAATATTGTATTATACGTCTTCTTGCACTGAACAGCTCTCGACGTGCTCCGTGAAGTTGCACGAAATGCTCCAAAATGAAGGTCGCCACGTCTTGCGCAGCAGAAGCCGGGATCAGATTGGAAAACGTTTATTGCCAGCACTGAGCCCTAGTGCGCATTATGCTAGGTCGCTTCGAGCCCATGGCTCTCGGCAACTTTGCGAGCACACTCAGTGGCCCAGACTTGCGTCAACGGGTCTGAGCTGGCCAGTATAGCCTCCCACCGCTCCAGAGAAGGGACTGGTGGTAGGTCCGCTGGCGGCGGCTCCTTTTTGCAGCTCCATAAAATGTGGTCATAACCGGCTATGTCGTCTCATTGGTTACAAGTCGGATTGTATTGTGTTGGATGCATGTGTGCTAGTCTCGACGGGCTAAAGAAGGCTCGCGTCTAGAGCCGACGCCACGTTACCTCCTCGCTTTTGTCGAGCTCTTTGTCTGGTGGCGGATAGATCCTCTTTTCCAGTTTAAACTGATTGGTGTAGTCGTGAAATGATATGAATGCATCTCTCGTGAAATTTGGGGACTCAACCTGGCTCACTGCTCGATTGACATAACCTCGAGCTATACTGTGAGCCAACTCGTTTCTCCTGTTCCCCGAGTGTGCCGGCACCCATACTAGTTCGACCTCTGTTTGGTCCCAGTCTTGATGTCTTAGGATTCGTTCTTCCTCCTGGGAGATCATCCGGGAGAGTTGCGGTTTCAGAGTGCCTGTTCAAGTGACAAACACCGGGACGGTGCACCACGGGTGACCATGGTACCAGAATAGAGGGAAAACACTAAGAGAACTTAAATCTTCTAACGTGGTGCGAATGCGTAAGCATTAAATGCTACTGTTTCACTTCTGTTGCCTGGTTTCGTGATCCTCACATGTTAACCGTTAATCGTAGACGTGGCCTAGTGGTTTGGGGCATCCGCTTCGGCTGCGGTAGGTGGCTGGTTGGAAACCCACCGCCAGGCATGTTCTTTTTCTTGTATTGTTTATTCTGGTTCTGCGGACACATTCTGCTCAAGATACGCATGAGGCAAGTAATGCTTACGCATTGATAAGGTCTTTCTGTTTCTTCCTATTCTCGTGGTGGACACAGCAAGCGCGCCACTCGCAAGAGCCTACGCTTTTTCTGCAGCCTCAATCGGCACACGTGCAGCCCTCGAGATTCATTGCGAGCGACGCGAGAGCGCCGTGTCCATTGCGTAATCTGCGTGCACTCATGCGGAGCCATGGAGCCATCCTTCGGCGCTGCGCGGAATCCACTGTAACTATCGAAGGCGGCGGAAGTTAGTGGCATGACATGGCATTAGATCCGTCGCTACGAGAACTTTAATCAGAATGGGCGTGGGCGATGTACATCCGGAACTCCAAAAGGAATGGAAAAAAGAGCCGGAATTCAAGGGCAATATGTTTTTCTCATTATTGTGAACGTGCTGTTAGACTGAAGATAAAATCGACACAGATTACCATCTAATGGCATATATCCTTGATTTATTCTGAGCTCATGCATGTCGTAGAATGTAGCTTCAAGAAGTCGCATGCTAGATGCTTTGAGGTGACGTTCTCAGTGTGAACCTTTCTCTTAAAGCATAAAATTGAAATGTGAGGCTGCGTAATTATACAGTAAAGTGTTTCCACTGTCGATGTGTCTAATCTGCGCGCGAACATTTAAAAGGTGAAATATTCCTAAACTAGAGCTGTGATTACGTTATATAGCGCCGCCGTTCTTTTCCGCGTGCAGACTGGCTGTCGTCACCTGCCTCAGGTGATATGGCCTACTGCCGCACCTGCAAAGTGGAACTGCGGCCCCATCTTTGGAACCTGGCTAGCGCACCTGGTTAGCCGCACTGGTTAGCGCGCATGACGGATGGGAAATGTAACAACGGAAAGAACACGCCGTGCGCACCCCCTCAGACATTGTGCGGGAAAGAAATCTAATATGTAAATATTCTAGCCGAAAATTAATTCAATATGCTTAAGAAATGTCGTCCCAAAAACAAATATTTTTGGCTACTTTTGGGCTACGCAAAAATTTCGCTTTTGGCTACGTTTGGGCTACAGCGGAGGCTAATTTGGCTACCTGAGGTCGGAGACATCTGGCAACCCTGCTGGCCAAGAATCTTGATCTCATTCAGTCGCGACCTGCATTGGCATTTTCGGGAATGTTCGGTCAAATTCGTGCCACTCATCATTTAAGGTGTGCTCAAGCTCCCCTGCTCGATCATTAACGCTGCGTCCTGTTTGGCCTATGAAGGCCTTTCCACATGTTACTGGAATCTCATACACAACGCCTTTCGCGCATTTAACAAAGGGCTTGCCGTGCTTTTTGGCGCGTCCGGTCTGCCTGGTTCTCTCCTTTGCCGTGATCGAGCAAAGTCGGCCTAACTTCAGAGGTGCTGAAAACACATGGGCACTCCATACCTGTTGGCCACCTTCCTCAAATTGTGTGCCACCTTGTGAATGTAAGGTACTACTACAGTCTTCGTACCTTCCTTTGGGGCCGTTTTGCACGCTTTTTCTTCCATTTTTGGCATGAGTGTTTCACTCACCACTTTCAGGATAGTGTAGGGGTTGTCCGCATTGTCCAACCGGGACACTTGTTTTATGAAACTGTCACCCATTCTCTGCGGACCAGACCTCGTGAGCGCAGACTCAAGATACATTGCAACAACACCTCTTTTCACTGTCTTCGATTGTGTTGACCCGCATGGCATAAGATCGTTCGCAGCTCGGGGATGACACATCCAACACTGATGCTTTTCTGAGAGAAACATTTTAATGTCCGAAAACTGTAGACTGTTATCATTTGGTACCTTGTGCGTAAAGGTTAAACCTTTACCATGTTGTCCAAAAACATTTCAAACATCATTCGTCACGTGAAGGAACATCTCTTGCATTGTAGCTGCCCAAACTTCGGTTGCCTTGCACAGGGGAGGGCAAGGGAACTTTCAGAAGCTATACCGTGTCTAAACGTGGCTCGATTTTCACGAGGCTTGTGGCAGCGTTTACTTCTTTAGTGAATAGAGGAAATGTTGCGGACAGATTTTATTGTTTAGGTTTCATTTTTTTACCAATTAGACGCAAAGTTCCAGAAAAATGGTGCTTTTAGATATGTCGAACTTTCATGTCATCTCGGGAAAAAACTAAGGCAAATATCAAAATTTCGTCCGCAACATTTCCTCCCCTTTTCTTTCTTGATTGTTAAGCCGCAATTTTTATTCATATCGAACCTAGTGTTTGCGTTTTACAGGCTCTGAAAGTTGCGTATGTACTTTCTGCGAGGATTTGAATTTCACGCTAATATTTTACTAGTGCGACGTGGCTCCGCCTGGCGACAAATTATTTTGTCGCTACTGCACTCTACCACCAACTTCTTGCTTGTCTGCGTTTGTGCAGACACTTTTTTCTTAAAACCTGGACGAACTTGATTTCTTTCTTTCCTTTTTTTCTTGCTTGGGCTGTATTTCGAAAGAATTTTTGCTTTTCTTTTTTTCTCGAGCTTGTGGTGCGAAAAGGAAGCGGGATGCAAGGCCACACCCAAAAGCACCTCACTCTCACCCCCCCCTGCAGCACACACAGTAAGGCATTGTTCGCACCAAAGCACACGTGTTTGGAGTTATCGGGTCAAAATCCGGTTACTGGGTTTATGTAAACGCGCCGAGTCCAGATGATAAATGCAAACTTGTTTTTCACTTCCGCCGTCGCACCTCCGAAGCAGCGGTGGTGTGCCTCAATCTTGGATGCTACCACTGCTCGACGCTTGGTGTCGCTGCTGATGAACCGGTCTCGACTACCTAAAATCGAGTTCATGTAAATACGCGTTGGTCGAGTTGGGTTGACTTCGCTCAGCCCGATCCCCAACTCAACCTGGCGTTATCGGTTCATGTAAACAGAGCTAAGCATGAACTTGCTAATGCAATGCCAAAGTTTGCGTTCAGTCACCATGCATAGCTACAGGACGCTCTCGGTGCTTTTGCAAACCACACTACTCGTCCTTTTAAGTTTTATCCAACTTTGATCTGCTTGGTGCCTTGTTGGTGCTGAGAAAGCGGAAGATGGGTGTTCGGCGCTGGGAAGGCTCGTACGTGAGTAGGCAAAGTAAGCTACAGGCTGCCACTACAACCGAGGACATGCTTCTGTAGCTATCTAAGGAAGGCTATGCGGAAATGGGAAGAAAACCTGTCATAAGGCCTGCTACTATAAGCTGCTTTCTTTCCTTTTATTTTGAGACTGACTAGATAGGTGTTCAACACAAGGAACCTTTTCCGGGTAATGTCCTGGGGATGCACCAAGCCTCTCTTCCGCCATTTTAACCGACCACACCTGTCTGTTCAGGCGAAACCAGTAACCCTACCCTACCATTGTAAAAGAATTTTCGCAGAAAAGACTCAAGGCAGCTTAGGCAACCCGAACCGGAAACGCTAAATTGGTGGGTTACTGGGAATGGTCTATTGTATGACCGCCAGATCCTTCTGTGCTCAATGGCTTGAGAGCTAAGGGCTAACTTTTTTGTGCTTCGGTCCCGGGAACCTTGGCCGCATACCTACAGAAAGTTCTGGGCTCTGCTTTTTGTGCGCGGAAGAACGAATACTTTCGTTAAGTGAACTAGAATCTTTCGTGTCGCGATGTAGTTTACACACCTGGAGGGGCAATAGAACTTCCCTCCTTTTTGGGGTACTCAGGTGCTGCCATCTGTCGACAGAAAAAGTTCAAATCTGAGTTGCCTTGTAGCTGGTGAGCTCTCTTAATTTACTACTGAGCGTCTGCCTTGAAGGGTGCAAAGCAGGTAGTACATAATAGTAAATACGTCGAAAAGAACGAGCAACTGCTGGTATCCATGGCATCCGCCTGAATAGACGCGTTGACAGCAGCCGGACCTTGTCATAGAAAAAGGCAGTGTCGGATGTGGACATCTTTCCCTTTTCCTGTTTCTTTTTCCGAGAAGTGGGGGACACGAGAATAGTTTTGCACAGGGGGCTTCCTTCTCGCCTCCTAGAGCTTTCTTCCCTCTCCTTCCCCTTGGTTTGGTCTTCAAAGGTCTCTCGATCCACACCTAAAAATAATGTCATTCGAAAATGATGGCATCGACGATAAGTGAAAAAAACATAGTCGAACTGAAGGATATCAGCACGCATAAAGTATGTTTAAAATTGTTGTGCAGTGTTTCAAAAGCGGGTGAGAACATTTGTGTGCCGTATTATAAGCTTAAAATATCATTTCCGGCCAATCTGCACCGCTTTAGCCATCAAAAGCCAAGCTAAGTACAAAGTCAACTACAAATCCGATAAATGTAAACAAACAAAATGGCTGGCATGGTGGCGCGCGGACACGCGCGGAGCTTGGAAATGTCTTCCAAAAGGTGAACTGCTCAGTTACGTCTTTAAGTACCTTCGAGCCTAACGAACATGGCACGCCAACGAACAAGCATCACGCATCCCAAAATGTCCGACGGTCGCGGGAAAGACGCTGCTTCAAGCTCGGCCGCTGCGGTAGGCTGCTGAGACCGAGAGTAACAGCTATACACGACAGCCTCTAGTGTGAACAGATTCACACAAACATTAACTTTTTTTAGCAGAACTAAATAAATGCACTTTCTAGGTTTGGCAGTGGGCACATTATTTTTTTCGCATCGCTTGTTCCTGCTGCGTATCTGGTTTCCAGAGTACGCACTCGGTTCGAGATCGAATGCGAATGAGTTCCCCTAACTCATTCGATGGCGAATGTCATTCGAACCTAATGACATTACATGTTCCCGTGTAGCAGTCGATTAATGACATTAGGTGCTAATTTCATTCGGTTCGAATGACATTAGATTTGCTAGTGTGACAGGGGTATTAGAATGCGCAGCTACAAAAAGAAATTTAACGAAGAAAATGACACATTTGCTGTGTGCGGCACATTTGTAGAAACAATTGAATATTTCATACTCAAATGTGATGGCATGATGTCCATGAGCGCACAGTCACTCTTCCTGAGGCCCTAGGGTTTAGAGCTAACGATGATAATGCAAGGAAATCTACGGTGGAAGTTAACAAAAAGCGTCTGAAAGATTGGTGGCTGAAATGCAGAGAGGTGACAGAAGGTTAGAAGTGTAGGAAAAATTATTTGAAGAAAATGGAGAATTGTAGTAATTTGCGACACAGATAAACAAAAATAAATAAGAAAAAAAAGCCGAGCATGGTGGCAGCTGCCTCCACCGCGTTTCAAAGGGGACGCTCCAACCTTCCATCCATCCATCTGATTAGAGAATCTAAAGAGCTGGTTTTTGCAACGTAGATTGCAACGATGAGCGGTAAGTGCCGCGGGACAACGCGCTCGTGCTACGCCAACTGCAGACACGGAAGAGACGGTTTTGGTTGATAGCATCCTCGATCACCCGCGCCGGTGCGCACCGGGGCGCCTTGGTGTGCACCATCCATCCTCGATGAACTGCACCGGTGCGCACCCGCGGTCCTCGATCACCGGAAGCGCACCCTACCGGGTCAGTTTTTCGTTGCTCCGACTCGCACCCGGAAAATCGGCGGTTCGCAAGGGTGCAATCCCGGCAAGCATTGCGGGACGCGTACTGCGGAAGAGCCGCCTTTAGCCGTACACGGTGGCCCATACTATCCTGCTCGTGTCTGCGCACGCACTCACGCAAAGGAGCAGAGAATACGGATGGTTGCCGCTATTGATGAACTGCTGTCCAGTTCGTCTGATAGCGAAGATGACATGATAATCCACTTGATAGCCTAAACACGGTGATGAACGACAACAAATTAGTTTATCGGGTCGTCAGGCGCCTCGCCGACACCGGAGTGAGCGTCTGTTTACATAGCACTGCTTGGCATACATAGCTGCAGTGTGCACGGCCTTTGACACGTGAAATGTGTGATTTATTTGCAGTTCCGAAAGCACTTTCGGGAGAGCAGGAACGTGTGATCGGTGTTCTGGTTTACAATCAAATGCCCGCGCCAGAAGAAAGGCACCCTAAAGGCGGCGCTGCATGCACGAGTCCCTGCGGCGCGCAGGTTGTCCCCGATGTTGACCCTCGCCGGTGCACCACTGCCGCGGTGCGCAGGGAACCGCGCTGGTTTCGGGGCGCACCTGGTGCGAGGTGATCGAGGACGCTATAAGCAAACTTTGGTGGCCGTCCTGCGTTTTTTTAGGATGCACTTCGTTCAAGATTTTTGCAGGTCAACCTAAGGTTAAAGTGTGACACTCTATATCACGGTCAGGTATGTAATACAGTTCGGAAATCAGCGCCTCTGCGCCGATACGTAGTCCACAGTTATGTAAGAAGCACCGCAGACGCGCCGCAGCTGTCGAGTGGCGCCGAGTCACCGATCACTTCCCTGCGAATGTGCCTGAACTACATGCGGCTCTCCGGTTTCATGGAAGCGCTGCTGTCGTTGACTGCTATCCGAGCTTATATCCCGGAATCGAGGGGAACTAAACACGCGACCAACTTTCGTCGCGGCGCCTGTTTTCTCGGCCGGCTCGAGACCAAGGTTACTGGTCAACGATGTTGGTGGCCATCCTCCCAGGTGATGTCGGCGCCGTACTAGCGCGCCTGTCCGACGAGGAGGTCGACAATTATAAGTCCGCGAAAAGAGCACTTTACAGGTACTTTGGCATTCGTGGCGGGGCGGACACTAAAGACCGATGTGAAGGAAGCGGGCAGCGCTCCCATCTGTGTGTCAGCGACCAGCCTAGGAACCCCGCTTGGTCAGCTGGTAACACAGCCGTTGCTGAGGGGAGTAACGACAGGGCAGGTTCAAGCCCAGAAAGGAACGCAGCTGCAGGGGCAGTATTTGTCGACTTAGAGGCCGTGAAAAAAAGTTTTAACAACTCGACGAGAATAAAGCCAAAGTAGCCGTCTCCAGCTCTGAGGCCGAGGTTGCTTTGACGAGTGGGGCCGATGCTTTCCCTCGGGAAGACAGTAGTGAGCTCGCAGGCCAGTGCAGTGAGGGAATCAAAGGAAACTTTCCTTCGATGCGGCTGGCGAACAATAGTAGCCAAGTACTGGAGACGCTTGACTGTAATCAGAGTGACAGTGAGTCAGTTGTGTGCGCCGCTGAAACCCCAGGCCAGAACACAGTGTTAACCAAACAGTGTGGTTCAGGTAGAGTTGCGGGCCAGGTAGCTAGGATCATGGGGTCGTATATCAAGCCTCAGGAGAGCGAGTTGCTATAGGTTCAGCGGAAAGTAAAATGCAATCGAGACAATTTGGGGCTACGACGTGGAATGACTCATCGAAAGCGCGAGCCGATAGTTCAAGTGGGAAGTGCGGCTCGGTGCTGAGTCAAAGAGCGGATGTGAAAGGTGAGGGAACCGCGAGAAAGGGGGGTGCGCAAGACAGAACAGCTATGACAGTTTCTGGAAAGCAGCCGCGCGAAAGAAGAGCCAAGCGAAGAGGTTGTCCGCAGAGAAAGGACAACAGATGGGCCCAAAACATTGTAAGAGTGAGGGAAAAATCGGCGCTAGGCATACATAGGACACGAAAACAGGACATCAAAAAAGAGCGATTATTCGATAATTCGCGGGGCAGTTCGCTGCTTTTTGAGGCTAGGACAGGGACTCTGAGAACAAAAACGTATAGGTCCAAATTTGAAGAAGTGGATATTTTGTGCTCTGCTTGTAAAACGGAAACGGAGACCATAGAGCACTTGGTTCTGAGGTGCGCAGAACTCCGCCCAGCCCTCCCAGAGGGGGCAGCAACGGCCATAGAGATTTGGTTGGTTGGTAACAACTTTATTCATAGTCCTGCAGAGCTTTCGCCGACGGGGCCTTAGGTCTCCCATGTGTGGACGTCGAGGCGCTGCCTCGCCGTCGCCTCGCGGGCCTGCTGGACGGCCCAGAGTTGGTCCCCGAGGCTGGGGCTGCGCAAGGCAGCGGCCAACCGCGGCGGGAGGGTTCCGGAATTAGCACCGTGAAGGTTTTTCTTACAGTCCCAGAGCATGTGAGTTAAAGTGGCTACATTGGCGTTGCAGACCTTGCATATATTTGTCGGGTATGTACCGGGGTAAAGCCTGTGGTATAGTTCCGGGTTGGGGTACGTGAGCGTCTGCCCTCTGCCTGGCCCGCCATAGAGATAGCGCTGGGATTTACTGGGGAGGACGGGCGAGTGGATGGGAAAAGCGTGACATTGACGAAGGGGAGGTTGGAGGATTGGTGGCGGAAATCAAGGGAGGGGTGAATTTCGAGGGGGAAAGGATAGACAGATTAGGCATTGTAAGAGCGAAAGGGAAAGAAAGGGAAAGGAAAAATAAATCAACAATGGGGGAAGTATAGGCTAGGTGGCGAAAGCTACCGCCCGGTACAAAGGGTAAAGCCATTATCATCCATCCATCCATCCATCCATCCATCCATCCATCCATCCATCCATCCATCCATCCATCCATCCATCCATCCATCCATCCATCCATCCATCCATCCATCCATCCATCCATCCATCCATCCATCCGAGGCTGACACCGCCACCGCAGCACTCCAGATGCAATTGGCACCGCAGGGAAGCCAGATTGACTAGACGGGTTCGCACAAAGCGAAAGCCACCTGCCGCATCGTGGGGACGTTGTGGAAGTGCTCGCAGGATGAGTAAAAGTCGCAGTGGGCCGCAGAGAAGCAAGTACAGCTGTCACTCGAAAGAAAGCAACAGAACGCGCTCCTGTAAAAAAAAAAAAAGGGGGGGGGGGGGGGGGAGGAGCGACGGCTATTCAGGACTCGAGAGAGGAGTGCACGAAGGCATTTCTTTCACACTCGATCGTCCCCCTCACACATTCTTTTCAAGTCCTGCTCAGGTGTTGCAGACGGGCAGCGTGACTCATTCAAGGGAAGCTCATACCTCTTTACATTCCTCTGGCGAAAATACGCCTAAGTTTGGCCTCCTTTACCAAGCTCTTTTTTTTTCCTTGGTCTCTGGTGTCAGTGGCCTATTTGTGATTTTATTTATTTTTATTTTATTTTATTTAGAACATACTGCAGGCCTACAGTAGGCCCAAGCAGGAGGGGCGAATACATAATATATGCAAAAAAGAACAGGTGTAGCAAAATTGAAAAATGTTAAATACAAGTTGTAACACAAAATACAGCTATAAATACAAGGCTCAGATGCAAAATACAAAAAGTAAACGTAGAAATAAATGGCTCTCAAATTAAGGAGGAGGAGGAGGATATAGAAGAGGAAAGGCAGGGAGGTTAACCGATGCTGTGAAGAAAACATTGAGTCAAAAGAATCAGCTCTGGTTAAGAGATCTGGCGGACACCTGTTCCACTCCTCAATGGTGCGTGGAAAAAATGAGTATTTAAAGGCGTTAATCCTAGCACTGTAAGGGGTTAATGATTGTGTATGATGATATTGTGTTTGGCGCGTAGTGTTAGGTTTAAGGAAGGGGTCTGCATTCGTCGACAGTTTATGGTTTTTTAGTAAGAAAAGTAGTTTCAGTCTTTGAATTTTCCGGCGCAGCTGTAATGTTTCAATACCGTGAGTTCGCATGAAGGTCGTTGGTGAGTCAGTTACACGATACTTTGAAAAAATAAAATGGACGGCTTTGCGTTGAATCATTTCAAGGGCTTCGATGTTACGTTTAGTGTAGGGATCCCAGACGGTGCACGCATATTCTAGTGATGGTCTTATTATTGAAAATTAGGTTAATTTTTTAAGTTCAGGTGGGGCAAGTTTTAGTTTATGTCTAAGAAAGCAGAGTTTACGAAAGGCTGAGGAGCATACGTTTGATACATGTTTATTCCAGCTAAGGTTTTTCGTTATTGTAACTTCTAGATACTTGTACTCGCTGACTTCGGTCAGAAGGTGAGATGAAATATTGTAAATAAATGAGAAGAAAGTCTTTTTGTTAGTTATCGTCATGTATACTGTTTTTTCTAAATTTAGCTTCATGTCCCATTTATTACATCATGTATGTATGTTCTGAAGATTGGAGTTTAGTAAAACTTGATCATCTTGGCAAGTAATTTGGTGAAATAAAACGCAGTCATCTGCAAATAATCTAATTTGAACAGGGGTAGTTATAACGTTAATAATGTCATTGATATATATCAAAAAGAGGAGAGGTCCGAGGACGCTTCCTTGTGGGACGCCTGAAGTGACCGGCAGGTGGTTTGAATAGCAATCATTAATACAAACAAATTGTGTGCGGTGAGAAAGGTATGAGGAAATCCAACGAACTGTGAAATTAGGAAGACCAATAAGTTCAAATTAGTTTGGCATGAGAAATAACATCAAAGGTTTTGCTCAAGTCTAAAAAAATAACATCCATTTGACCAGCGCTATTTAGTACACTTGCAAAAGTATGAATGACAGAAGTTAGCTGAGTGACAGTGGAAAAGTCTTTTCGAAACCCGTGCTGATGGGGGGTAAGTACCTTGTTATCGTTTAGAAATGTAGTTATGTAGTTAGCTATGATATGCTCAGCAAGTTTGGAACATGTAGAAGTTATTGATATGGGACGATAATTAGGAATCAAGGCAGGATCACCCTTTTTCAGCACGGGCACAATCCGCGCTTTCCTCCAGTCGGAAGGAATGCTTCCTGTTTCAAATGATTTGCGGAAAATAACAACCAGGAACTCTGTGATGGCTTCTGCATAACGGCGCAAAAAAATATTTGGTATCCCGTCAGGTCCAGCGGACGCTTTAGGTTTGAGGTTAAGTAGCATGGAGAATACGCCAGATGAAGAAACAACGTCGGGGGTCGAGTTGGGAGACATGGTACTGGGTTGAACAAATAAACCATGATGAGAAAACACACTATGAAAATACTTATTGAATGCCTCAGAGATTTGCGATTTATCAGCAAGCTGCACACCTTGACATGAAATGCGCGTAATTGTTTTTTTCTTTTTCGATAAAAACTTCCAGAACTTATGTGGTGAGTCACGAAGAAAATTTGGCAGGCTATGCTGAAAGTAATTTTGTTTGGCCTGGCGCAACGCGCTTGTGAAGTTAGCCTGATGTACTTTAACTATATTTCGACAGGTACCCCCACGCTTCAGACGTTTAATTTTTCTTTTCAAATGTATTATTTCTCGCGTGAGCCAAGGAGTTTTTTTACACGTTTTCTTTGTTCTATTAGGAATGTAGTTATCAATGCAGTACGTACAGATTTCTTTAAATTTATTCCAGAGTTCATCAACATTAGTTCCTTGAAATATATCAAGGTGTAAGCTGAAGTAGTCTAACACATTTTCATCATTAGCTCTGCAGAAGTTTTTCACGGAAATAATTTTTGCAGGTTCCCTGTCGACATTTTGTTGAATGGGACAAGTAAAAACCACCATGCAGTGATCAGATAACCCAGTTTCAACTGAAACAGTAAAACGTTCTGTTTCTTGGCTGAGAAAGACGAGGTCGAGAATAGATGCAGCTTCACCGTGTATGCGCGTTGGGTGCTTAACTCCCTGTTGCAAATTATGAATCAGCATAATATCACACATGTATGAAGCATTTATGTCATTGTTTGTACTAGGGAAGGGACTATTCCAGTCAATATTTGGGAGATTAAAATCACCGACAAGGTATATTTTATCACGGCGAAATTTAGACATGTGATCGGACAGATCACATAAATATTGAGGTGGTGAATCAGGTGGTCAGTATACAGCAAAAAGCAGAAACGATCTACCCCCGTACGACAGTTTTAAAGTCACACTTTCATGGTTAGCTATTTGCTGCAACGTGTGTGTCTCTGTGTTTTGATTCACCAGGACCGCAACTCCCCCTCCACGTGTTGCTCTATCACGGCGAAAAACTTGATAAGAGCGGGGGAAAACAGTTTCATCATCACTATCATCGTACCCGTCGGGCAACGTACAACGTCGTACCCTTTAAATACAAGCCAACATTTATTTGTACAAACTGTGCCTTTCAGACTTCTAATTGCCCGGTAGGGTCCAGAGTGCACAAAATTCGACTTGCAACATTAAAAGAAAAAAGATGATGGGGCCTACGTGAGCGCTGTTCTCGCACGGAGCCTATGCCATTATATGCAGACACGGAGTGAGGGAATAGTTGCATCCCGTCTTTTTAAATAAAATAAATGAATGAACTTTAAAGACACTGTGGGTAACGCGCATGTTTGTTAACTTTGTTGGAATTTTTTAACACTCATGGCTCCCGAGTTGCAATTCAATACCCGCAATCGTACACATACAAAGCGGCGACGATGCGGTTGAAGCTGTGTTGGTCATATGGCGTTTCTTCCGCCAAACGGTGCAGAGCGACAGGTGAAGTAGATAACGGTTTGCCATCCACTTTCGGCAAACGAAATGGAAGCAATGCTTTACGGAACCGCATCACTGCAATATAAAAGTTTCTATTCCACTCTGACTGCCTTGAAGGCGCGGCAAATCGGATTAAAGAGTCTCATAAAAGGGCGCTCGAGGTTGCCTATAATGCGCTTGCATTATGTAGAGTACAGGCTACCGAGTGGTCTGCCGCATAGAGCTTCTCAAAAAGCAGCCAATCATTTACAGTACATATTTTAAAACTCTCCCTTCCACGCTTCGCTGCGATCTGCGGTGCAGAGCTTTCGCCCGAATCCGTGCGCAATGCGTCACGCAATGATCGTTGCGTCGCAGCGAAGTGCTGTGATTGGTTCACCGTGGCGTCTCTTTCTGACGTCACGCAGCTCACATGGCCGCGGCCGGAAGCTCGGCTCCTCCCCCCGCGCGCTTCGCAGCCGGCGCAGTAGTCCCGATATTTGAGCGCGCAAAAAGTGACGAGGGGGAGGAAGGCTTTTTTTTTCCAGTTCAACCAAGTCATCCAACACATTTAACCAAGTTGGCTGATCTGGCAGTGCCTGATACACTTCCCTCAGACGTATGACACCTTCAATTAAAAGCTCGCGTGGAGATCTCACAACAACTTCTGCATTGTTGAATTGTGTCCTTGTTTTCCATAAACTATGGAGGCCAAGGAGCATAATAGTGTTGTAAGGGATGTCCTGTTTTCCTACCGGTAAGAACCTGATGTCATGCGGGTGTAGCGGTAAATCTTTCTTTAAGGTTCTTTGAAGCACATCCCAGAAGAAAAACTGCATCCCAACAATCTAAAAACACGTGATCTATTGTTTTAGGTTTTTTACATAGAAAACAATCTGTTGACCAAGGGACAAAGAGTCCTTTATCATGCATCCATGTTTTGACCGACAGAGTTCCGGTATGAAGTTTGAAGAAGAAAGTTTTCAAAGATGGGCAAACTGGCATTCTTTTAACCCTTCTGAGCACATCTGCTCCTGGGCCTCCGCAGTTTGAAAATCGGTAAATGGGTACAGGGAGCATTGATTCAATTAAATCTTTATACAGATTTTTTCTAGTGACATTGGAGAGGTACTGCATTGAAAATTGCACTTGTAACATTCTGCACGCGAGCACAACTTCACGCAGATAACCTCTCACTGTACCACGCATGTTTTCAACAGAGCATACTAGAACTCCTGGTAGCAATCGACATAAACGAACTGCATAACTGTGCGAAGAAAAATATCGTTCTGGTCGCGAAGAAACATAAAGCGGGACACGATTTGTCGTACAAATAAATGAACCTGCCGTGTCAGTGCAAGCGTTGCTGACAAGTTTTACTTCTTTGTACCAGTTGTGAAAATGCAATAAACAAAAAAAAGAGAGGGAGAGGAAGGCGCGAAGACGCATTAATTCAAATTTTGACTACAACTGACTCAGCTTCCGCAAAACGACCGCCTCAGAGTTTCTAGTAAACAATTGCAGACTAGCTGTAATCGTTAGAAAAATTATAAATTATTATTTTATCACTAGGTTAACGGCAATTGTTAACTCACTTTTTCTGTGCCTGATCACATGGATAAGAAGCGAAATACAAAATGGCTTTCCGTAAGCAGCACGTAGTACATCAGATGCAATCCAAAATAAAAGAATTTTACGTTTTAATTACGGCTCGTTTATTCCCGGCAGAATAGCGCTTTATAGTAATACGTATTGGTTTGATTGTATTCTTTTTGCGTGCGGTTTCTTGCAGAACAGTGCCCCCAAAAATATTTGCGGGCGCCAGGAACTGTGTTGAAAACCTTCCCGACGTGTCAGAATATTACCAGCGTGTGCTATGGTCTCCTAGGCCCCAAGCGCCACCGCAGCTTGTCCGCCTTTTCCAACAACTGCGCTAAATGAAGGAAGCCCGGCGTCACCTACTGACTCTATTAATTGGTCCTCACTACCTGTCGGGGACGTTGCC
Organism: Amblyomma mixtum; assembly: GCF_055824585.1. Lineage (NCBI taxonomy): Eukaryota > Metazoa > Arthropoda > Arachnida > Ixodida > Ixodidae > Amblyomma > Amblyomma mixtum. The sequence continues at coordinate 21,257,364 of NC_143019.1, forward strand.
GCACTCCCAATGTGCAACGCCTACGGCTGACCCCGACAACAGCCACGATCCGGACCATATCCAAGATCTTCGAGTGACTGCGATGCTCACATCCTTTGTGGATGTCCTCCGTGCTCTGCTCTCTAGCCTGCGCACGCCAGGAGAACACAACGCACTGCAAGTACTGGACGCGCTGCATCCAGTTATTGCGGCTACACTTAACTGGCTACACTTAACTGCAGCGACTGGATAAGGGACAGAATGTAGTCCTTGCCCCTTCTATCTTTCCCTTTAAAAATGCCCTCATCCCTCTTCCGAGTTACAGGGTAGCCAACTGGAACACCCTTCCGGTTAGCTTCCCTCTTTATTTGTCTATGCCTCTGCACAAGCAGCGGTTTTTGTGTTAGTCACCACACTAATACATAAAGATGGCGTAGTGCATAACTGCAGAATGAAACTTAGCCCGAATTCTAAAACGCTCCTTACCTTACTAAGGGCGCCTCAAACACCGTAAGGCGACCTTATGTCAATTCTGAAACGTCCCTTACAAAGGGGCCCTAAGTTAAGGGCTCCTTGGTGCTTCCCTACGCTAAGGTAGCCGGCATGCTACCTTCATGCTTCCTAACCCCGCTCCTCTAACTGAAGGCAAGCTTCTCTGCAAAACTCTGCACGCGGGACGGTCGTTTGCGCACGCTCTTTTGCGGCGTTCGCCCGTGCTGCTCGCCCGCGCACGGGCGAGCGCCGTATGAGCGCCGTGTTCTTTTTTTTTTTTTTTCTGATTGCTGCGTATGTGTGCGCGTCGGGCCGTTGCTCTTCGGCTTTCCCGAACACGGTGTTCCCGAGTTCGTCCAGGTGCTACATCCCTGTGCCGCTGGAAACAGGGAGTAATGCAGGCAATTCTGTTCGTCACCCAGAACGGCAGCTTTGAAAGCTACGTCAGGTTTTTGCGCCGCGCGCGTTAACTCTTGCGCTGCCGTGTGTACGAGCTGCCGCGGTTTCGCGACAACGGCGTCTGGCCGATGGGCTGTACCCTCTCGAGCGCTACAACGACCAGGAATTCTTGGCCCGATATCGCTTTTCCAAACAAGCTGTGTGCTGGCTATTCTTCAAGAGCTACAGATACATGCGAGTGCAGACAACAGAGGATCTCCGCTACCGACCGCACTTGAAGCTCCTCATCACGCACCGGTTTTACGGAAGTGGCGCGATGCAGACTCTGGCGGGAGATTTGGTGAATATTTCTCAGCCTGCTGTCAGCAGTAGCATTTGTGTAGTGACGTAAATGATCTGTGTGCGTCTCTTTCCGAAGTACGTCCGCCTTCCGAGTGTTTCTGATGCAAAGCCGACGATGACAAGATTTTACGGCATCGGAGGTTTCCCCGGCGTTAGTGTGTGCATTGGCTGTACGCATATGCCCACAAAAAGCCCCGATAGAGACAACGCTAAAGTGTACAGGAGCAGGAAAGGTTTCTTCTCGACAAATGTGCAGGTAAGTAACATTTCAATCAATCAATCAATCAATCAATCAATCAATCAATCAATCAATCAATCAATCAATCAATCAATCAATCAATTATTTTTATTTCTGACTCCAAAAAGTGACAGAGGAGTTTCAGATAAAGCTGTCATAGACAGCTTGACTGAGCCGCAGCCCCCTTATGCCGGGCAGCTGTGAGAGGCGACGAAAAAAAAAAAGTCACAGTAAAACACATTATTAACACCCAGAACAATCTTACCTGTCGTTTGTACATATGTGCAATTTACATGGTCATCCAAACATCATTACATAAGTTTGGTACCTTTTAGCAGTACAACAACAAGCACAATGAAAAAACAGTACAAATTAGAGAAAGCAAAAACACCACTTAGTGCAGTTTAAAGAAAAAAATCATTTTGTAACACAGTCTATGTATAAGCAATGCAGTTCACGGTGAGTGCAGGTAAACAAGTTGAAATTGGCAAATTTGTATGCATTTAGAAGTGAAGGAAGTGTATATTGCAGGTGCTGTTTACCAGTATTTATGCGCAGTATAGGCACCAACTAGGTTTAGGCTCTCTAAAAGGGTAAATCGCTTCTTTTTCTTTCAGATTTGCCAGATGTCGAATATGGCTTGCGTTATTTTCGGTTTCTAATTTAAAGAAAACACTCAATCGATATTGATTTATACCAATATCGACTGATATTTCACATCTAGTACAATTTTTGTCGTTGGCAAGAAATGTGTCTCCAGAAAAGTGCCTCTTGGTGTGTGAAGGTTTGCGGCAGTGTTCAACGGTACACATCCCTCAAGGATGTGCATGTCATGCTATGCGCGGTAGGGTGTCTAGCCATTCCACAGCAGGCAGAAGTGCCAAGCAGTATTCATATGGGAACCTATGGAAAGGCGTTTAGCTGTCTGGCTTTGACAGCCTATTCCTTTTCACGTGAGAGATCACACACAGCATACAGGTGCACGCACAGAACATCATACACAAAAATGTTGTGAGCCTGGTGTAGGCGCACTTTTGCAGAGCAGTTTACAAGGCAAAAGGGCACACTACAGTTTAATGTATACCTGGCATTATCCACACATGCCACAAGCCTTGCAATGCCCCTACGTCCCACAGCCCTTTACCGTCAACCTAGCCTGCGTGGGCTCGGGTTGGCATAGCTGGCTGCCCATTTAGCCTTGGCACGACTGGCCGAGGAGCTGCTGAGTGCTTAATTTGTCACTAAGTAAAGTGTTTCTCTCTCTCACATGCCACAGTGGTCTGAACTTCCTTTCCTTGTTTCCTTTACAGGCTGTCACATGCCCTGAACTTCAGTTTTACGACGTTGTGTCAAGTTGGCCCAGTTCTGTTCACGATAACCACATCTTCTGCAACAGCCGAGTGATGGTGAGCTACCAACAAAAGGCAGTATGTGGTGTCCTCTTGCAGATCAAGGATATGCATGTTTGCCCTTTCTGATGACACCACTCCGGAACCCGCAAACTTGCACACAGAATAGGCAAGAGAAGCAATTTTGCAACACCAGTGTGTGATATGCATGTGTTAATTATTTTTCATGCTCCCAGTTGGTACAACAGGAGCCATATTAAGACGTGGAACTCAGTAGAGCGAGCATTTGGAGTGTGGAAGAGGAGATTCTTGTGCCTGGGAAAGAAGCTCAAAACGAAGACTGAGCAGTCAGCTGCCATCATCACGGCATGCGCAGCACTGATAACATTGCGTGTTCCCTGAGGGACCCAGTTCCAAATGGCGATGAGCCCGAAGAGGTTGACGCAAGACCATGCCCCCCTGACAACCTTCTGGGCACCCAGCTGTGACCACGACTTATTCAGCGATGCATCACAAACAACTAGAGTAGAGCTGGCAGTTAGACGGATTTTGCTTAGAGGTAAAGTTGTGTGTTAAATGCTTTGCAATTGCAAGTGAATATCAGCATGAACTGACAATACTGCAGGAATGCTAAAATGACCTAAAGAGTTGATAAAGGGTTGAATGACAGTGGCACAATACTAGGTACAATGATTTTATTCAGTGCTGCTTTGCAGAGAAAGCCTCGAGTTGCTTGGCAAGTACAGCTTGCTTAAGCTTCTGCATTTTTTCTTTTTCTCGCAAGACACGCATGTTCATCTAATGAATTGCATTTCTTTTGTGCCTTTCATCAGTGTTTTGCTGCTCTTTTAGCACATGCTCGTCTACAATCATTTTCAGCCTTGATTGATGTTCAATGCTCCTTTGTGTCCACTCATCCTCTGTAGCTTGAAGCCGTGCTTTCAGGTACTGTCGACAGAGCTTCCTCCACTGCAGCAACACGGCCACTTTGCCGATGGTGAACCACTGGCTCGGTTCCTGTGTTGTCGCTGCGTGTAGGCCGGGGAGTTGCCTCCTCTACTTCGGCTGCCAGCCTGGCATTGCGGACAGCAGGTGCTGGCGAGCTGTGGAGCACATCATCCATCCATTGGGCTGCCATTAGCTTGGCTGTCTTGTGTGTATTCTGCAAGAAATTGTGATAAAGCATTTCAATACGTTCTTGCTCAAATCAAGCAAATAAATGTCCCTGAACGAAAGTAGCCCTCCTTCCTTGGCGTCTTAAGCACAAGACTGACAGCACATCACTGTGCACAGCAAATATTTGCTGCTGTGATCTAATGTAAAGCATCAAGACAGTAAATAAGCCACAAAAAACATTACAACTACCTTTTCAGACACATGAGCTTTTTCAGAATACTGTGACTTTACAAATGGGCTGAGGAATCTAGCACATGCAGATGCACATTCCAGAACAGCTGCCTGCATTCCAGGACAACAGAGCAGTAAGGCATTTGGAGTATCCGCAAGTTACAGAAAGCGGCAAAACGATTTTGATTTAGCATCAATACGATGTACTGTCGCTCTCGGTATGACTCGCAACACGCTTCAGGTGGTACGAGCTCACGTCACGAATAGATGCGAGTCGGGTGCTGCTGTAAAGTTCTAAATATAGCTGTCGAGTAGCGTGCCCGCATGCCTGGTTCTGTATTTTCTATCGAACGCACACCCGGAGAAGGTGGCCGACAGAGCGTCGCAGGTAATCATGATCGCGACTGTAGTACAGTGGTTAACTTGTTAGTAATCATTTCAGCTTTTGCGTTCATTACACAGGTTCTACTACAAGCAAAATGCGTGGTACGGTGATAGCAGCACTGAAAAATTGAACCAAACGCTCCTTGCTTTCAAAGTAGCTTCCAAAATATTCAAAGTATTTTGGTCTCGACTTCAAGCAGCGAGGTCGGCGCCGGCCACCGCAACATTGCACAACGGAATGTTAAAGAAGAAACGGAAACTTACCCGTCGCGTCACTTCTTTTTTTTGCCTCGCGTTCTCCTTTTTAAGCTTTCGTTTCAAACAGTCCCACAACTTCTTCAGCTCTCCGACTACTCGTGGGCGAACGTTGAGCCGTGCGCCGCCGCCGGAGCAGATCGCGGCGGCCACGGTTGAGCATACTGTTGTTGTCCGAGCGTAAGCGCTCCCGTGCTCTTGATTTCGCGTTGAGCGAGACGGCATCAGTCTTCTTGCATTCCACTGCATTTCTATATTTGCTTACAAGCTCGATAGAGGTCTTTCTCGTCTTCGGTGAAGTACGCTCGGCCGAGCACGGCACGACGACCTGCGACCGCACTCGGCGCACACAGCAAGTACGTGTTGCCCTTGTTGCCAGAGGAGCCTGTTTCTCCGCCGCGTGCAACATTTTTCAAAACTTTCAGCGAGAACGTGAGCAATAGAATTCGCATTGTGCCCGGATATATCAATATAAATGTAGGTTCTTAAACGCAATTAGTTTTTTTTGTCAAATGTTAGCATATTCTTCATATTTATAGCATATACCCTCGACAACAGAAGGGTCCGGGTGCCCTTTAGGGCTCCTTACGTGAGGGAGGGTGAAGTGGCGTGAAGGGAGCTTTCAGAATTCGGGGTGGCCCTCGAAGGGCGCCTTACGTTTAGGGGGCATGAAGGCCTCCTTTGGTAAGGTAAGGAAATGGTCTTAGGTAAGGAGCGTTTTAGAATTCGGCCCTAAAAGGCCCAAACTCTGAAAGCTTCCTTTCCTTAGAAGTCTTCCTAACCTTACGTGAGGCCGCCTTTCCGCGAATGTTCGATGGAGGAAGCCAGCTTACTCTGAAAGCTCTCCTCGCCTCTCCTCAAGTAAGGAACGCATGCCGCGTGTCTGGGTTTGAGGGTTCCTTCACATCGGCCAATAGGACGCCGAGTAGGAAGTTGCATTCCCGTGGTGACAACAAACATGGCGGCGCCCTTCGAAGCTGGGCCCCTCGATTCAAACTGAATTCGTCGTCGTTACTGCGTTTTTCAGTGCGTTCGCTGGCCATAAATGAGCCATCGGTCTTTCACTTCCTCTCATCTCGCCTCTAAGGAAAGTATGAGGGATAAATTTGCCTTAATTTTTTATTTAGATTGGCGATTCAGCCGCTGTTAGGCTTAAGACCATCGGTTTGTTGACAGAAATAGTTTCCGTCCTAACAACGAGATGGCGCCACTAGGTTGAGCTAGGCGGAAAACTCGTCCACCAGATGCAAAGGGTATAGCCACGTAAACGTCAATCGTCATGTCATTGCGTCGCTGTTTGCATAAGCTGAATTAAAAGTGGAAATTTGAGAAACGTTGTAACGTCCCGCAAAATACCTGCGTTTAGCGTAAGTAAGCATGCACACGCTTATGGTACATTGACAGCGTCGATTTATGCTATTTGCTAGCCATATCTCTCACGCCACGAGCGGCGACGTGGTGGCCCGGAGGTGTGAACGAGGCAACATTTCGGCGGCGGCGGATTTCGCTCGCTCTCGCCGCCGAATGCCCAAGTGTGACAGAGCCACACCGTTGCGGAATCGGAACGCAAATTCTTCCTCTGAGTGCACTTCCACTGGATTCACCGCGTCGCGAAGCAACCTAGCTGTTCGAGGATACAGGTACACTTCATCGAATGCGTATTCACAAGCACGGTTAAAAAATTGCGTGTAGTCGCCCGCGTAGCGGTCAGTCCACGCTGTCATTTTCTCCCGCCTGCTCAACTGCACTCACGCCGGGCTCGCGTCCTAGCGCCGCGTGAGTGTGCGGAGTCACTTATGGCAGCAGTGAGGTGAAGCACTCCTCCAGGGCCAGGAGCGACGTAAGGACGCATGAAGGCAGCTGGCAGCTGCCTCAAATGTGAGGAGGCACCAAGGACGACCTTACTTAGGGCTCCTCAGTAAGGAAGCTTTCAGATTGACATGAGGGCTCCTCACTGCAGTGAAGGCTCCCTTACTGAAGTAAGGAAGCTTTCAGAGTTTGGGGGTAAGAACTAAATGCTGTGTGTCCTGCGCACCCCTTGAAAAACAAACGCTTTTCTTCGCAACCTGCGACTTACGTACACCTTGTCGTACGTCCCTCTCGGTTCCCATCAAGTCGGTTAATTTATTTTTGTAGGAACGGCAACTACGAAGTACTAGGGACTTCACAAGAACTGCCTGTGAAACATAAGCGCGTGGCTTAACCGTCCGCTTTTGCGTCCTCTAGCACTTTTTGACCCGGGTCCTCCTGACTGCGCTGTTGCGACCACTAGAAAAAAGTCCCAAGGCCGGATATTTATTTTAGATTAATTTATAAACGCAATATCTGGCCAGTCAATGAGCACTTATTTACTCAATACAAATGCATTCATTCTTTTTCTTTCTTTTATTTGTTGCAGACATTTGCGATAAGCATGCCTCGACGTGTAGCTGTCGGGCATGCTGGACGGCCCTGGGGATCGAAAGTGCCTGCTTGAAAGATGGATGAATCGTGTCTTGCGGCCTCTCTTGACGAACCAGAAGCCAACGGTTAGAAAATGTCAAAACCGATCAGCGCTCTAAGTGTTGTTGAAACATTACTTACTTACTGTTGAAACATTACTCACATAAGCCACTTACTGTTAAGCGCGTGGTGAGAGAGCAACTAGCGAAATGAACACAGTGTGCATGAGGTATATATAGGCACCACTTTATTGCCATCACAAAATGATCATTATCAGAGCAGGCATGTTGCCGGTTCCTTTCTAGCATATGGTCCCGTAAAAAGAGAGCAAAAATTTGTGCAGCTAAGCCTCATGGCAAAGCGCAGTAATCATTGAAAGCTGTTACAGCTTGGTTCAGCCATTTCTTACTGCATTTGGCCGTTGATTCCATATCGTGAGCCGTAAGAGAAAGCCTCGGCGTGCCAATACGATTTAGGGAAATCTGACCAGGCCCCCCACCGGTTCTACCCTGTCTCAATCTTGCCTTCTGCCCTTAAATCTTCCGTAAAACGGACACGGAAATTTCCTACTCTCCATTTGTATACCTACCAACCAGGGCAAGCGGTGAACAATGAATTGAATTTAAATTATGAAAACAAAATACACCACTTAAGTTACGCGAATTCAATTCGCCCAGTAATTAAGGCCTTACGGCTCACGCTGTGATACCAAGGCAAAATGCATGCCTTTATGGCTAAACAAACTGAAACAGCTTAGGACACATTTTTAAAGGAACACGTGAACAACATTCAGTGCGGCATAGTTCACTCCGGGGAAACAAGCACGTCGCTCAAGCGCAAGAAATGCCTTATGCGACGAAGACAAAGTTCGGGCAGGTCACCCAGTTGCGTCTTCCCGTCATCCCTGGCGCTGCACTCTATGCCGTCACGCACTACGCCTGCGAGGCGCATGAACTCTGTGAAGTCTTGCAGTCCGAGCACACACCGAGCAATCAGCTTCTTAGCTTGAGCTTCGTCGACAAACGGCGTCGCCTGAAGCTCGTCTACCAAGGTCGGAGAGGCGCAGACTCTCTCGAAGGCCTCCGCAGTGTACTTCACATGGGTGCCGGCGACGAAGCGAGCAGCGCGCTTTGCCAAGACTCGGTTCCTGTTTAGGATGTCCTGGATGGCCAGGCGCTCTCTAATATAATCATGGCCACTATGAAGGCAGCGTAGGTCCTGCAGAGCGTAGTTATGCGCAAGCTCTAGCTTTGAGAGCTCTGCGATGAACGCGATGAAAGCTCTGAGACTGGGAGCGTGTAATGTGAAACTACGGAGGGCTCGACTTCGGAGCAGGAGGCTGGCGAGCGGTGCCATGTCACAGAAATTCTGCCTCGAGAAGATGAAGGTAATGCTTCTGATGCTCGTATTTCGGCACACGGCGTCGCATATAGCGGGTCCGCACACATTCCAGCACTGTTTAGAGCACTGCAATTCCAGACTCAGCGCCAGGTGTGTGATGCTAGTCGTGCTCTGGATCAGCTCAACGATGGGCGTTGCGGCTGGCTCTGTCGCACCGTTAAAGCCCAAAATCGAGTACACCCGTAGCGTGATGTGCGTGAGGTTTTTGGACACGGTCGCTCTGTCCACAGCGGTCTGGAGCCGGGCGAGGGGCACTGTGTACGAGGGGCAGCCACTGTCTGGGTAGTGCACCAAGCAGGGGCCCTTGACGACGACTGTGTCTTGCAGGCCACATTCAGAGAGTGTTTTGCAGATTTCCCATCTGTGGCGACCGAGGTTTTCGACGATGATCTTCTTCAGCGACTTGTTCGTGGTCGCCGCTCGACAAAATTTCTGGCACTCTAAGAGGCTAAAGCCGCACATTGAGAATGTCAGTTCCGTGATGGAGGTGTCATTCTCTAGCAGAGCGGAGATCCAGGGCTTTACAAAGTCATCGTTGTGCCGAAAGTGGCACCATCGGCATTCATGCCAATGGAATCCTTCAACTACTTCGTCATCATGGTTGTAGCTGCACGTGAAGCTGAAGTGCCTGAGTGTCTTGTTGGTGCGCAGAAGCTTCTTTATTGCAGTGGCGTACTGCAACTTGAGCTTGCTCACCTCTAGCTTGAGCCTAACCAGCACCTTGTGAGTAGCCAGGGCATCGCAGATAGTCAAGACGTCCATGTCCGGACCATATTTAGGGTCTTTAATAAACACCGATCTCAGGGATGTATTCAGCCTCAGGTACGTTCCGAGAGCGACATGCGGGTTGCCTATGCCGTAGGGTGCACTGCCACTGTTGAGAATCGTTGACGAGAGTGACAGGTCTCGGATGCTCCTGTTTCGGAAAAGCCCTGCTAGGAAGGTGCTGGCGTCCTCAGGGTACACACGGACCGCCAAAGCTATAAGCGTCTCCAAGGAAGCTGTTCCCGCGAGAAAAGCCGCAAGATCGGCAATCAAGTTCCCGTGAAAGTTCACGGACAGGTCGAGCGATTTCAACCGTGTCAAGCAAATTACAGTCGCTGCAAGGGCGCCGGAGATAACGACCCTCGGCGACCTCAAGTCCAACGAAAGCCTCTTCAGCCCCAGCGCGTCGCGAACTGCGGAACAGATAATTTTTTCATGGCCGGTGAGGATATCGTCGTTGATTGTGACTTCCGCAACGCACCGGTGCGTAGTTAGGAGGTGATACAGAAGCGTCGCGGCTTGGCGCCTTTCTTTCATTATATTGAGGCTTCTCGTGCATGTGCCGTCACTCGACTTAACGAGGATGAGCTTCGATTCCGCGTCCTCTTGTAGTTCCAGCCCCACGGCCCAGAAGAAGTTGTTCCAAGCTTTCATGTTGGTTACGATGTGGCACAGATGGCCTTCCCTGCTCGTGCATGGTCGACGATGGTCGACTATTAGACCGGCGTACTGGCTGCAGACTCCGTCCATCTGTTCCAATGGCAGTGACGGGGCCTTTGTCACGTGAACCTGTTCGGGTACCTCAAAGCTTTCGGGCGCTTCATCGTTTTCACGCTCCTCTACGCCTGCGGGCTCCTCAACGCCTGGGGATGCCTCGACTTCGGCAGGCGCCTCGCCGTCGGCGGGCACCTGCTCATCTTCGGGTACTTCTTTGTGTTTGGGCACATCAGCCGCCTCGGGAACTTTCACCTCCACGGGAACGTGAACCTCTTCGGACTCCGAAACCTTTTTGGACGCCAAAACCTCCGCTTGGTCAGTTATGACGGCAGCGCTTTCATCTTGCCGCTTCCGCTTGGGCATGGTGGCAGCCCCGTACGGATGGAACTGGCCTGCACAAAAAGCGTCGCAGGGTGAACATAAGGCCGTTGGCGCAGCTCAAATCACTAAACACGTTTAGTACTGATCTCGCCCAGGCTGGTGACATATGGAATGTACAGCGCCAGGGCGAAACGTACTGAGTCGTGGGTTGTGACAAAGGCCGTGCTCAAGTTTTTATGAGAAACAGACCTGGATACCCGTCTGTGCACTACCTACACGGTTTAGTCTGTTTATTGGTTTCACATGCGTGAGAGTGCACATTTGTGTTTTCATGGAGCCCCTACTGCAGTATGTGTTAATGACATTCGTCGGTGTGTGTGTTCAAGACATGAATTTCACGCTCGTCCAGTCACCGCGATGCGCGTGCCAACGAGTGTGCGTGTGTGTGGACAGCACCTATGAAACCCATTGTTTAATGCCATCATCAACCTTCATTCGCACTTTCCATATCCTCCCCTTCGCTTTCCCCAGTGTGGAATAGCAGGCCAGGGCCATGTTACCACCGGCCGACCTCTCCACCTTTCCCTCATTATAATTCCTTTCTCTCTCCCTGTACAGCATCTTCAAATAAATCATGCAGCATGCATGTTTTACAGTAACGCGTCCGCAATTGCCATGATGTCCTGCATTCATCTGATTACTCAAACAGGCGTGTCCCACAACGGCCTAGTTGGAGTGTAACGCTACCTGGAAAACATGTTGGCATCATAATCCTAATCATGGGGCAAGCTAAGAGATTTCTTAATTCGTTCCGTGCCTTCTTCCCCTACTCTGTGGAATAAGATCTATCCGTGCAGTACCAGCATGGAACCGACGGTGTCACGGGCAAGCCATTTATCCATCCAGAGAAGAGATCAGAAAGAGAACTTGAGACGATGCTTAAAGGTGCACTGAAGAGGAATCTGAACTGGTATTTTTGCCGCTGGAACTCGATCTACATGTCGCGAGCGCTCATAGAAAATGAGAATTGTTGCTCTGCACGGCCGATTTCCGGAATTTAAATCCGATTAAACGTGCCGGCTCCCGCCTTCTTGTTTTTAATTCCCCGCACATGGTGGAAAGGGGGGGGGGGGGGGGGGAGTCGAGCAACTTTTCAAACAGACCCGTGGCCGCTTGCCGTTCTTCCACCGGCGGAGTGATGCGTATACCTATCGGCGAAATCAAAGAGTCCATGCGTATTTTTATTTCCGTGGGCCTAATTTGCAGCTATGTAGTCTCTCTAGCAACGGAGTGATCCGTTCGGCGTTTTAATCACTCGCCACCACACATTCTTTTTCTACAACACACAACCACCATTTATTTACATGGATGAGAAAAGGCGGCACATTCATCATCGACCACGGCAAGTCCACCACACCACACACACTCCTAACACATCCTCTGACTCACTCACACGCACACTCTGGTCGCTTGACTGCGCGCTTTCCTTTCCCTCCGCTCTGACGTCAGCCACTTTGACCTCTGACCCCTCCGCATTCCTCCGACACTGAGACGTCTCCTTTCTTCCCTCAACCAGTTCTGCACCCTTCCGTGGTCGTGTAGCCGGACATGTCAGCGTGCGCTGCTGCGTTTTATTGCTGTTGCGTTCGTGAGTGCTGGCTAGGAAATTGCTTGTCATCGTGATACCTAAATCTTTGCGTGTCGTGACCTGCTGTTGAAGCAATGGGTCGCTGCTGCGTGCCCAACTGTAGAGGAAACTATGACAACGGGCCAAAAGTGCTTGTGTTTTCGTTCCCAAAAGACTCACGTAGGATTACGTGGGAGCGTGCTGTTCGCCGCGACGACGTCGACATACGGACTGTGCGAGATTCTAAGGTACTGTACGTTGTGTCTGCGCATCGAAGCAATCGTTGAAGTCTAATAATTTATCACGGTGCTAAAATATGGACAAGGTGCGGTTCTAAAATTCATGGGACGCGATGTTTGACCTAGACTGCTGGTATCAGTAAATATTATATCTTTTTCTCTTATGTACCAGGCAGTGTTCTTGTGTGGTTGAAAGATACAAATTTTCATGTTCAGCGCGGGCGTTCATTTCATGGTTAAATAAATATGCCTATGAATATCATCGAATTTTGCAGAGAACATATATACACTAACGAGATATATTCTTGCATCTTGATTCAACGTTTCGACTATATTTAGTGTGCGTACTGTTTTGGCTAAATAATGCTCAGTATATTTAGGTAATTGAAGCGATTCTATGCATTTGCGCAATGAATAAAGGCGTCTATGACATGGGTGCGCAGTGTCGCATACAAGTAGCTGCACTGAACTTGGTTCAAACTTGAAATAAAAAAGTGAACAGAAAGGGCAATATTTTGGTCCTTGAAGGACTTTTTCCTGCGCTGCTTTTCTGGTATGCGCTCGACCTACATTTCGAACCTCAAAATGGAATCTTTAATAGAATCGTGTGGGCTGGCGCACGAACGGAAAAAGCTTGCCATTTGTAAATATGTATATAATTTGTAAATATGTGAATAAAGTCTTGTGACCACTGTTCCTTACGATCCCTGGCGTTTCTTTTACGGAAGTTTCATATCTAGGTATGCTACGTGCAACATATTAAACATAAAATTCATTCTTTAATATCATCATCAACCTTCATTCGCCCTTTCCCTTTCCTCCCCTTCGCTTTCCCCAGTGTGGAGTAGCAGACCAGGCCCATGTTACCATCGGCTGACCTCTCCACCTTTCCGCATTAAAATTCCTTTCCCCCTCTCTGTACAGCATCTTGAAATAAATCATGCAGCATGCATGTTTTACAGTAACGCGTCCGCAGTTGCCATGATGTCCTGCCTTCATCTGATTATTCAAACAGGCGTGTCCCACAACGGCCTAGTTGGAGTGTAACGCTGCCTGGAAAACATGTTGGCATCATAATCCTAAACATGGGGCAAGCTAAGAGATTTCTCAATTCGTTCAGCGCCTTCTTCCCCTACCCTGTGGAATAAGATCTATCCCTGCAGTACCAGCATAGAAGAGATGAGAAAGAGAACTTGAGAGGATGCTTAAAGGTGCACTGAAGAGGAATCTGAACTGGTATTTTTGCCGCTGGAACTCAATCTACATGTCCCGAGCGCTCTTAGAAAATGAGAATTGTTGCTCTGCACGGCCGATTTCCGGAATTTAAATCCGATTTAACGTGCCGGTTCCCGCCTTTCTTTTAATTCCCCGCACACGGTGGGGAATTCTTTTAATTCCCCGCAACTTTTCAAACAGACCCGTGGCCGCTTGCCGCTCTTCCACCGGCGGAGTGATGCGTAGCTATCGGCGAAATCAAAGACTCCATGCGTATTTTTATTTCCGTGGGCCTAACTTGCAGCTATGTAGTCTCCGACTGGCTTTATTTATTCACGGGAAGCGGAAAAAGAAAATAAAAGCGAAAGGACAGTCCCCACGCGACTGCCTGAAGCGTACTCCAAGCGTTGGTAGACCCCTCCCAACGCGTGCGGGAAATCAATATATAAAGGCAGCAGTCGGATGTTAATCCAAATTAAATTATAGAAATCGGACGCTCAGGGCAATAGTTCGAAGTTTCTAAGAATGCTCGGAATGTGTAGATCGAGTTCCCGCGGTAAAGAGACAAGTTTAGATTCCTCTTCAGTGCACCTTTAAGTATCATCAAAAAAGTGTCACAAGGATGCGTTCTTAAAGGGTCAGTCTACTCACCGAGATGAGTGTATAAATAATGGCATATTCTGGTAGTTGGCACCCTATAACATCCATAACGAGGGGTCTGCGCCCGGTTTAGGCAGGAATTTATATTTTATTTCGGCGTTAAAAGTCGCGTAAAAAAGCATGGTGGCGACCCCAAACGTTCATTTTGTTCAAGAAAGTGGTAGTCTTTTTTTGTATAAGCATAAGTGAATATACTACGTACCATTTGTATGCCCCAATGTCAGAGAAACGCACGTTTTGTTCTAGTAAACTGTAGAAGGCGTACCGCTCGCTTTTTCTGTAAATCACATGAATATTTATAGTTACACGTACGCAAAACGCAGGCACATTCCCACTTTTAGTTCAGCGTATGCTAGCAGAGACGCAAAAATAAACTCAGCCTATAGTGGCGCCATCTGGTCGTCAGGACGGGAACCATTGCTGTAAACAAACCGACTCTCCACTTAAGCCTAGGAGCGGCAGAATCGTCACTCTAATTATTAAAATAAAGCAAATTTATCTCTTATATGTTTTCTTAGAGGCGAGATGAGACGAAGCGAAAGACAGGCGCCCCATTTATGGCCTGTGAACGCGCTGAAAAAGGCAGCAACAACGAGAATTCAGTCCGAAGCGAGAGGTCCGGCTTCGACGGGCGCCGCCATGTTTGTCGCCGCGCGGCGGAAATCCAGATGGTTGCCAGATGAGACTACCATCTCATACAGATGTGTTCCCACATTAATAAATTCTATTTTAAAATGTTCTACCGCACTCCTTGGCACCACAGCTGGCTAAACGGTAATTTGAGTGAAGAGCTATCGGTTGCCGCAAAGAAAATATGGTCGATAAAATTCAGTAGACTGACCCTTTAAGTAACCAAAGGAACAGAAAAGACGAGAATTCATAAATGAAGCCAACAACACACGAGTGTCACGGCGTCGCGCAGAATTTATAATCATCATCATGAGACTACGTCCACTGTAGAAGAAAGGCATCTCCGATGCATCTTCAATTTAAATAGTCGTGTGCCAACTGCGCACAGCTTTTTCCTGCAAACTTATTGATCTCTTCGACCCATCTATCTGACTGTCTGCCGTACCGTGCTATGCCTGCCTTCGTTTGGTACACAGTCCGTTACCGGTAAAGACCTTCGGTAATCCTGCCTGCGCAGTACATGGCCTCGTTAAGTCCACTTCTGTTTCTTTGTTTCGACTGGGTTGTCACTGGCCCGCGTTTGTTCCCTGACCCATTCTGCCCTCTTTCAGTCTCTTAACATTACGCATTTCATTTTCATACCTCGCTCAGTTGTGCACAATTTAAGCTGAACCCTTTTCGTTAGCTTCCACGCCCCTGCCCCGTAGGTTAGTACCGGTAAGATATATCCGTTATTGAGTTTTCTCTTACGGGGTATTCACGAACTGAGAGAAGCGACCAAATGCGCCCCACTCCATTCTTATATTTATTTCTCTGTCGTGATCCGTATCCGCGGTCACTACCTGCCCTCAGTAAACGTACTGCCTTACCACTTTCAGAGGCTGAATACTAATTGTAAGCTGTCGCTTTCTTGCGAGACTGTTCAGTATTACTTTGGTTTTTGGCGCACTAATTTTCAGAACGACCATTCTGCTCTGCAGGTCTAAGTCATTGATCATACTCTGCAATTCATCCCCTGTGTGACTTAGCAAGGAAATATCAGCGAACCGTAAATTACTAAAGTATTCATAAATTCTTATCCCAACTGTTCTCAATCCAAGCCTCTCAATAGCTCTTGTAAATGGGCGGACAACTTCATGGAGAATCCGGAAATGTTGGGCGATGTTAAGTGTACACTGATAGCAAGATTAAGGATTAGTTTAAATATCACAAATGAACAAAGACTTATTTGAGACCGAAAAAACAATAGCGCGAAATGGAAACAAACACAAGAACGACCGACGCAGGACATGCACTAACTTCATCTGACTTCATTTCGTGTCAAGCCAGCAAATATATAGCAAAATAAGGCATGCGCAAAAACAGTAACACAGAGCATCAACAAAACCGTTCAAAATATGACATCTCGGTCTTGAAAAGTATCGCTCACACAATCTATTCCCGTCTTTTTTATGTCGAAAGACTCCAAAACCTCCCCTGCCTTCGTATCTGTACTCCTGCTCAGAATCATGACCTCCAGAAGTCGTGGTTCACATTTCTTGCAGTGCTTGCATCTGTTTTGCTCCCGCGCAAGTTCTGCCGCACGGTTACATACGAAACATTCGGCACAGTGCTGTGAAATATGTACACCTCCTGGTTCTTTTAGCGACCGTGCATACTCAGCACCACGGTCAATAATGCACCGCCGTGTTTGGCCCATATAGGCTTCTCCGCACGTCACTGGTATCTCGCATGCCACACCTGTGCAGCACAGGTGTGGCATACGAGATACCAGTGACCTGTGTCGTGCGGGTTCACGAGCTGCGTAGCAACGGTAATGAGAAGAAAAAATGAAATAGCAGTGCACAAGAATGTATGCCGTCCTAAAGCACACCAGTTGCAAGGATTGCCACGGTCATGAAGCGTCCACTTGAAATGAAAAGCAATTGCTACAAGTGCCCCTCAGGCAGTGCTGCCAACCCAAGGGACATTTCCCTGGATCTACAGAATTTCGCCGATGTTTAAGGGAAATATGATTTTTTGTATAATGTGGAGAAATTTCATTTCTTCGGAGAGTTTTTTTTTTTTTTTATCTCTGGGAAGACCGTATAAGCTTCTCGTTGCCTTTTCTCTACAAGTGACGGAGTCCCGCAGAACACCGACGCGCGCTCGAGTAAAGCCTGCTTCACATGCAAGGGAATACGCCGTGTTGCTGCGGCGCAAAGGCTGTTTATAGCCATCGCGGCGGCTCTAGAAGTCAGAGCGGCGATGTTCCAACAAGCTGCTATGTGCTGCTCAATTTTCAGTTGCTTGCATGCATGGGAACCAGCCTTTACTCGGACGTAGTCGGACATGTATGGTCTCTGACGTGGCCAGTGGCACCCGCTTCTGTGATCTGGCGCGCCACTGCCTTCCCTCAACACGCGCGTCGCTTCTTCACGTTGTGTTTGGAGCTCGCTGCACGACGTGGAATTCTTATATAGGAAGCATATCTGCACTTTTGTTTTGATAACGTCTGGTAATGGGGTAGCTGCATGATAAAACTTGGTACGGAACTACGCATAAATATCCGTTTTTTCACAATTGAACACTATTTTTCGTATCTAGAGAAATCTAGGCAATTTTTGGTCGCAAATTGTAGGATAAGCGGCTCTGGAGGTTGGCAGCACTGCCCTATAGTACTGCCTGCCACTCACAACAAAAAAATAATACGATAGTAAATTAGCCCCCCCACGTAGTGGACAACGCAGCAAGGTATGGAAAGAAAAATGATACGTGCGACGTTAGGAGACCGGAAGCGGGCAGAGTTGGTGAGGAAACAAACGCGGGTTAGTGGCATCCCTGTCGAAATCAAGAGGAAGAAATGGGCTTCGGCTGAGCCTGCAATTCAAATTCAAAAGAGAATGCAAGCGCAGCAGAGGGCCACGGAGAGTAAGGTCCGTGGGTGAGAATAGAGAGTTATAGCATATCGTTACCGTGTTTAAGTTCCCCTTTACCGTGTTACCGGACGCCAGACTTCCCGGTTAGCGCTGCGCACGCTAGAGGACGTTTTAGCATACCCTCTCTTGCGTAACAAGTAACAGTAAGGCGAAAACGAATGATGATGGCAGGTGCCCCAGCATTACTTACAGGCAATAATACGCATGAATTGCAAGCATTTATTTGCAATGATACGTTACATGCTCTTTAATCATCTTTTTCTCTGCGCATAAAGACGTGCACACTACTTTTCTGCTTACGGCCGGCTCAGCGGCTTTAAAAATACCCTGTCCAGTAGACAAGTTTACTGCACAGAACGCACTAAGCTTGTGTACGCTGCGCTTACTGCGCTGCGAACGCTTTAAAAAAACGCAGCCACACCACCGTCTGTTTGGCGCGCGCAACGCCTCTTTTTTGGATGTTTGGATGCATGATTTGTCTGTAAACATAGTGGCGCCATCTGGTGACAATAAGCCAAAGCGCTTGAACTCTGGACTGGAGAAACTTTGTTTTTCCGAATTTAGTGGGTAATATGACAAGCACAGCCAGAATATTTTTGTCTTTCAAGGAACAAAATTATGAAAATGGAGGAAAATGTTAAAGCTGGCAAAAAACTACAGTGTTATCGTTGCTACCTTGGCTACGCACTTGGGTAGTTAGGCTTCACTGCTCTATAATCGCTGAATTACCTCAAAAACATGGACTAGATGTCATTTCAACCTCGACGTAAGAGTGAGAGTATGCGAATTAAGAGCGAATGCCTTCACTTAGAGCGAGAAATGGCGCCGAAGAATGCGGCGGCAATGCTGTATTTGGTCCGATGCAAGGCGCCGCCATCTTTGTTCACAAGCGGACGCTAACTCTGTCCGCAACGTTGAAGGGACAGTGAGGAGAGCTCTATTAATATTATGCGAAGCATATTATAGAGCTACACCACAGCCCGTCGAGCGCGGCGGTGGAGCTACTATTGACCACGTGACGTTTAGCGTGACCACGTGACACCACGTGACAACATGACGTCACAGCAGAGGAGAGATGGGCTGCCGGCTCGCGCGGGCGGCCGCGGCGGTGGAGGCTCCACATCAGAGGCGCGGCGGCTGACCACGTGACAACATGACGTCACAGCAGAGGAGAGATGGGCTGCCGGCTCGCGCGGACGGCCGCGGCGGTGGAGGCTCCACATCAGAGGCGCTGCAGTTGACCACGTGACGCTACAGCAGCGGTATAAAGCTGAGCTTGCCTCGCTCTCCGGGCACTTACGAGGCGGCCAGGTGTTGGGATGCCGCCTAGAAGCAGGGCTGATTTGAACGAGAAGCGAAAGCTTCAGCGTGCCACAGAGACCGATGAAGAGCGGGGTGAACGTCTGGCTAAGCGGCGTGCTCAATATGCGGCTCGGCGACAACGTTCTACAACAACTGAAGAACAATGCGAGGAACTTTACCAAGCCTAGCCATCAATATGCTTCGCATCTGACTAGGCTTAACCTTAGCTAAGCCTCAGGCATTTTTTTTTAATAGCAAAATCCGATAGTTCGGCATGTCATGGCTTTGTTGCCACTTGGCCGGCAGCGAAAGATGCATTTATTTCTAACAAATTTGGATTCGAAGCTGAAAAAGTTTTTTTCCCGCCGCTCTGATTCAAACTTGGAACTCTCTTCTGATGACACAGCAAACAAGGAAACAGTGACTGAGAGTGAGTGGACATGAGGGTGACTGAATGGTTGTGAGCGCGAGTGAGTCTTTGTGAGAGCGAGTGTTAATGAGTGCGAGTGGTAATGAGTGTTACATGCAACAACAATAACAAAGTCTGCTGGAGCAGGTCGACCTCCTAAAGACTTCTGGGTTGGCCCCTTCGGTTTTGCTGGACGTTGTGAATCCTTGGGGAACAAAAATGGAAAAGTGTTCAGAAAAGCCCGCATGCCCAGTGGAAGAGGACAGGAGGAAGATCGAAGTGGTCCCCTACTTTCACGCGTTGCCGACTACGCCGACGGCTTTTCGACCGAACGAGCTGTGCACGCTATCGCGTAATATGCATCCGCAGATCTCCCCGGAGCAGGATTGCTTTGTTTTTTTGCTGCTAACGTTCTCGCTGTCGTCAAAAACGTCTAAACTTCTCGATGCTAGCTACGGAAAAAACTTTCGGACGGAGCCTGTCGTTTTTCAAGACTGAAGATACTGGGTTCTTGCTCCTCATCTCTGCAGGTGTCGCACACATGAACCAAAACAACAAGCGAACGGCGCGGGAGAGTAGAACGGCCCAAAAGAAAAAAAAATATATAAAAAAAATAAAATAACAACTGAAGGTAAAAAAAGAAAGAAAAATGGAACCGGAACGGGGAGAATAGGCGCCGTCGCCCGCCGCCATCGTTTGCGATCGCGGGAGGAAAGACGGAGGAAGTAAAGAAAAAAAAAAGAGGAAAAAAAGAGAAAGGACGGGAGGGAAGCAGGGACGGTGGTCTCAGTCGCAGCACAACGGCAGCAGCAGCGAGTAAAGGAGACAGAGTGGACGAAGCACAGAATAGATTTGAGATGCAGTCGCGTGTTGTGGACATAAACGAGTAAACAAAATACAACAAAACAAATGTGAAAAGAGGGGAGGACTGCAGCCACTCCTTTGGCACGATAAGTCAAGACGGGCACAGTGGAATAGCCACACATATACGATTTACGAACATGCGCTAAAATGGTGCCCATGTTGCTCGAAGTGAGCGCCTCAGTTTACAGTTATGACGCCGCGAACAATGACTGACCTCCTCGTTTCATCAAAGAACTGCCATCATTTTATTACGAGATTACTGCCATATCTTCGCTTTTCCCGACCTACACAAGGGCGCTGCCATATTGCTGCACTACGGCTCATCTCCTCCTTCGGAGAGGGCAAGCCAGCCAAGAACACGTGCTACACTATGTTGGCACTCATGCAAAATGAAGACGGCACGTTGCGCTGGCAAACGGAATGCGAATGTGCTGCACTCCCTGAACTGATGCAGAAAGTGCAGCAAAACAGAAGAAACCTTTCATTGCGAGATGAATGTTTTAGCCCGGCCATTTAACGCTAACAGCATAAAAACCGGTCGATAGCCACCGCTTGTTTGTGTCATTCTTTCGCCTCGTGTCCGGTTCTTGTTGCGCTGTGAGCGAAAACATTGGACGCTTCCAACGACACAGCAGCCGCCATGTTACTATCTGTGGAGCAGTGCGAAAGGCCGCCTGCGTGTATAAAATACTATCGAGTCCAGCTCCGACCAGCACCGCCAATCCTACGCGCTTAACACAATGGCAAAAAAATGTGGCCAAGCGCGAACATCATCTGTTTGTCCAGTACACAAAGATCATTTGTCCGTGAGAAACCCTGGATGCTACAAGAAAATCTCTTAACCACTCAGCGCAACAAAGAACAGTTTGGCAGGAATTTGTTTTCGCTTACCGCGGAGGTCTGGCAGGCTAGAAGTATGACGCGCTGCTAGAGTCCACGTGTGAGCGATGCTGCGATGGCGTTAGCGTCTCTACGGGCGGCACTGCCAACGACCCGACCGGCCCCACAGAAGTACAGACAACAACTGGGCGTGCAAGAGCGTGTGGGGAGAGCCCTCTGAAGAGCGAACCAAGAGGAAGGAGAGGAAAAAAGCTCTGGTGTGCGAGGAGGAAGCCCCACGTGCAAAGCCATCCCGGTACCAGCAAGACTACGACAAGAGCGCATGGCCGCCGAGGGAGCGAGCTCGTCCGTTCTCCCCCTTCTAGGAAAAAGAGATAGGAGGAGAGAAACACAACGACATGGTACATATTGCTCTTCTCTCTTCCAAGGCACGGCTGGTGTCAGCGCGCTAACACAAGCGGTTACCATGGATAGGGTTCCCAACCTGGGCCAGGCGGAGCTCCATGTATGAATGGAAGAAGCATACAACATTGATACTGGGAAAGGCAGATCTGGAAGGAATCGTTCTATAATTACTCAAGAGGCAGTGCCCTTCTCTTTGAAGCTAGGTCACGGTGCCTTAGAATGCGCAGCTACAAAAAGAAACTTAGCGAAGAAAATGACACATTTGCTGTGTGCGGCACATTTGTAGAAACAATTGAATATTTCATACTCAAATGTGATGGCATCCATCCGGATGTCGATGAGCGCACAGTCACTCTTCCTGAGGCCCTAGGGTTTAGAGACAACGATAATAATGCAAAGAAATCTACGGTGGAAGTTAACAAAAAGCGTTTGGAAGATTGGTGGCTGAAATGCAGAGAGGTGACAGAAGGTTAGAAGTGTAGGAAATTTTTTTTGAAGAAAATGGAGAATTGTAGCAATTTACGATGCAGATAAACAAAAATAAATAAGAAAAAAGCCGAGCATGGTGGCAGCTGCCTCCACCGCGTTTCAAAGGGGACGCTCCAACCTTCCATCCATCCATCTGATTAGAGAATCGAAAGCGCTGGTTTTTGCAACGTAGATTGCAACGATGAGCGGTAAGTGCCGCGGGACAACGCGCTCGTGCTACGCCAACTGCAGACACGGAAGAGACGGTTTTGGTTGATAGCATGCTCGATCACCCGCGATGGTGCGCACCGGGGCGCGTTGGTGTGCACCATCCATCCTCGATGAACTGCACCGGTGCGCACATGCGGTCCTCGATCACAGGAAGCGCACCCTACCGGGTCAGTTTTTCGTTGCGGCGACTCGCACACGGAAAATCGGCGGTTTGCAAGGGTGCAATCCCGGCAGGCATTGCGGGACGCGGGCTGCGGAAGAGCCGCCTTTAGCCGTACACGGTGGTTAATGCTATCCTGCTCGTGTCTGCGCAGGGACTCACGTAAAGGAGCAAAGGGGAGCGAAGGGTATTCAGGAATCGAGACAGGAGCACAAGGAGGCATTTCTTTTAAATCCGATCGTCCCCCTCAGGCATTCTTTTGAAGTCCTTCTAAGGCATTGCAGACGGGCAGCATGACTCATTCAAGGGATGCTAGCATTGTTAGGCCACATTCTCACAGCCGGTTTTTGGCTTGCTCTGTCGCGTCCGTCGCGCCGGCAGCCGACGGAGGGGGCTGGACCCGGCAGGACCGCCGGGTCCTGCTGTACGTTTCCGTCGAGCGGAGGCGACGGAGCCCGCCCCACGGAGAGCGAGCCAGTCACAGCGCGTCACAGTCATTGCAGACGGGCAGCATGACTCATTCAAGGGATGCTAGCATTGTTAGGCCACATTCTCACAGCCGGTTTTTGGCTTGCTCTGTCGCGTCCGTCGCGCCGGCAGCCGACGGAGGGGGCTGGACCCGGCAGGACCGCCGGGTCCTGCTGTACGTTTCCGTCGAGCGGAGGCGACGGAGCCCGCCCCACGGAGAGCGAGCCAGTCACAGCGCGAGCTCGCTTGACGTCACCCGCGGCTTGCTCGCTGCGACCAAGAGATGGCGCTGGCGAGCGTCGGCGGCAGCGATGCGCGGGCAGGGAGAAAAAACAAAAAAAAATCCGCCTCTCCCGTAACCGAGACTAGAGTAAGCATGAAATGTTTACGGGCCTAACACAGGCTCCATTGCTCGGCTTAAGCAGCTGTGACGGTGGCGGCATTGAAATCCAGGACGATGCAGAAGCGTACGCGGACACGACGAGACGCAGGCCTGACAAGAATGTATATGCAGCGCGTTCGAATACATAGTTTTCACGTGACGTCACATCCTATGTCGCACGTCACACATCCGAGAGACCGCCGCCGCCGCCGCCATCTTAGGGTGTACGCTTAACCTTCCGCGCGGCCTTTCGCAGTGGTTGAACCTGCGTATGCGCGATACACGGTGCGTTTTGCTGGTGAAATGGCAAAAATCAGTGCCCAGGAGTTCTGCCCATCGTTCTTTGAGCAGCTTGTGGGCCCCACACGGGCTCGCTACGAGTCAAAGATAGCTATGTGCGATGGCATTGATCCGTACCAGCTGCACGTCGGAACAGATGCAACCGCTGATGCCGAGCTGCTGCCACCGACAACGAACATGGACATAGTGAACTACCTTGTTTTGTCGACAAGCTACGTGTCGATGCAGCAGATGAAAGCCTACAAATCGCTTGACGCACACAACTACTTTACGAGTGGTTGGGTGAAGAGTCTGTTGGCCAAACAACTGCCTTCAAAACGTATCGTCTTGTTGAGCGAGGTGAGTGCGCAACAAAACTTCCATTTCTTCGTACGCGTTTTTATAAGCTAAAGCACGGTCGTCTCCTCTGTCCTGCATGCGGTAGAGCACGCGCTAAAGCTACAATCTTTGGTTGTGCGGTTGCAAAACGTGTAGATGAATCTGCAGGGTGCAGGCGCTGTTCGCTTTTCAAGACACCGGCGTTTATCAACCTGTGCACGCTGCATTTTTCAATCTGGTCGATTCAGTAGTGCCCTGTGGTTCTTCATAGTGTACCGAAACCGATCCGCCTTCCGCAGGCTTACGCGAAAGTTTGAACGCGTAACTTCGACAGACATTATCGCCGCTGAGCGCTGGCCGGTGGGTACACGACCGTGCTGCTCGGCGTGTTCACATCGTTTGACGTTAGCTCATGGCCTGCAGCCACAAAAAAGAAAGAAAAAATGTTCTAAGACCCACCGGCCGTCAGCCAGCAACGTTAATGTCAATCCACGCTCTCGAGCGTTCGTGTTAAGTCTGCGGGCGGCGGCACAGAAGCAGTTTTACATTTCGACTAGATCAAAACGAGGTCGCTGCATCTGAGATCGCGTGGCCGCGGTCCTTGGGCGTTTGATGGTGTCTCGTGTCCTGCATTTACGCTGCATTGAGCTGTGTGCTCGCAAAAGCAGTGTTTAGGCAGAGCCTGCTTTGGCTGGTGTCAACTTGGAATAGAAGCATAAATTGTAAATTTGAGCAGAAGTGAAAGCTTCCACATCCAACACAGTACAGCACAACTTTGTTTTCTAACTGGCATTTTTTATTTTCAGGTCAATCATTCCCAGCGGCTGCGAGATGCACCTCTCAAGGCATGGATTCTGGCCAACAGTGACGGAAGCATCATCACGGCACACTGCACCTGCATGGCAGGAGCAGGTGAAGCCTGCTCACACGTTGGTGCCGCGTTGTTTGCGGTGGAGACAGCAGTACGCCTCAGAGATTCCCAAACGTGCACAGAAAAAAACAATCTGTGGCTTCCTGCACACAAGCCAGGAGCGGCATTTAAGAGGCTGCGGGACATAGATTTTACGTCATCCCAAGCAAGAAAAAAAAGGATGGATCACGCAGAAAATGTTGACCCTAATGTCCAGGGTGCAACGACATGCTCTGGTCAGTCATCACTGCCCGTGCCACCTGCTCCAACCGTGCAAGAGTGCAATGCCTTGTATGCCAAAATAGCTGCTTCAGGGATAAAGTCGGTGATTTTTGCACTGCATCCGCAGTACAATGGAATGTTCCGGCCTCCCCAGACTAGAGAGCCAAAGCCTCTTCGTGGCCTCTTCTGTGAAGAAGCGCGAGCAGAAGACCTACATCACCTCACTCAGCGCGCAAAGAAATTCATGACAGCTTTTGTCATAACGCAGGAAATGGTAAACTTTGTTGAAGAGAGCACGAGAGACCAAGCAAACTGTGCAAAATGGTACACGCATCGTGCGGGCCGCATCACAGCATCTGTGATGAAAAGTGTGTGCGCTACCAGCATCAATAACCCTGCAATGTCGGTGCTGAAGCAGGTGTGTTATCCTGAGCAGCAAAAATTCTCCAACGCAGCCACAGAATGGGGGAAGCAACATGAAAAGGATGCTGTAGGCAGTTATGCAGAAGAAATGGTAAAGAAGCATACCAACTTCACACATGCAAAAGCAGGACTATTTCTGAGTGCGAAGTACCCACACATTGCCGCAAGTCCAGACGCTATAGCCAACTGCAGTTGCTGTGGCAAGGGCACCGTTGAAGTCAAGTGCCCCTACACTTTAGCCCAAAAAGGATTATTTGGAGCAGAGCAGCACCCGCAGTTCTGCCTAGAAAGCATTGATGGGCGTGTAACATTGAAGAGGACCCATGCTTATTTTTTCCAAGTGCAAACACAAATGGCAGTGTGCAACGTGGATTACTGTGACTTTGTCGTGTGGACGCCAACATCAATGCATATCGAGAGGGTTCAGAGAGATGAATCTTTTATTGAGAAGTTCGTGGCAACTGCGGCAGACTTTTTTGTGCGTGTTGTTTTGCCTGAGCTATTTGCTGGATACTTCACGAAAAAACCCACCACAAGGCACAGCAACAAAGATTTGTTCTGCTACTGCCAAGGCCCCGACACTGGCAAAATGCTTGCTTGCGACGGCAACGACTGCAAGTATGGATGGTTTCACTTCTCTTGCCTTGGGATTAATAGAGCCCCTAAGCAGAAGAAGTGGTTCTGTGAAGACTGCAGCCAGTCATCTATCGGTGCGACGCAGTGACTGGGGCAGACTTACTGAGCTCCAAGAGGACAGCCATGCAAAATATATACATTATTGAAGTGCATAGTCAAGGTTTGGTTTAGTGGGGCTTATCGTTCCAAAAGAACTCAGGCAATGAGGGATGCCATAATGGAGGGCTCCAGAAATTTCAACCACATCTGGTTCTTAAACGTGCACTGACATCGCAGAAAACTCAATCTCTGGCATTTCACCTCAATCGGAAGGCGACCATTGGGCCAAGGTTGAACCTGTGTCCTTCGATTCAGCAGTTGAGCGCCCTAACCACTGAGCCATCGCGGCAACTAAATACCAATAGTTGAGTAGCTCAAGTACTCAACAGCCCCCTTTATGGATCACTGCCTTGTCGTGGCGAAGGGGCTTGCGCAACTCAATGAAGCCATGAGCTATGCTGTGCAGGGCCACCCAAGACAGACAGGTCATGGCAGAGAGTTCTGACAAAATGTGGTCCACTAGAGAATGCAGTGACCCACTCCAGTATTTTTTGCCAAGGAAACAGTACTGACTTTCACAGAAGGCTAAAGGAGTGTACCTGCGGAAATAAACCTTAACTGCTAACTGGAAGGTCTAATCCTGAAGTTAAAGCTCAGTTACTGTGGCCACTTAATGAGAAGACAAGAGCTGCTGGAAAGACCCTGTTGCAGGGAGAGATTGAAGGCAGAAGAAGGGGCCAGTAAAGGATGGGATGGTTAGATGACATCACCAAGGCAAGAAAATGAAATTGTGTGAACTACAGCAGTGAGTGGAAGACCACTAACTCCTAAAAGGCCTGACGTGATGTCGTGCATAAGGCCACGAAGAGCTTAATGCAACCTGACTGTACAGGTCAACAGTGGCAGCAGATAGAATAAAATACAATCATGCCCCAACTCTGGCGTGCGTGTGGGGAGCTTTCTCAGCTCTGAAAATTTTCTGACCGACAGCCACAGCAGCATTTTTGCCCTTGAAAAAGATTACCTTCACTACATATTTTCTATTGCGAGAACAGAACCAAGTCGCACACATACAGAATTAGCATGTACATCCTTGGTAATTTCAAAAACTTGTGGTTACATGATACACACTGGCACGAAAAAAAGTTGAGAATCCTCAGTTACATATGAGGAAATGCAACATGGGGCAGTGACATAGAAATGATCGCATACAGTGTATTTCAGACACCAAAAAAATAGATGACGCATCCTGGCATCTGAAGAAAATGTACATTAAAACAAAATTACAGTAAAAATTCTTCAGTGTTCGAAAACTTGGCACTATCAACCCCAGAAGCAAACAGTCAATTCAACCATTGTTACAGAAGCAAGCTCAGCAGATTCAGAAAAGCAGGCAACAAACCAATAAACTGCATTAAAAGCAAAAGTTCACTGATTAAATGAAATTGCAGCCCACAGCTGCAAAAAGCTAAAGTCACTGAAATAAATTTGCACAAAGTAAAAATAGCTGCTATTAAGTACTAGAAACGCTCTGCCAATGCACGACAGTGCCATATGTTCTGTGTGTACAGGAACATAACTGAAGGGCTTCATAGACTTGCACAAATGTTTGTGTAAGGTCACGAGGAGAGTGCAGCTGCTCTTATTCATAACTCTCACTCGCCACTTCTGTACAAGGGAGATATGCCCTCTTAAATAGTTCACAGAGGCCTCAAGAAAGAACTATCCTTGTAATGCAAAAAAAGCGGCTGATAGTCTGCCACAGCACATACTACATTCTGTTTCCTGTTCAAAGCATGATTGACACACACATCAGGATTTGCAAAAAAAAAAAACATTGCAGGTGACAACCCTTGCTTTCATGATTCTATTGAAACCAGTGATAAAAAGTTGTTGTAAATTATGCCAGCTGATGAAAAGAAACCCATCTCCGACATTAAGAGCAGTGTTTAGTTTGAAACAAGGAAATGACCAAGTGCAGTACACAGAGTCTAATTTGTGTTAAGTGCGTAATTGTGTACACTGCATCTGAAAGGGATAACAGCTTGGTCACAGTACAAGGGCCCATAAAAATTCAGGGGGACACTTTGTTGACCTAACGTGCGGTGAGGCGAAAGCCTTAAGCGCGGTCTTGCTGCTTGTGTCACTGATGTGTGGTTAAGATGTTAAGCTTCGCCTCTAAGAGTGGAACGCGACAGCGCCTTGCAACGCTGCCAGGGTGTCCACAGAACACCATCGCCCGTTCGGCTCTACGCCTTGCTCCTCGGTAACTTGGTTTAATGTATCTGTCTCGCATATCTCGGTGGACACCTGAACCTCGCCGTGAGGGAAGGGAGGAAGATTGGAGTGACCGAAGACACCGTATTCACTAGACGCGCCTTTGTTCATTCCCAACCATCGAGGTAGCATGGCAGAGTGGTTAGCGTGCTCGTCTCGCCCTCCGGAGAGCTTGGTTCGATTCCCCAACTCGACCCATTTCCTACTCGTTTTTATTTATTTCTCTGCTCTGACTAGAAAAGTAAATTAGGTGAATTAATTAACTAAACTCAGCCCCACCTACTTGGAGCATCACTATACCATCCCTTTAATTGGTTGCATGGTTGCAGTCAAAGTACCACTGGCCCCGTTTGAAATTTGTGCACTGTGACGTCACGACCATTTCGACCAATTGAAAAGCGTGACATTTCTCTCGACAACTGCTGCTTACAACGATGAGGCATTAAAGGCTTCCGCCTTAAAATAAGAGTTTATGATTAACGTAGCAATGCACAGATAATGATTGCGTCATAATAAATAAGAGGCTTCCACGAAGAGCGGGTGATGCCCCAATTATCATCCCTTTTGAAGAATCACCGCACAGCTTAGGTTATGACATCGGCCGCCATGGTAGCTCAGTGGTTGCGGCACTCCGCTGCTGACCCAAAATATGCATGGTCAGTTCCAGCCTTGGCGGTCGCATTTCAGTGGAGTCAGAATTCTAGAGGCCCGCATACATTGCGATGTCAGTGCATGTTAAAGAACCTGTTACTTGAAGATGAATCACCAACAAGCCCAAGCTGCTGTTCTGGAGAAATATGGGAGGGCTTAGTGCTGCAGTAAGCATAGTCTGGCTGATGACCATGGCCCCAACTCCACTCACTGAAACCTATCCAAAAAGCAGCCATTTTTGCCTTCATGAGACAAAAAAAAAACCTCTTTACATTGTACATTTCTGTACACAGGATAAAGCAGCATGTTCCAAAGTTTTGCTACTGCACTGACCTGTTATGCCCGATCAAAACCTGGACTTTTCAATTAGAGGGGACCACAGACGGACACAAGTTTGTGAGAGCACAGCAGACTGCTACTATCTTGTCTAGTGGTGTGAACTTATCTGCATGCCTGGCTGTCACGAAGTTAATTGGCTGAATATCCTTCAAGATTACAAATTTGTTGCGAACTAATCCTATCACACGCTCGACATGAATGCGAACATTCGCCAGCCTTCGAGTGTTTTCGACTTCCATGGCTGAGAGCTGCTTCTTGCCCTTTGTGAAAGCAGGTATGTGTAGTTTTGCACAGTACAAACCTAATATGTCTGCAATGTCAAATCCTCTGTCTGCAAGAACAACATCTCCTTGAGTTAAATTGTCGAGAATGCCGCAGTTTTCGGTTATGTGTTTGTCAGAGACCCTTCCACCCCAGCCTTCAGAAATGAAAGTAATTGCACCTTGTGGAGCAATCCCTACCAGGTATTTCGCAGTGTTGCTGCCCTTGTACTGTGACCAAGTCTCACTCCTAGGCTCAAGTGCAGATGGCCGTTCAATCTTCACTTCAAAGCAGTCAATAATGATGGCTACTTTGCTCCCAAAAGAATCATAAAATGCCTGTGGCATCGTACTCTGCAGTAGCTGCCGTGACGGCCATGCAATTTGCGACCTCAACCGCCAGAATGCCCCATGCAGCCATTTTTCAAATATGCGGCTCACAGTCGAGCATGAAACTCCAAATCTGTATGCAAGATCCTGCAAGGGAAAGCTGCATTTCAACTTCATCATAAAAATAACAAATTCAATAAATTTTTCTAAGCCATTCTGTTGAGTGTGCTTAACAGAAACTTCAACCAATTCAAAAACTGCCCGAAGAGTAACAAAATTTGGCAATCCTGTATAAAATGCAACTTTTCGTGCATCTTGACGCAGTGATGCCTCGGAGATGGCTGCGCTCTTGTTCTTCAAGATTTGAAGCTCTGATGTCAGACGCTGGTTGTCGGCCTCCAGAGCCTCTAGCTGGTGTTTCGTCAGCTCTGTTTGAACAGCAGTTTCTGGAATGATATGAAAATAAAGAGAAATGTGATCGCCTAAGTTAAGCAAATTTCGGCCCAAGTAAAAAAGCAGTCATATCTGCAGGGAGAGAGTAACAAGCCTACCTCTGGTTAGCTTCAAGTCTAATGCACAGCCTGGAACGACAGCTTGGTCGTGTGCGCAGTCGGCCGCTACGGCGTGATGCGGCGCAGGTTGGGCTGCACCATCGTGCTGCATGGCGTCGTCCGGCACGGACACATCACCCCGAAGCTCGTCGTCCAACGGGAGGGCGGCGGCGACTGCTGCGGGTGCGACCACTCTCATCGCTGCGCGTTGGTCGTGTTCGCAGTCGGCCGCTACGACGCGATGCGGCTCAGGATGCGTTGCACCATCGTGCTGCATAGTGTCGTCAGCTTGAAGCTCGTCGTCCAGCTGGAGGACGGCGGCGGCCACTGCTGCGGGTGCGACCACACTCATCGCTGCGCGTTGCTTGGCGCGCTCGTACCGGGCGCTCGCCTCCGCTACGCGCAGCTTGCTGCTGTAACCAAGCTCTAAGCTCGGCGCCCAGTCGGGATTAGTCTCGTCCATGAGACTTGATGGTTTGCCTGAAAGCAACCATACATTCATGATTTGATCGCAATCAATGTCGCGGCATTCCAAAATGAGCTAATGCGGCACCGCCGGCGCAATCAAGTGCGGCAGCACTAAACTAGAGGGAAAAGTTCGCTTGGGAGCAATGATTTCAAAGAGTTACTAGTTCTACTTAATTTCCGCACACGCTCTCGTATTTTCTTACCTGTAATAAAGTGACGACCGCATACACGAACGTTGGCGAGGTTTTTCAAATCCTTGCGGTTCAAACGCGCCAGCCAGGCGTTCCGGCGCTTTTCGGACAGCGTCTGTGTGCGCTGGCACTGCCATGAAATAATTTTCGGCAACAGGAACATCCCTGGGGGTGGCTCTGCACTACCTGGCCTTCGTAAGGTCTTGCTTCTGCTGCCGCAGCCAACTACAGCACAATTCGGCATGCTGACGGTCTACAAATTCGCAGCGACGAGGGAATCACACGGCTGCCTGCGTCGGCGTACACCCCAATATGGCGTCCACGTATCCCAGAAGGCCCTGTGAATGGCATCCGGTGACGTCCGTGCAAACTATGTATACTCCGCGAGCGTGTATACATCTGCCTGCCAGAGGGGGAAAGGGCTTGAAGGCCAAGTGGCCGGTCTTTTTCATGCGTGAGTGTGGGACCGCAGCTCAATCCTTGGGGAGGGAGCGAAAGTTTTCCGCCGAAAGCCCTTCTCGCCCTCCTTCTCTAAGCGGCCTTCACTCAAAGCCCCTAACAGATCACGTATGACAACGAAGTGTATTGTGGCATGTTTATGCTTTTTCCATGCGTTATTAGAAATCGGAAATTATAATTCCGTGCATTATCAAATGCACAGCTCGACTGATACCTTGATAAACATTGAGAACACACTGGCAGCAGTTATTTTTTGTGACTCGTTTGGAGAGCAACCGGCGCTTGTATGCCGGCCCGTAGGAGGGCTTAGAGAGTCTCGTTGAATCTCGTTAAGTCTCGTAGGGTGCCCGGATGTTCTCGTTTCAGAGCCCGGATGAGTGGAAACCAGTGCCCGGATGGTGGCTCTCGGTCTCGGCGTGACGTCACCACAATGTCGACAACGGGAGCTAAAAGCATTTCATGCTTAAAAGCCTCCTCATTTTTTTACTCTCCGTCGGGAGATGCACGTGCCTTGCGCCCCGAAAAGCGCCCGCTGTCGAGGAGCAGAGAGCGGATGACAGTTTTATTTCATATGGCAATATACGAGGTGTTCGAGCCAAAACGGGTCTCCGAATGAACATTATGTTTTCACTAGGCGTGGGATATACGATAATTTTTTTTTCTGGGGCGCTCAAGCATCACCACAGTTATGTATTTGATTTTCATGCGCTATCTTTTAGAGCTTTAAGAAAAAACTACTCGGACGATACCTTGTTGCGAGCACTCTAGCCGGCCGTTTGTCAGTGACCTACAACTTTTAAATTGACACTTTTTTCAAGAAATCAGTCAGAAGAATGAAAAGACAGCACCAAAACCTTTTCCAAGAGAACTTCCTGGCATCCATGTTTTTTTTTTTTTGGAAAGCAATCATTTTTTTTTTTTTTTTGACGCGAAATAGCCTTGCGTGTTTGTTGCCTCAATACCGCTAGCGGTATTCGTTCTGTCCGGTGGCGTCTCTGCGCACGCCCGTTTTTTTTTTTTTTGAACCGCTGATGTTCCGACTTTAGAGCTTTCGCGCTATCACCGAACACCAGCCAGCCACACTGTGGCTAACAACTGAGGTTCACTCCACGCACAGAGAAATACAGAAAACGGCATACCGGGTCAACACACTCGTTCACATTTAGCCCACAAGGAAAAGCCTGTTCACAAACAGCGCCGACTGCAGCACTCCGCTTGCATGCTAGAAGAAGCTCGAAAACCTAAGACACCCCAAATCAGGAAAAGCCTGGGAAGTTGAAACGGTGAGGAACATGTGGCTCAACAGTTCAGAGGCGAGCCATAAGGTAGAAAAAACCTTGAAAAAAAAAACACGGCCCGTGGGCCATGACGAGCAGAGGAAGTTCGGGAGGGTAATGAAGTGGGGGACGAAAACTGTTGCCAGGTTTAAAGCGAAGTGAAGGGGATGGCTGATGCAAAGGGGAACCATCCAGGTGAAGAAAGGAGAAAGGGGCGAGAGAGGTAACTGCGGAGATAACGAAAAGAGCAGAAAAAAACAAAATTCTGTTCACCCGTTGCTAGCTCTTGAGGCCTCATTGTTTTTATTAGCCGTTTAAATTCTTTTGCTAGCTTAATCTCTCAAGCCATTGTTAACAGAGTTCATTACCACCCTACATATGTTCAATTTCGTGCATATCGGCCTGAATACTGCGAGTGCAGCACTCATTTCTGCAGCGGCTTTAAAAGTAGCTTGCTATACTCATATATATATATTTGTTTTGGTGCTGTACGCGTGGTGTTTCGTTGCAAAAACAGGAGAGTTGCGTAGAGTTAATAAACTAACTCCGAACTTTTTCCACCGCTTCCGAGACCGCATCGTTTTTTTTTTCTGCGATAAGAGCCAAGCGAACCAAAGCGCAAGCAGACAGCAGACGACTTTCATCGCTACTTCGGCATGTCCTTCGGACACCGCCGAGCAGGGTTTTTTTTTTTTTTCGCGCGGAAGAAAAAAAAAAGCACCGACGTAGAGTGACGTGGGAGCAGCGAGCGCCCGCCCAAACTGGTTTGCCGGAGTCCGGCGCCCCTTTCGATTAGAACACAAATCCGTTCCGTTGCGGCCGCGGTTCCCGGCTGCGTAGCCGCCGCGCCAGAGAGGGGACCGGCTGTGAGAATCAGGCCTTATACTGTGACAGCAGGTTTGCTGAAGGTTGGCCTCCTTTACCAGGCTGTTTTTTTTTTGGTCTGTGGTGTCAGTGGTCTATTTGTGATAAGAACATCATACCCCTTAACTACAAGCCAACATTTATTTGTCCAAAGTGTGCCTTTCAGAGACTTCCCATTGCCCGTTAGTTTTCAGAGGGCTCAAAATTCGACTTCCAACATTAAAAAAAAAAGATTATTGGGACTGCGTGAGCGCCGTTCACGCACGCAGGCTATGCCACTATAGGCAGGCACAGAGTGAGAGAATAGTTGTCTCCCAACTTTTTAAATAAAATAAATGAATAACCTTTAAAGACACTGTGGGTAACGCGCATGTTTGTTGGAATTTTTTAACACCCATGGGTCCCGAGTTTCAATTCAATACCCGTAATCGTACACATACGGTGGCGACAACGCGGTTGAAGCTGTGTTGGTGATATGGCGCTTCTTCCGCCAAACGGTGCAGAGCGACAGGTGAAGTAGATAACGGTTTGCCACCCAATTTCGGGTAAACAAATGGAAGAAATGCTTTACGGAACCGCTTAATTGCAATATAAAAGTTTCTATTCCACCCTGACTGCCTTGAAGGCGCGGTAAATTGGATTAAAGAGTCTCTGAAAAGCGCGCTCGAGGTTGCCTATAATGCGCTTGTATTATGCAGAGTACAGGCTACCGAATGGTCTGCCGCATAGAGGACCTCAAAAACGAGCCAATCATTTACAGTGTATATTTTAAAACTCTCCCTTCCACGCCTCGTAGCGACCTGTGGAGCAGAGCTTTCGCCCGAATCCGTGCGCAATGCGTCACGCAGCTTTTGTTGCGTCGCAGCGAAGTGCTGTGATTGGTTCACCGTGGCGTCTCTTTCTGACGTCACTCAGCTCCCATGGCCGCGGCAGGATGCTCCGCCCCATCCCCTCGTGCGCTTCGCAGCCGGCGCAGGAGTGCCGACATTTCAGCGCGCAAAAAGTGACGAGAGAGAGGAAGGCACGAATACACGTTAATTCAGATTTTTGACTACAATTGACTCAGCTTCCACAAAACGACAGTTTCAGAGTTTCCAGTAAACACCTGCAGACTAGCTGTAATCGTTAGAAACTCTATAAATTACTATTTTATCACTAGGTTAACGGCAATTGTTAAGTAATTTTTTATGTGCCTGATCCCATGGATAAGAAGTGAAATACAAAATGGCTTTCCGTAAGCTGCACGTAGTACATCAGATGCAATGGAAAATAGAAGCATTTTACGTTTAAATGGCTGCTCGTTTATTGCCAGGAGAATTCCGCTGTATAGTAATAGGTATTGGCTTAAATGTTTCTTTTTAGCGTGCGGCTGCTTGCGAAACAGTGCCCCCGAAAGTATTTGCGGGCGCCAGGAACTGTGTCCAAAACCTTTCCGGACGTGTCAGAATATTACCAGCTAGTGCTATGGTCTGCTAGGCCCCAAGCGCCACCGCAGCTTGTCCGCCTTTTCCAACAACCGCGCTAAATCAAGGGAGCCCGGCGTCACCTACTGACTCTGTCAATTGGTCACCACTCCCTGTCAGAGACGTTGCCGCACTATCAATGTGCAACGCTTACGGCTGACCCAGACAACAGCCACAATCCGGACCATATCCAAGATCTTCAAGTGACTGCGACGCTCACATGATTGATGTATGTCCTCCGTGCTAGCCTGCGCATGCCAGCAGAACACAACGCACTGCAAGTAGTGGTCGCGCTGCATCCAATTATTGCGGCTCAACTTAACTGCAGCCATCATCCGAGAACCTACACATTAATGGACACCGCGGCACGGAAGGAAACCGCAATGTGTAGCTACTTGAGAGCCACTGCCTTAAGGGACAGACTGCAGTCGTCTCCCCTTCTCCATTTTCCTTTGAAAATCCCCTCATCTCTCTTCCCAGTTGCAGGGTAGCCAACCGGAAACCCCTTCCGGTTAGCTTCCCTGCCTTCCCCCTTGAACTATCTATGCCTCTGCACAAGCATCGGGTTTTGTATTAGTCACCGCACTAATGCACAAAGATGGCGTAGTACCTAACTGCGGAATGAAACTAAATTCTGTGTGCACTGTGCTCCCTTGAAAAACAAAGGCTTTTCTGCGCATCCTGCGACCAACGTACT
Source organism: Amblyomma mixtum (assembly GCF_055824585.1). Taxonomy (NCBI): domain Eukaryota; kingdom Metazoa; phylum Arthropoda; class Arachnida; order Ixodida; family Ixodidae; genus Amblyomma; species Amblyomma mixtum. The sequence goes on from NC_143019.1 coordinate 21,293,288, forward strand.
GCTCCTCATACGGACCTCTCGGTTCCCATCAAGCCGGTTAATTTATCGTTGTAAGAATGGCAAGGACGAACTACTAGGGACTTCGCAAGAACTGCCTTTGAAACACAAGCGCATGGCATAAACGTTCGGTTTTGCGCCCTCTAGCACTTTTTGACCCCGTGTCTTCTTTATTGTGCAGTTGTGACCACTATGAAAAAGTTCCAAGCCCGGACATTTAGTTTAGATTAATTTACAAATGCAATTTCTGGCGAGTCAACATGCTCTTATTTACTGAATACAGATGCATTCTTTCTTTTATTTGTTGCTTAGACATTTGCGATAAGCATGCCTCAACGTGTAGCTGTCAGGCATGCTGGACCACAATGGGGATCGACAGTGCCTGCTTGAAAGATGGGTGAATCGTGTGTTGCGACCTGCTTTGACGCACGAGAAGCCAACGGTTAGAAAATGTCAAAAACCGAACAGCGATCTAGGTGTTGCTGAAACGTTATTGGGAACAGCTACTTACTATTAAGCGCGTGGTGAGCGAGCAACTAGCGAAAAGAACACAGAGTGCGTGGGGTATATATAGGCACCACTTTATTGCCATCTCAAATTGATCGTTATCACAGCAAGCATGTTGCCGGTTCGTTTATAGTATATGGCCCCGCAAAAAAGGGGCAGCAAAAATTTCTACAACTAACCCAAACGACAAAGCGGATTTATCATCGAAAGCTGTTACAGCTTTCCCTTATCCATTTCATACTGCATTTGGCCATTGATTCTATATCCTCAGCCGTAAGTGAAAGCCGCGGCGTGAAAATGCGAATCAGGGAAATCTGACCAGGGGCGCTATGCTGGAAGGCCCGAGTTTGCTGAAACTCGGAATCTTCCCGAGTTCTGGCGACGCCCTCAGATGAGTGAACTAATGGTAGCAAGACAAAATCCCACCCTCGTCACGCCTCCAGCTTCATTGGGTTATCTGGATATATTCCGTGCTTTATCATCACATCGGCGCCACCTCATGAGCTTCTTGGGCGGTCTACAAAGAACGGGTCACGTGAGCCAACCACCGGTGCACTTTTCATTTGTCTGTCGCTCCACCAAGTGCATTGCCTGTGCAATTCGACCAACGAGGTTTGTTGAATTTTATAATGCACTTAGTACACCTTTATAAGCATTTTATAGTGTGCAAGATTTGGATTTAAAGCGCTTTAGAGTGATTCATGCATTATTAAATTTTGCTTTGTACCGCGAGGGAACGCTACCAACGCTACATCATGTGCAACGCTGTGAAGGCTACGGAAGTAGTCCGCAAAAACAAATAAAGAAAGGTGTATCACTCCGCGCTGTTTTGTGGCCGTGTGGTCTAACGCGTCGATCCGGAGAGTCGCCAGGCAATGGGAGTGCGTGGGTTCAAATCCCGCATGGTTAAACTTTTTTTCCGCACATTTTTTTTTCATCGCAAGTTGAATTTCGCGTGACTTGAATGACAAAACTCGTTTTGTTCAGAATATTATGCCGTGTTCTAAAATGAACAGCATGCATCTGTTCATTTGATGCATACCGCATACACCATACACTATGCATACACCACCTCGATATGGCCTGTTTTCCCGTGTTAAGTGTTAAATTTTGAACATAGTGTTGATTCCCACAGTGACAGAAAATAGTACTGCCTCAAGAGTCAGCTTGGCTCGATTTCCCTGCTCTCCTAGAAGAGCAGAAGCTGCTCAAATGATTTTCATGCAGCCAGGTAAAAAGAGTTCCAAGCTGTGGGAGTGTTAAGGCAGAAGCCTATGGCGCTAGTAGCTAATTTCCCCCTACCGTGTCCGTCTGGAGGGGTTAGGAATGGCGACAGCGGGTCGCGCGCTTCGGATGCTTCGGATGCCGTCCAAGGCTGCGGGAAAGACCGCGACCGCCTTGTCGGGAACCAAGGGGCCGACGACCCCTTGAAAGGATCCCTTGACAAACATAGAAGTGGGGATGGGGGACAATAAGGTCGACGACTCCTTAAACCCCCGACTGTCTAGCTAAGCAGTGGCGCCTCCAGAGTCGGGCTCTGGCGTGCACTGGGCTCCGCCTACTTGTATGCGCAGTGCCACTGCAGCAGTATTGGTCGGAATTGGGCGAGAGCCGGTTTATTAAAGCTCCGCCCAATTATCGAGGGGATAAAAACCGCTGCAAACAAAGAGCGGGGGGAGCGCGCCGAGTCTCAGTCTCGGCCGCTTTTCTACAGCCCTTTTTTTTAACAGCCTTTTTTGATAGCCTTTCTTTAAACCGCCTTTTTCTTAAGTTCGTTGTGTTTTGGTCTCGTCTTCAATAAATTAGTTTTTTGCTTCAGTTTTGTCGCAAAGAGTTTGGAGTTGCTGCCCCAACCGGCAACGTGTCGCCGGACGAGCGTACGATCAGACCAACCGGCCATATTCGGACCTTGTTTTCTATTTAACTGGTGCCGTGACCAGGATAGTCCGAGCGGCTTTCTGCGAGCGGTTGGAGGCACTACCTTTCGGAAGCCTGACGGGGCAATACCTTGGTGAAGAGTCCCGGGGACCAAGGTCCAAGTGAGCCGATACCCTTGCGAGGGACCCGGAGCCAAGACTCCACGACAGCGCCAAGGAGCGAGCGAAGCGGGACCGACGGAGCGAAGCGCTGCGACTTCGGCGGCACCTGCGATTGCCGACTTCGTCTGCCGAGAGGACGTGACGGGCCTGCTGCGAGCCCTGGATGCCGGCCAGTCATCTGCGCCTATGGACGCAACCTGCCGCCGCTGCGCAGCAAGTGCCATGATCGACAACCCGACGACCGAGTGAGTTTCCCCAGTCTCACTTTACTTGCCTCGGAAGTGCTTGAGCCGCAAGGTTAGAGTAACAGGGCACAATGGCCACAGTTGGCTGGTGGAGTGGACATGGCTATGGGTATTGGGATGGCCAGGAGCGGCCTCAAATGTCAGAGACTGAGCGAGCCAAAGCAAAGGAGAGAAGCGACGCTTATATTCTTGACCTGAAGCGTCAGCTAGCGGCAGCCGAAGAGAAGCTACGGCAGGAGAAGAAAAGGATTTTGAAGGAGGAACGCTCACGGAGAGCGGCCAGTGCACTGACGGAGACGTCACAGTTGCCGTCCTACCGTATTGTATGGGACGCTGATCAAACGCTGATCAAAGTAGTGAGTAAAGCGGATAGCAGCAGTGGCATGCAGTCGGTTCCGTTAGAGAGCAGTCAAGAGGAACCTCGGGTTCCTGCAGACAGGGCGGCGATCACTAGCGTCGAGGAGCCGCGAGTTGTGGAGTCAGGCATTATTGTTGACAAAGACCAGGAGTCTTTGAATCCCAAGGTGGGGGTGAGCTCCACGGATGTGCCTGAGAAGAATTCGGCCAGTGATCAGACAGTGCAGGTCGTATTTTCCGAGGCAGGCGAGCATGCTGTTAGTGATACTAATGACACTGATCAGCGCGACGACGTGGAATGCTCGGCCGGCCGGGTTGCCCAGCGCGACATTTTGTTGCCAGCTGAAGCGGCAGTATGTAAAGCAGGGTGTGGCGAGAGCGGCATGGCTCAGAAAGCATCCGTAGCACAGGCTGTAGCTTCCGAGAAGCCGGAAGAACAGCTGGGTGAGCCAGACTGTTCCGATCCGAGAAACTCGGATTCAGGTAACACCGCAATGAGTATGGCGGTCGATGAAAGGAGTCTGAGCAGTGACGAAGACGACGAATTCATCTCACTCCCTGAAGGAGGCGAAGATACACCGCCGCTGATGGGGTCGAAACGCGACCCATCCTGCAATCTCCTGGCGGGTCTCCGCACCAGGTGGATCGCAAACCTAGGGGGCAGTTACGATGAATTGGTTGAGCTGGCCATGCCACATTCAAGAGGGCCCTCTAGGCACCAGCACTTAGAGCCTTGTGCGGTGGCTTGTGCACCGTATGCGCATACGGGCGGCGGCTCCACTGCGGTAGGAGATGAGCGACCGCGGAAAGCAGGAAGAATGTGGGGATTGTGCACGCTGCGGCACGTAATGTTTACTATTATGAGAACCGATCAGGGGTTCGATCCTGGTGGCTAGCGACGAATGCCTATGTCCTCAGCCTTAGCCCACTCTGCCACTGCCAGGTCGCATAAAGCGTAAAAATGTTCCTTGGCTCGGGCACACAATGGGGCAGTGGGTGAGAGTGGGGGAACGTGGTGGACTGTGAACTCAAGTGCACTGATGTTGGACTCCCATGTTACGAGTGTTTCGACCGTTGTGGTTGCTTGTGAAAAGAAGTTAAGGAGCGTGAGTGTTGATGCATGCATCATGTGGTCTTGAACATGCTCTTCGTGCAGTTGTTAGTAGGACGCAGAAGCGCTCCTTTTTTATATTGTTCGTACAGCGCTCAGTTGAGATCCGTTTTTTTTTTGTGCTGTTGTTTTTTTCTTTTTTGTTGTTCACGGCCGGGTCTTTTGTACTTTTGCGCGCTTTGGTATGTTGTGTGTACGGCGAGCGTCCACCCAACATTCTTGGTGGGGAGGTGTTAAGGCAGAAGCCTATGGCGCTAGTAGCTAATTTCCCCCTACCGTGTCCGTCTGGAGGGGTTAGGAATGGCGACAGCGGGTCGCGCGCTTCGGATGCTTCGGATGCCGTCCAAGGCTGCGGGAAAGACCGCGACCGCCTTGTCGGGAACCAAGGGGCCGACGACCCCTTGAAAGGATCCCTTGACAAACATAGAAGTGGGGATGGGGGACAATAAGGTCGACGACTCCTTAAACCCCCGACTGTCTAGCTAAGCAGTGGCGCCTCCAGAGTCGGGCTCTGGCGTGCACTGGGCTCCGCCTACTTGTATGCGCAGTGCCACTGCAGCAGTATTGGTCGGAATTGGGCGAGAGCCGGTTTATTAAAGCTCCGCCCAATTATCGAGGGGATAAAAACCGCTGCAAACAAAGAGCGGGGGGAGCGCGCCGAGTCTCAGTCTCGGCCGCTTTTCTACAGCCCTTTTTTTTAACAGCCTTTTTTGATAGCCTTTCTTTAAACCGCCTTTTTCTTAAGTTCGTTGTGTTTTGGTCTCGTCTTCAATAAATTAGTTTTTTGCTTCAGTTTTGTCGCAAAGAGTTTGGAGTTGCTGCCCCAACCGGCAACGTGTCGCCGGACGAGCGTACGATCAGACCAACCGGCCATATTCGGACCTTGTTTTCTATTTAACTGGGAGTGTCAAGTAAGAATGCAGAAAAAGTTGTACAACGCTAGGAAAAAATATTTCGAAAGAGCACACAATAAATGAGACATGACAATAAAGAATGCTGACCCCGCAGTGCTTGCGAGAAATGGTTTATTCTGGAAACAGCCAGTGGCATGGATCACAGTGCATAGAAATTAAAGGACACGTGCAGTGGATGTACACCAACACACAATCAGTAATGTGCTCCAAAACTGAAAAAAAAAAATGTGCAGCCATCGAACAACACTATTTGATAAAACGAAAACCTGACCAATGTACTAACAAATACGTGACTTGAAACAAATTCACACTGAGCAAGAGCAAGCTTGAAATCATTCACACCTCCGAAAAATTAATGACAAAACATACAGTACTGGCTACCTCAACACTGGCACTGCATAACATGTCAAAACGACCAGAGATTGACAGTAATGCAAGACAACACAAAACCAGGAATCCCTTTTCAGGACATGAAGATCAGACACCCATATATACCATTCCCAACCCTCACACACAAAATGAGGCCAATGCCTAGGGGTTTGTGAATGTTCGAACTTTTTGGACAGCATAATTGAATAAATTTCTGTTCAGTTAGTCGAACGAATCAAAGAGTATATGTTCAAAATTATTTTAAATGAATCCAATTTGCTCTCAAATTTTCAGATACTTTCCGAATAATTGACACAACGCTTCATTAAGCTCCACCGTATTTTTCTGCAATTAATCTTCCAAAAACTGCACACATTGACGACGTGTACCAGTATACGTATTCTAATTGGAGAAAGTACTATTTGCACTCCCTTACAAATTCTACTTCTATACAGACACTATTAACATGACCACCTCACCACCCACACTACAAGTTACTGCCCGATAGAATTTGATGCAACAAATATCAATGATGCAATGATTTGATAGAAATGTTACATTTTCCTCGGTAGATTGATCAACACATACACCCACATGCACACATATTTCACATTTCCACCCACACACGCACAAAGGTGATCACAGCAAGCCGATGAGTCCTCTCTCCTTCCTCGGTAGCATGTGTATTACACATCAATTCGAAGTCAGACAAGTTCCTCGATGCCACTCAAGTATTCATCACTGGAATCGGTGCTCGACTCATCAGAGGAGGAGTTGCACGAGTCAGAAATACTGAAGACAACCGGTTCAATTTCAGCGTCAACAATCATATCGCGTTACCATGCTTCAGCCTCAACTTGCTCCACATGAACACAACAGTTTTGCCAGTTTTCCTGGCTTACAGACGCCAGTGCTTCCGGCAGGAGCTCTTCCAATTCAGCCAAAGTGAAACATTTATTTCTACTTTCGATTATGAATATTGCATAAGAATGCAATCTACCCAAGTGACACAAATGCTACCGTTTAAAAACCCATTAAAATGCACGCATGAAAAAGCTGGAAAAATCCGTGCACCTATTACGTGCACAAACATGAGGTAAAACAAAAAATTATCTACACTGTGCGTAAAACTGCTCAGTTACAGATAAACGGAAGCGGTTTTTGAGGTTTAATGCCCCAAAGTAACTGAACCGATGAGGCATGCCATGGTGAAGGGCTGCCAATAACTTCAACCATATGGGGTTCCTTAACATCCACTGACACTGCACAGTACACGGACCACTATCACTAATAAATGGGAAAACATTCCATTAACCGTGACATGCATGAAAGCAAAAACAGAGCATTCTTACAGCCATTGTGTTCAATACATAATGTGCCTTCCTCGTGAAATAGTTGGCCCTCGCCACATCAGGGCTGGACTTCGAAGGAGCCTTTACGCCAATGTAGGTCCCCTCGACGCATCCCACGACGTCTGTGATGCCGCCGCGCTGAAGGAAACGCTCCTTAACATACGCACGCTCGGCCGCAGTAGTGGGGAAAGCGAGCCACCGCTTCTGCACAGCCGCGTCGATAAGCGCGTCGGAGACGTCCCTCACACAGCGGCTCACAGTGCTTTGGTGGCGTCCAATAAAGCGGTCTGCGCCGACGCTCCCCTGAGCTCCCGGTTGCGAACAACCGGAGGGCGCAGAGGACTTGCTTTTCGACCGAAAGCGAATGAGGCCCGGTACGCACTCTCCGCAGGCGTGGGTCGTCGCCTAACTCTTTACACAACTATCGTACCGATGTTTTGGAGAGGCGAAAATGTCGCTGGAATTCGTCGTCGGCCATGGCAGTAAGCGGGTCCAGCCGGCCGTACTGACATTTGCCGTCAGAGGAAGCGATGACCCAGGCTGCTGCTGCTGCCGCCATGACAGTCCCGAGATGAATTCGGGGCACTTCACCATTCACGAGTTTAGCTCCGAGTTCACCTGTCAATCAAAACCATTGTTCACGCCCCCGGTGTGCCGTACATAAATTATAGGCGTACGCGCTATGGGTGGGCCACTCCCAACATCCCTGCCGGCTACAGGTATGCTGCGCGGCTGTGCTGATTGCTGACAGACATCGACGATGTTGACCATCGAAATATAACAGGCAAACCGGACGTAATCGCTGATTAATCTAAGCACCTCTGCGAAGGACACGCAACGTGGCGACAGCCGCCGATTTCTTCGCTCGCATACCAAGATTGCACAACGCTATAGCCTGTTGCAACCACGTAAGACACAAAACAACGCTGACGGCGCGTCACACCTGCTTGCAAGGCGTCAAACACGGACCACGACGACGAAACGGTGCTTGGAGCACGTCCTACTCCAACAACATGGCATCACATGTGTTTGGCTTGGCCGTGCTTTCATCGATGATAAAGCTCAGCATCAATGTGTCAAACACATCCGGGATCGACAAACGGTCGCTGCTCTAGACCCAGTGCAATAAAGAGTTTGTAATTTCCAGCACGCAAGCACTGCGTACTTCACAACCGTAACACCTTTCTCTGTTATAAGTCCGATTCCATTATTACAAACAGGATCCCTCATCCGCCCGAACGATATTATTGCGATGTCACTGCGGCATACAACGGCGATCGACGTTAGTGACAAAACCAGTCCGCAAAACCTTGAAGTGCGCGACGTAAACAAATACTACGCAGATACGCACGCCACCACCTTCACAGCTTTTAGTCAGCGTCTGACGACATAGGATGAGTTGTGTCGCTGGGTGTCACGCTCTTCGCATCCGCAGCGCACTAAAGAGGCGTCACAAACAACAGGCATACGTAATGAATCATTGAATACAGCCAAACAGCATTTTTTTTCTCACACCGCATCACAGCCGCTCGCACGGCCAATTTCTACCGCTGAGATTCGCCAAGAGCGTACTAAAAGCAATGGTTGGCCATAGCTGGGTGCGGCAGCGGCCGTAGCAGCGGAGAACTCCTCCTGAGGTCACTGCAGAGAGCAGCAGTGACGCGGGGGGGTGCAGTGCAGTTCAGTTTTTTGCTGTTGTGTATTGTGCAAGCCAGAAGATGCATGACTGTTATATTTTGATATACGACACAATAAAATATATTATCGCAATGGCCGAAAAATAAGATAGATTAAGCGTGTAGTAGTTGCCCAGTCTTAACAGTCGAAGGCAGCGCAACCGGCGGCGTGTCAGCGCAGGAGCTCTCGTTTTCGGCACGGTGGGCTGCCGCTCTAGTTCGTATGCAAGCCACGCTGCAAGCAATTAAAGTAACTGGAACTCCAGTTCCAGTGACTTTACAAACAATGGCCTCAGTATCGCCACTAGCGGCAGAAAGTGTCAAATCTTTGTTAAAATCCTAAAGCTATGCTTCTCAACAGCGCTTTATTGGATTCAGATTTTAAAATAATTTCGGAAATGAACAAAAAGCTAATAATATTATCTGTTGCCTTTCAACGTATTCGTGAGAAGAGAAAGGGTTGATACAAGTGTGCACCTAGTGCGCACTGTTCGTCTTCGGAAATGGAGAGACAGATAGAGCCTGAAAGAGGAGACACGCCTTTGACGCGCCCGAAAAGGCGTGTCAAACAGCTAGCGGCGAGTGTGCAGATAGATAACAGAGAAGTCACGATTTCGCGACTGCTGACATGGCGCTGATAACTTCAGGTAGCGCTGCGGCCTGGTATTGCGCAGCGTATTGTGTTTGAAGTGTGAAACAGGCGCGCAGGGTGCGCTTGTATCGCCTTTACGTGGCTTTATCTCTATATTTTATTGTCCGCTGCCTGCGCACGTTCCGCGCTATCTTCGTTCACTGACTGCCGTCATCGCAAACTCGGATGAAACTCGGGCGAGCGCCAAACTCGGGCCTTCCGGCATAGCGCCCCAGGCCCCCCGCCGTGTTCCACCCTGTATCAATCTCACCTTCTGCTCCGGCAAGACAGAAGAGCTAGTGCACATTCGCAGACCGGCTAAGGCGTACGCCAAGAGCGCCGACGCTGAGCGCGTACGCCCAAGAAGTGTCGTTGAAGTTGGAACTTCTTTAGGCCTGAACGTTTGAGCGTGGTGGGGCGTGCGGGGACCCAGGGGTCCTGGGAGGCCCGAATTCCGCTGAAAAACTTTTTTTCTCTCGCTTACAAAAGCTCCGCGTTCGGTGTCTGTGATTGGAATGCGGTACCCTCTCGATACAAGCTGACTTGTCTGTACAAACAGGCCTGGGAGGAATTCCCAGCAGACATGAGTCATCGTCAAGCAAAGATGCGGCGAGGACTGGCGGCGGCAGCGGCGTCAAGTGGTCGAGTCTTCCCTCGGGCCGCCGGACGGAGTGGTGCTGGGAAAGGTCAAGCTGTTGCTGACATTGGCGCACTATCAGCACGGCTGACAGCGCCTGAAACGCTTTCGAGGAGGTTCAAGCGTCTAACCAGGCGTAGGCCAGTGTAAGGGAGCTTTCGTTGCTTCTAACTAGACTGAGAAGAGTTCAACCGCTGCCAATTTTTTTTAGAGCGCTGTTTTTTTGAGACACAGTGCCCCCGAATATGTTTGCCATTCCGAATGAGACAGAATACTGCGTGCACGCGTCGTGTGTCTGCCACAAGCAGAGGTTTTCACATTAGTTACCGCACAAATGCGTGAACATGCTCCAGTGCATAATCGCGGAATACCACTAAGCACTAAATTCTGTGTGTACCTTCCAACCTTTGAAAAAGGAGCTGCTTTTTTTTTTCGGAAGCTGCGGCCTAAGTTAGTTACTGCCATTATATTCGGAGTTGGTGCTACACACCCATTATACAAAGTAACGAAAACGATAATCCTTGCAAGGCGGTCAGAAGTTTCTCCTGAATATAAACAGTGCAAATGAGCAAATGTTTTTGCAATGTTGTTCAAATGTGGTATAAAAGACTTTCAAGATAATTGCGGCAACCTGCATTTGGAGAATGCGAAAGCAGTGACGCCTCCACGGCCCTCTTTGTCTCGCTTTTATACTCTCTGCTCTTAATTAGAATCGCATTGACCTTCATTAGCACATTAATTAGCTATTGAATTGATACTAATTGTAATCGATTGATCATCCTCATTGATTGCGGTTATCAATTGCACTTTTCTTCATCACCGTAATCAATCACATTCACTCTGATTACACCCATTTTCATCTGAATCACGAATTTTCATTTTCCAAATTTGGCGCCATTGCTGCTTTCCAGTCCACCTACTATATCTCCGTCCAGCCTATTCGACCGTCCAACGACTCTTGCACCTCATTAATTAACTAAATAATCTATGTGAATCAAACTTCAATGTTCGATTAATTATCACTCTTCAAACACATTTCAATCCATTTCAGACTTTATTTTCAATCACTTACCTACTTTCCACTACTCTGCCATCCACGGTCGTTTTCCCGTCCTCTGCACTACAATGATGTCCACGCTATTTCGACGGTTTTTTTTTATATTTTTGGCTCTAATATCTAAGCATGCTATCGACATCACATTTCTTGCGCCCCATCCTCACATCATTCTCTATCGATTACAACCATTCGTTTGTTCCTACCTCTACTCAGAACGCCCCAACCTCTGCCAACACATTTCTATTACACGACCCCGTCGACACAGCCAAGTAATGTTTTCGCATTAAAACGATTTACCAAATGTGGCTGTTCAAGCTCGTGAAGTCGAAAAAAGCAGCCATAAACTCTCATGTCGGCACACAAGTCGAGAGTATCTGTCAGAAATGCTGGTAAAAGTTGCGCCCTTCGCATCCTGACAGAGTGACGTGTTAACCATTTGCTACTGGTTAGGAAGTTGTAACTAGAAAAAGGTGCATGCTTTTCTGCGTGTGGAATGGGAACGAGAGTACGCATTGCACGGGCGAATGAGTTGTGAACTCAATAGGTCGCGAATGGCAGTAAGACTAATGCTAGTAAATTTATTCGTGTGGAACCTCCCTAATAGGATTAAAGCACTTAAAGCTGCACTAAAGAGGAGCTTGAAATCGTCTTTTCACCGTGGAAACTCGATTTACTCTCCGAGCATTCTTAGAAACGCGAATCAGTATCCCGTGCGGCAGATTTCCCTATTAAATCGAATTAAACGTCCCGGCTCCCGCCTTTTCTTTTTTTTTACTCCCCTTCGAAAAGAGGAGGAGTCAGCCAACGTGTAGAGATCTTTTCCGCCAGTCGCGTCTCGGCTTCGCTGTCGCTTTTATTTTGTTTCGTAGGCTTCCGTGAATAAATAGCTGCAGTCGAAGACACGATAGCCCCAAATTAAGCCCACAGAAGTATATAGACGGACTCTTTGCTTTCTCGGATAAGTATCACTCCGCCGATAGCAGAGCGGCAAGCCGCCACACGGCTGGCTGAAAGGCACTCCACGCGTTGGCCGACTCCTTTTTTCGGAGGCGAGTTCAAACAAACAAAAAGAGGCGAGATCTGCGACGAGAATTGGCCGCAAAAGAAATTAATTCAAAGTTTGTAAGAATGCTTGGAGCATGAATATGGATCTCCCGTGACGAAAATACGAACTGGGAATACTCTCTAGTGCACCTTTAATGGCATTAAATAAACCCGTGTGGCACGGGTATTAGACACAGCTGTCACACTGCCATTTTGGGTTCCCATCAAGTCGGTTAATTTATTGTTGTAACAGCACACAAAGACCAAGGAGGAAGTAGTACAGGACTTTACAAGCACTGCGTCTGAAACATAGGCGTCTGGCTTAAACTTTCGCTCTTGCATCACCTTTTCACCCGGCATCATCACTGCGGTGCTGCAACAACTATGAAAAACTTCCAAGGCTTGACGTTTATTTTGAGATTACTTTACAAATCAGTTTCTGGTCACTCAATGTGCATTTATGTAATCAATATAAACACCTTCGTTTTTAATAAGATCAACAGGCTGAGGCACGCATCTGTTTGTCAATCTGGAACACTATGGGGAAAGAAAGAAAGAGAGGGAGAGAGAAAGGAAGGACGGAAAGAAAGAAAGGAAGAAGGAAAGAAAGAAAGAGAGAAATGAAGAAAGAGCTGCTGCGATCTGTTCAGATCCACCCGAATTCAACGGTTAGGAAAAGCCACAAACACCGAAGAGACCTCCAATCGGTGTTGAAACAGATATTGTTCAGAACAGCTACCTACTGTTATGCGCGGGGGAAGACAGCAACTTATGGAAAGAACACCGAAGGCGTATAGTGTATGTTTTTTTAGTGATATTTTATGCAATGCAAATATGCAATATGATATTTTATACAGCAAGTGACATTTTGTAGAGTGCACAAACGCAGCATAAAGTTCCATAGGACACACAAGAATAACATTCAGCACGGCACCATTCTACTCCGGTGAAACGAGCACGTCGCTCAAGCGCAAGAAATGCCTGATGTGACGTAGACAAGGATCGGGCAAGTCACACAGGTGCATCTTCCCGTCACCTGTGCTACTACTCTCAATGGAGTCCTGCACAACGCCTGCGAGGCGCATGAACTCTGTGAAGTCTTGAAGTTGGAGCACGCACCGGGAAATCAGTTGCTTTGCTTCAGCTTCCTCAACGAACGCCGTCGCCTGAAGCTCGTCTACCAAGGTCGGAGAGGTGGAGACCTTCTCGAAGGCCTCCGCAGTGTACTTCAAACGGGAGCCGGTGACGAAGCGAGCAGCGCGCTTTGCCAAGGCTCGGTTCCTGCGCAAGACGTCCTGCATGTACGGGCGCTCTGCCATTCTCACATGACTGCTATCCAAAATTCTCAAGTACTGCAGAGAGTAGTTATCCGCAAGCTCCGGCTTTGAGAGGTCCGTGATGAGCGCAATGAAGGCTTTGCCGTCGGGAGGGAACAACGAACAGGAACGCAGAGCTCGGCTTCGGCGGAAAAGGCCGGCCAGCGGTGCCAAGTCAAAGCCACACCAATCGGGGAAGAAGACAGCAAGGCTTCTGATGCTCGGATTTCGGCATACGGCTTCGCATATAGCGGGACCACACAGATTCCAGCCGTGGGTACAGCACTCCAGAGATAGCTCCAGATGTTCAATGAAAGTCGCTCCCTGGATAAGCTGAACGATGGGCAGTGAGGCTGGCTCTGCTTCACCGACACCGCACAAAAGCGAGTGCACCTGTAGCGTCATGCGCGTGAGGTTGCGAGGCAAGGTCATTGCGTCCGCACCGTTTTGGAGCAGGTCGAACGGCACGGCGGGAGGGGCCCAGCTGTACGGACAGGGGTCCCTACCTGGGTAGTCCACGATGCATTGGCTGTTGACAACGACTCTGTCTTCTAGGCCGCATTCAGAGATGGTTCTGCAGATTTCCAATGTATGGCTGCTGAGGTTTTCAAGGATGACTTTCTTGAGCGACTTGTTGGCGGACACCGCTCGACAAAATTTCTGGCACTCTAACAGACTAAAGCACCACATTGAAAATCTCAGTTCCGTTATGGACATGTCGTTCTCGAGAAGAGCGGAGATCCAGGGCTTTACATGGTCGTCGTCATGGAAGTGGACAATCCCGCACCGAAGGCACTCGCCCTCTGCAAATTCTTTATACATGTTGGGCTCTTCTTCTCCATATTTGCTACCGAATCCGTAGCCATCGTCACTCACGTTGTACGTGAGGCTGAAGTACCTGAGCGTCTTGTTGGTGTACAGGAGCTGTTTTATTGCAGTGGCGTACTCCAACCTGAGTGTGCTCACCTCTAGCTTAAGTCTAACCAGCACCTTATGAGTAGCCAGGGCATCGCAGATAGTCAAGACGTCCATGTCTGGACCATATTCAGGGTCTTTAATAAACAGCGATCTCAGGGACGTATTCAATCTCAGGTACGTTCCAAGAGCGACATGCCGGTTGCCTATGCCGCAGGGTGTGCTGTTACCGTTGAGAATCCTCGACGTGATTGACAGGTCGGTGATGCTCCTGTTTCGGAACAGCCCTGCCAGGAAGGTGCCGGTGGCACACGCACCCCGCACACGCACCTCCAAAGCTTTAAGCGTCTTCAAGGTGGCAGTTTCCGCGAGCAGAGGCGCAAGATCGGCAAGCAAGTGCCCGTTTGTGTGCACAAACAGGTCGAGTGATTCCAGCCGTGTCAAGGAAAGTATAGCCGCTGCAAGGGCGCCGCCGGAGATAACCCCCATCAATTGCAACGAGATCCTCTTCAGTCCCAGCGCGTCCCGAATTGCGAGGCACACTAGTTCTTCATGGGCGGCGATGATTCTGTCGTTGATGGTGACTTCCGCAACGCAGCGGTGCTTCGTGAGCAGATGGTACAAAAGTGTCGCGGCCTGCCGCTCTTCTTTCAATGTGGCGGGCTGTCTCACGAATGTGTCGTCGCTCGCCGTAAGCAGGGACAGCTGGGATGCAGCGTCCTCTTCTAGTTCCAGCCCGACGGCCCAGAAGAAACTGTTCCAAGCTTTCAAGTTGGCTACGATGTTGCACAGATGGTCTTCCCGGCTCGTGCATGGTCGACTATGGTCGACTCTTAGACCGCCGTACCCGCTGCAGACTCCGTCTATCTCTTCCAGTGGCAGTGATGGTGCCTTGGGCGCCTCTGTGCCTTTGGGTACCGCCATGTTTTCGCGCACCGCCACGCCTGCTGGATCCTTTACGTCTGAGGGCACGTCGACTTGAGCGGGAACTTTTTCTTCAGGGACCTCAGCCTCCTCGGGAACCTCTACATTTTCGGGCGCCTCCAGATTTTCGCGCTCCTCGACTCCTGCGAGCTCCTCGTGGTCGGCTGGTACCTCGTGGTCGACTGGTGCCTCGTGGTCGGCGGGTACCTCGACGGCATCTCGCGCTTGCTCGTCTTCGGGAATCACAGCTATCTCAGGAACCTGCACCCCCAGAGGAACCTGAACCTCTTCGGACGCCGCTACCGTTTTGGGCACAACAAGGTCCACCCCATGGTCACCGTTGATGGCACCGCTTTCACGTGCGGGCTTCAGCTTGGGCATCGCGGAAGCGCGGC
Source organism: Amblyomma mixtum (assembly GCF_055824585.1). Taxonomy (NCBI): domain Eukaryota; kingdom Metazoa; phylum Arthropoda; class Arachnida; order Ixodida; family Ixodidae; genus Amblyomma; species Amblyomma mixtum. Next base: position 21,308,774 of record NC_143019.1, read on the forward strand.
CACTGCGGGAACTAGCCTGCAAGCAAAGCATCGCGGGATATATATGAGGCCTTTGGTGGAACGCAAATGACGCGACACGCTATCTAGTGTTCTAGCCTAGGCAGTGACAGGAGAGCGCACAGCATGATGAATGTAAAGCACGCATGATACTTGCTTCACAGGAAAGCGTCAGCAGTGCCGTTGGAGCAGGTCGCAAGAGAAATACTGCATTCACATGATTATTCAAATGGGCATGGCCCACAACGGCGACGTGGGAATGTAGGGCTGCTTGGAAAACATGTTGCAGTGACAATCCGAAACATATGACTTAAGCTAAGGGTTTTCTTAATCCGCTCAGGGCCTTGTGGCCCTACCCGGAACACTGGCGCTGTCCCTTGCGGTGGAAACATGACATCGATGGTGTCACGTGCAAACCATTTAACTTACCACAGAAGGTACGAAAATAGAAAACTTGAGAGGAGACCTAAAAGGGGTCTGAAATATCTTTTTTTTAGGAAAGTAGATTAACTCGCTCAATCACTACGTTTTCTCGTCATGAACCCTTGAGCCAAATAATACACCTCTACACGCAGCAGAAAGCCCACAAAAGCGCGTGAATGTTCGCGAGTCCTTGCAGGCCGCTTTTGCATCCTCGCGCCCTCCTCCATCCCAAGCAGTGGCGTAATTATATTCACAGATGGGCATTGGTTAGATTTTTTTCAGGAATCACGCAGCTAGCGTGGCCGCTGCCATTAAGCAGCGTCCCGCCGGAGGGTCAGGATCATCGCTCGCCGGGGAATTCGCACCAAGGAGAGCCGACTTTTGGGCGGACAAGAAGTGACGAGAGGAAAGGAAAATGCGCGCGGACGCTGAAATTGAGATTTTGACTGCAAATAACAGAGTCTACAAAACAAAATAAAAAATTCATGGTGGAGAATATTCGTGAAGCGGCGTCGTTATCATCCAAGAAGTACCGCACTTTTTTTCAGAGCCCGTTTAAGTTGCGCTTACAGGGTATGACGCGAGAGCTTTAATGGGTCCTCTCAGCGGCTAGGGCTCCTCCTCGCGCATCACTTCACGCACACGGACTCTGTTTGTTCTTTCAGCATCGTTCACAGCATCAGCCTGACTACGCCAATGCATAGCTGTAACGTTAAGGTGTAATGATAGGTGAAAGGTTAAGAGAGCGCAAGTGGGCAGAGTGGGTGAGAGAACAAACGCGGACTACGCCAATGCATAGCTGTAACGTTAAGGTGTAATGATAGGTGAAAGGTTAAGAGAGCGCAAGTGGGCAGAGTGGGTGAGAGAACAAACGCGGGTTATTCACATCCTAGTCGAAATCAAGAGGAAGAAATTGGTTTGTTCAAAGCATGTAATGCGAAGGCAAGATGACCCCTGGTCATTAAGGGCAACGGGATGGATTCCAAAAGAATGCAAGCATAGCAGGTGCCGTTAGGAAGTTAGGTGGGCGGATGAAATTAAGAAGTTTGGGGGGATACGATGGCCGCATCTGGCGAAGGACAGAGTTATTTTGAGCGACATGGGAGAGGCCTTTGCCCATCTGTGGGATACAGAAGTTTCGTTGTTGAAAAATAACAGTCGGCCTTACATAACATCACCACTTTAAAACAGCAGACAGAAAGATAAGCCCTCTTGAACTGGCAAAACAATGCTATGGGCAAGAACGACACCAAAGAACAGACACCGCCACTCCTTCGGAAAGCATGTTCTATAGTTGTGTTGTCCTCGTCCCTTAGTTCAGTTTCACCTTGTTGTTTGCCACCAATTAGCCTACAGTACGCAGTGTTGAAGCCCTGTGGCAGTAGTCAAGACAGCAGCAGGACAAAGTGCAGTTAGCAGTGCGTACATGCATATAAAGGGTGTGGCACCTAAGACTTCCACAATTTAAAAAAAAAGAGTTAGAATAGCGCTTTTTTCGCAATAGCATTGTCAGCGGACTAGTACATCAGAATACAACTAAGAAGTGGTAACTAGCAGGCTAGTTGACTAATGTTGCTTACGGTGGGGCACAGGCTTCTGAACAACTAAGCGTCTCCACAGTAATAGTTTAAAAGTTAACTGGTCAATATTAGTTAACCAGCCTATTAGTTAGCACGTCTGATCTTGTTTATGATATGCTGTTGTGCCTAAGAATGTGTTCTCACTAAAAAAGACTATTTTTCGCAATTGTGTAAAGTCTGAGGCGAAACACCCTGTATTAAGTGTTTAATGTAAACAGTTTCCCCAACTCGCCCAAATGCGTCTTCCAGTCATCACAAAGCAACTATTGCTCCATTCATATTACTTGGGTTCCTAATCGCGCAAAACATCACGTGCTATCACAATGCTTGATTGTTGCGGCCCATTGAATTGTTCCTTCCAAATGGGCACGCTTTTTAAAAACATTCATGTGACAGCCAAATTTTTATTCTACGTGACATGCCCTGCACCTTGCTCTCTTTGAGAAAGCATGTGATAAAAGCCCTTGTAGTAAAATGGCGAAGTGCTCACGCTTTAACTTGCATCCCACTGTTCTGAACTGGACCGGAGATATCCAAGCCAGCTGTCAGCAGTTGGCCCATGCTAACTCTTACTCATCCTGCCTTTGTTTTTGGAATCTCAGGCAACCCCAAAAGTATTGTCATTGGGCCTTCAGTTCAGTTGAAAACCAAGCTGCTTATTCTTTCTTGAAGCTCCACTGCCACAAATGCACGTAGATGCTGCAGGTTTTTCTGCACTATACAACCGCATCGGCAAGTCATCTGTTACAACTAATGTTTTCTCCCACAACAAAAGCACGAACACTATTGCCTCTCAACTCATCCTACTGCGTTTCAACATCATTTTTTGTTCATACCACATAAAGCTGGATTGGTCTTGGACCTGCTCTTACGCCCAGCTTTGTTGCTTACTGGCGTCCTGCTCTTCAAACTGGTCACTGTATAGAAACACATGCGGTAAACGATGAGCAGCCTAGCTTCTACTTGGTACACCGTTTCAGGCCTTGCTCGTCTAGTATTGAGAATTAGGGCGGTCGAGATTAAACAAATATTAAAATAAATTGGCCTAATATAACGCTCATTCTTTTACTTACGACGGCGAACCTACACAATCCTATATGTGTTACGTATCCGTTGAGATTTTTTAGGATATTTTATTTCAAGCAACATCAAAGCAGATTTACACAACGGTTGCGTTTTGGTTAACTTCCACGTTATGTTCAGGCTATCTCTGCATGGCTTAACTCATGCACTGCATATACAGGGTGTTTCACCTATGATTTCACACAATTTTCAAAAATAGCCTTTTTGAGTTGAACGATTTTTTCGGCATAGCATTGTTAGTTTTGTAATGCATGAGATTACAGCAAAGACGTGCTGACTATTAGCTGGTTAAGTAATACTGAATATTTTTTCTCAACTATTACTGTTAGGATCCTTAATTACCAAGAGCCATGTAGCCCACCGCAAATAATATCCAGATCAGTTTTTAGAATTTCTAAAACATGGTTACCATAGGCTCTGTGGCCCAACAAATTTTTACTACATCGTGCCAAAATATATGCGCTTTCGAGAAGCTTGCAGGCAAAGCAACCTGTCCAGAGCACGAAACTCATCGAAATAGACAAAATTTGTTGGGCCCCCGCGCCGAGGGTAACCACAGTTCTGAAATTCTAAAAACTGATACCATTATTACTTACGGTGGGCTACACGCTTCTCAATAATTGATGAGCCCGGCAGTGATAGTCAAAAAGTTAACTTTTAAATATTACTTAACCCGCCTGCTAGTTAGCACATCTTAGCTGTACTCTGATGCATCACAACGCTGACAATGTTATACCGAAAAAATCACTTTTCTGACTCAAAAAGCCGATTTTAATTAATTGTGTAAAGTCTTAGGTGAAACACGCTGTATAGCTGGACATCCATGACGAGCCCTTATGTGTATTTCCTTTGTGCTTGTCTTCTGCCCTGGGTCAAGTGAAGCAACTCAGAGACTTTTATTGTGCGAAATGGTTAAAATGTTAGGTGCGTATGTTTTAACATGTGGCTTTTGTGTGCATGTGTAATTTGGTATTTGTCCTCATCTCAAATGGCTAGCCAGATAGGTTACGGTGCTACTACTTAGAGCGTTTATAAAACAGTGCCTCCGTCTCCTCTATAATGAGGCCAAGATTACACATACAGTTCCGTCGTCCTGAATGGAGTCCGATTACAGGTGCACTGATTTTCTTGCATTGACGGCAGTGGAACACATAGAGGATCACAAACCTGTACTCAATATTAAATTATTCATAGAGCTGCTGTCTTCCTTGCGTTAGTAATACGAGTTGTTTTCATGTAAAGTCCTAAAGTGGATTATCGTTTTGGTGCATAAATTTACAAGAGCAGGCCAAAGAACAAGGTGTTTGTCTGCTTAATCCAAGCAGCCATTTTAGCAGGGTTTAAAATCATATAGACACTTTGTATGAAACACCAAAGTAGGCATAGCCTAGGCAAAGATCTTCAAACAGTTTAGGTTCAGGACAAAGTTACTTTAACTGAAGGTACGCCTAAAGAAAAATCTGACAGTTTGAAACCAAACTGGCCATGAAATAAGCTTTATTATGCTGAAGATGTTGCTAGTAAGCAATAGAAAGCATGTTCAAAAATTTTACATATAACAAGGTGTGTCGACAATGCTTTTACCTGGTGTTCCGGGAACCAAAATCGCTGTTACGATCCCTCTTTTTTTTTTTTTGTCTCGCCAGAAAAAAAAAGCCTTACACATCACTGCAAGGCTATACGAGAAGGGTCATATCTATGTATTCCCCACACACACTAAAATGCTGTTTTTTTTTATTTCACTGCATTTTGAGACATCATAGCTTTCATCCTGAAAACATATTTCTACACACCCTTCTTGAGATAACCACTATACACAGTCAATGTATCCGGTTTCCCTGAATAAAAGAATTATTCTTTCCCAGCCACAACCACGTGGCGTCGTGCTGCATGCCAGTTTACCAACTCCGATCTCATGTTATGCTTATGCTGAAGGAGCCATGTATGACTTTTTCTAACATCGCAAAGACTTCCGCAAATACCGCATTTCTGGGCATAATTTGCGCACTTCAAAAAAAAAAAAAAATCCATGACCGTAGTGAGAACGGTTGCATATATGCGCGGTTTTTAGCCGAAACTAACCGACTTGCGATCGAGCGAGATTGTACAAAATCGCGGTGCGATGACTTTTTTCTCTTCCTGGAATAAAAATAGCGCAAAACGTATATAGTTTCTTACGACGCTATTTCAGATAAAGCTCGCCTGCGGTGTTGCAAAGTTTTGCTGTAACTTCGCTCACTGACGAGATCCATGGCTAAGACAGCCGATCGCGGTTTTGCCTTCTACGAAAAATGTCGCAGCTAAACATATCTCGAGTGAGGCGCGATCAATGTGGACATTTCTACCGCAAGTTATCTTTACGTTTAGCTGCGACACGTGTCTGTGACGCCGCACGAACGGCAGTGACGGGCGCAGCAATGAGAACGCTGGAATCGTCCGCTCGGTCGCATCCAGCAAATTTGATCGGACAATTCGCAAGGCAGCGTGCGCATGCGCCTCAAAAACGATCGTACTGTGGTTTTAACCGTGTGTGCGTTCTGTTGCTGGGTTCCTCCACCAGCCAGAAAGCAGCGCCATTATTTAGCCTCCTGAAGCGATACAGTCGAGTAACCTTGTCCCGTCTGGTGCGGAATATCTCCTGACACCGAATCTAATCAGCCCGACAACTGCAAGCTGTCAGCTTGCAATCTCGGGAATATAATGAAACTGGGGCAAAATGTTTTAGGGGAAACCCCCAAGGTGGAGTAGATTTGTAATAAGAGAGGTGGACGTCAATGAGTAATTACTCTCTTATTATGAAACTGGGGCAGTGGAGCTGCAAAACTGATGGTATTCGAGCTGGTTGGTGAAGCGCTTTAAAAGTTCATACAATAGCCTACGAAATGAGACCGTCGATAACTCAAAAAGGAGGACATCCTAGTTAAGATTTCCGAGCCTCTCAACGACTGTTCTCTCTTAACTCTGGCAATAGTCAGGTCTTATTGTTAACTTGACTGTTGCTATCAGTTCGGCGTGAATCATCGCGCAGATGAGTCGGACCACGTGGACCAAGAAAACATGGCCGACACCCTCCTCGCGCTCAGTGTTCTTTGGCACTGCAACCAAAGCTATGCACAGAAGTGATAGAGACAGGCCTTTGTTCTCTTGCCTTGTGACTGCGCCATGCAGGGAGGTCAGTAAACGAGGTTTGCGTCCGCCCGCTCCACCTATGTAAAGGGCCATTTTTGGTCTGCAAACTCTCCTTTTGTTTCTTAAAAAGTTTTCACCACCACCACCTCCGAGAAACAAAGCATCTGTCGATGATGCAATGCCTTGACCGCCACTTTCTCCCCTGAAATCTATTCGTGTACTTGCGGGGGATGTCTCCTGGGGTCGCTCTCTCGCTGAGCGGTAAAGGAGGAGTATAATCTTTTATACAAACGTGTTGGCCTCGTTACCACCGTCTACGGGACAACATTCTGCTGTGGAATGACACTTGTCACGCGGGGCTCCAACACTGACTGCGGACCAAAGGATACTATTCTTCCCTTAGCCATAACCTGCACTTGGTGTGCGCAATGATAAATAAACACGAAATTAAGAAAAAAATTATATATGAGCTTCAACGTATTACTTATCGCTAGAATGTTACATGGCAGCATCTCTAGAATACGCCCTTGCTTAAGACGACAAAGATAAACTCACACACAAAAAAACATAGTCTGCTACCATCAAAACTGCATAGCATTCTTTATTAATCAAGTCTGAGAAACCGTGAAGCCAGGAGAAGCAGCACGCGTGGTCAAGCGTACTCAACAATTAAAGGCAGTTACACTCACGACTTCAATGAGTGAAAACAATGCTAAGTTTTACACAGCGCTGTCAACGCTTTCAGCGTCATAGAGGCACCACTTTGTTGTCTGCGGAGCAGTGAGAGAGGCCGCCACCGCTGTGTCTAAAGAGATCCTCGTCTCCCACTGCGGCCTGCACTACTCATGCTACTCGTTGGAGCGAAAAACGTGGCCAAACACGAGCATCATCTCTTTGTCCGGTACAAACCCACCGTTTCTACGTGAGAAACCGCTCTGCGCAACAAATAACACTTTGGTAGGAAGTCATTTGCGCTTACCGTGCAGCTCTGGCAGCCAGGATGAAGTGTGGCGCGCTGTGCCGCAGTCTTCCTCCAGAGTCGACGTGTCAGCGCAGCACACGTCACTGCGGTCGGCACTGTCCGCCGACTGACCGTCCCCGGAGAAGTGCTGAATGCGACTGGGCGTGGAAGCGGGTGTGGAGAGAGTCCTCCGAAGACCAAACCAAGGGGAAGGGGAGAAGGCTGTAGTGTGCGAGAAGAAAGCCCCACGTGCAACGTCATCCGGGGAACCTAAGAGCTTCCCTCGGGTCGACACCGTCCCTTCAGGAATCCGCCCGTGGCATCGGGGCGCAGCAAAGACCCCCCCACCAGCTCCCCGAAGGGGCGTTTGCAGAACAGTGACCTTTCCGTTTTACTGCAACGTCCTAAGCGGGGGAAACGCACGGGAGGTCATGACTGAAGGTGTTCTAGGAAGGCTCCGGGTTGGCACGTGCAGAGAGTGACTTTGGGGTCCGTCTAGTTTTTTTTTTTTTTTTTTATCTTGGAAGAGGGTTCTGTGGTGTGCTACTTGTGGGGCGGGACGCGCGATTCGGAGAGTCAGTCGCTTTTGTGGAGATCGCTCTGGGCATCGTATTTTGTAACTAATTTGATGACTTTTTTATTTTGTGTTTTGGGGAAGTGTTATTAATACTGTCAAAGTTGAAGGGGGCAGCACGCAGCAAGGAACCAATCGTGTTGAGGCCTGCTGCTACTTGATGCTTCCTGTTTGCGAGATGGACTCTCGAGGGTTTAAAACCGTGCCCGGGAGTCCAATCTGTCGTTCTGTGCTAAGTTGAGATGCCCTGCATCTTCGGCTACGCCGGGGAGGGAAGATTTCCCTGTTAGCCAGTTACGTATTATTGGTCACTGTCTAATGTGCTGCACATTTTGGCAAATCTCCTGAATACAAATTTGAGTTCATTTGTCTCGTTCCCTCTCGTTGTTGCAAGTCGTCATTACACCGTCACCCACGGGCCACCTCAGCTGCGAGGAGCCTTCAAGTCAAGCCGTACCTGACGACGCACCCCTGTTGTAAGGAAAATAAGCGCCGTGGCTTTAATGAACGGTTCCGAGGGGGCGTCTGCTAAACGTGCCATGCGTTGTGCGCGTATTTGGTTTGGTTCCCAGAACAGTAGTTCCGTTGAAGTCTACCCTGGAGTCAGATGCCTTGCAGAGCTCGGCCACTGTGAAGTCAGCGTTGTGCGGGTTCATGCTTTCCTCGAAATACTTCGCTTCCCCGATGGACGACGCTAAGAGCAGGATGTTTTGTACACAACCCCTGGGGCCTTTTTTCTCGGATGACGATTATTCGGGCGAGGGAGGAGCCATTCCGTGTAGCTTGAGTATTCTTCGCACCTCTTCTTTTCAGAGAATAGGAGTCGAGGTTTCCGGGATGCCTTTTACGCATGGAATCCATATGCGTCTTTCCGCAGGCTTATGCAGCTTTGGCTTATGCTTGCGAAGGTGTGGAATTGTTCTGGGGTTTTTTTTTTGCTTTCAGCTGATACGTGGAATCAACGAACTGGGCACCCTTTTCGTTGAAGGTCAGCAAAACTATTTGGCTCTCTATTAATAAAATAACAAAGGAAAATATGTTGCTAGCCGTGACATCTGCCATCGAAACCTGAAGTACCTGAGCTTCGACTAGCGTCAGAAAAAGGACAGAGGAAGGGAAAGAAAGGGGTGAGAGTTATACCCCTGTCAAGCGGGCAAGTTAAGTGCACCTAAGGAGAGTGTACTTCGCCGTATGTACACTTTGGCGCATCTAAACGACGCAAGCGCTGAGTGTGCGTTCACGGACCACACTTTGCTGGTCGAGTGCGTAGCCTCGACGCCAGCGGTTCCAATGGTACAAAATTTATAGTGCATAAAAAGTACTTACAACTTTATTTTATGTGCTATAACAGTGTTTTCAGAAAAAAAGTTCCTTGGTTATAGCTACAAGCGAAGCAACAAAACAAGTAAACGTGATAAACGTGATTAACTCTATGATCGCTGCCCGCCGCCATCTTGTTTGTTGTCGAAATTCTGGATCGTCTTGGCTGGTCTTGGCTTTTCTTCTATTTTCATTTTTTTCACCGCTAAAAACTGTTGAACGTAGTTTTATTTGCGCTATCACGTTAACCAATCAAATATTATGAGCCTTTCTTTCTTTTCCATCGTCCTGTTCAGAAATTCCGCTCATTTTCTGTCGCCATTTTTTTTTACGATGAGTGCACTTTGCTTTCCCGTTTAGCACCGCGTAGCCCAAAGTGTCACTCGGGATGACGAAGCGCACTCCCCGGGAGTGCACTTAACTTGCCCGCTTGACAGGGGTATTAGATGGAAGAGATAGCGGTAAGGAGCCAATGTACTCTATATACAAATAAAAATGTTCAAAATTAAGAAATGGTTCCCATAAACGCTTTCACAACACTGCGGAAAGCTGCGATTTGCATTCGGCGCCCTCAGTCTATATATAAGGTTTCCTGCAAATTTTATAGCCGTAGTTTTTATTACAATGGCTGTATAACCAACTTTTGAAGCTCAGTTTAAAAGCCCCACTCCACCTTAAAGCAAGTATTGATAGTAATGGTAACGCTAACGTGCATCCTTTTTAACCGTAGCTGCCGTGATGGCTCAGTGACCAGAAAGACCGCGAGTTCGATCCCGGCTTCGGCGGTCGCATTTCGATGGAGGCGAAATTTTAGAGGCGCGTGTAGTGCACGTGTAAGAACTCCAGGGGTTCGAAACCATCCGGAGCCCTCCACTACGGCGTCCTTCATAGCCTGACTCGCTTTGGGACGTTAAACCCCACAAACCTTTTCGACCGCGGTGGAATTTTGCACACGGCATCATTGTGTATGAGACTTTAGCGTCCACTAAACGGGTGCACAAATGGCGATGTTGGTGTGATTCATGGGATAAGCCTCGTACCCATGAACACTTTTGTCGCACGCGAGAAAATGTCGGCGTTTTTTACTGCTTCTTCTAAAGCCGCGATATGAACATTAAGTTGATGACGAGTAGTGTCATCCCTTCAGATTTTTCCTTCGCTTAGTCAGTTTAAGGACCGTGAAAACTAATTCTGAACCTGTGCTGAGCAGTATCGTGTGATCATATGCAGTCGCTCTGCTCAGAAGTCAGAAACCCCGGGCCGTGCATTGTAGCTTGCAATGCCATGACAGGTTATGCGCAAAAAGGACGACATGAAGACAGAAGATAAGATAGCTAGCATGAGCGCGAACTAACAACAAGTTTAATCAGAAATTAACACCTCTACATATAATACAAGCAGGTGCATGCGCTGCGGATACACCCACAGCATGCCTGGTACCCATGCATGATACATCTTATCTAAGCTTACCCGCTTCTGTACAAGGTAGCGGACGTATCGCTGGCGCAATCGTGTGCATTCTTTATCAAGAAGGATTGCATTATTTCTCGCGCCACGGCTTTGCTGCCCTGGCCGAGAATCTTGATCTCATTCAGTCGCGACCTGCATTGGCATTTTCGGGAATGTTCGGTCAAATTCGTGCCACTCATCATTTAAGGTGTGCTCAAGCTCCCCTGCTCGATCATTAACGCTGCGTCCTGTTTGGCCTATGAAGGCCTTTCCACATGTTACAGGAATCTCATACACAACGCCTTTGGCGCATTTAACAAAGGGCTTGCCGTGCTTTTTGGCGCGTCCGGTCTGCCTGGTTCTCTCCTTTGCCGTGATCGAGCAAAGTCGGCCTAACTTCAGAGGTGCTGAAAACACATGGGCACTCCATACCTGTTGGCCACCTCCCTCAAATTGTGTGCCACCTTGTGAACGTACCTTCCTTTGGGGCCGTTTTGCACGCTTTTTCTTCCATTTTTGGCATGAGTGTTTCACTCACCGCTTTCAGGATAGTGTAGGGGTTGTCCGCATTGTCCAACCGGGACACTTGTTTTATGAAACTGTCACCCATTCTCTGCGGACCCGACCTCGTGAGCGCAGACTCAAGATACATTGCAACAACACCTCTTTTCACTGTCTTCGATTGTGGTGACCCGCATGGCATAAGATCGTTCGCAGCTCGGGGATGACACATCGAACACTGATGCTTTTCTGAGAGAAACATTTTAATGTCCGAAAACTGTAGACTGTTATCCTTTGGTACCTTGTGCGTAAAGGTTAAACCTTTACCATGTTGTCCAAAAAACATTTAAAACATCATTCGTCACGTGAAGGAACATCTCTTGCATTGTAGCTGCCCAAACTTCGATTGCCTTGCACAGGGGAGGGCAAGGGAACTTTCAGAAGCTATACCGTGTCTAAACGTGGCTCGATTTTCACGAGGCTTGTGGCAGCGTTTACTTCTTTAGTGAATAGAGGAAATGTTGCGGACAGATTTTATTGTTTAGGTTTCATTTTTTTACCAATTAGACGCAAAGTTCCAGAAAAATAGTGCTTTTAGATATGTCGAACTTTCATGTCATCTCGGGAAAAAACTAAGCCAAATATCAAAATTTCGTCCTGCAACATTTCCTCCCCTTTTCTTTCTTGATTGTTAAGCCGCAATTTTTGTTCATATCGAACCTAGTGTTTGCGTTTTACAGGCTCTGAAAGTTGCGTATGTACTTTCTGCGAGGATTTGAATTTCACGCTAATATTTTACTAGTGCGACGTGGCTCCACCTTGCGACAAATTATTTTGTCGCTACTGCACTCTACCACCAACTTATTGCTTGTCTGTGTTTGTGCGGACACTTTTTTCTTAAAACCTGGACGAACTTGATTTCTTTCTTTCCTTTTTTTCTTGCTTGGGCTGTATTTCGAAAGAATTTTTGCTTTTCTTTTTTTCTCGAGCTTGTGGTGCGAAAAGGAAGCGGGATGCAAGGCCACACCCAAAAGCACCTCACTCTCTCCCCCCCCCCCCCCCCCCCTGCAGCACACACAGTAAGGCATTGTTCGCACCAAAGCACAGGTGTTTGGAGTTATCGGGTCAAAATCCGGTTACTGGGTTTATGTAAACGCGCCGAGTCCATTCAAGGGGTCGGGACTAGTACACTCCACCCCAAGGTTGACTCAACTCCACCCTGCCCCGATGTGCTTGTAAACGCTGCCGGGCCGAAAAAACGGAGGGGAGATGATAAATGCAAACTTGTTTTTCACTTGCGCCGTCGCACCTCCGAAGCAGCGGTGGTGTGCCTCAATCTTGGATGCTACCACTGCTCGACGCTTGGTGTCGCTGCTGATGAACCGGTCTCGACTACCTAAAATCGAGTTCATGTAAATACGCGTTGGTCGATTTGGGTTGACTTCGCTCAGCCCGACCCCCAACTCAACCTGGCGTTATCGGTTCATGTAAACAGAGCTAAGCATGAACTTGCTAATGCAATGCCAAAGTTTGCGTTCAGTCACCATGCATAGCTACAGGACGCTCTCGGTGCTTTTGCAAACCACACTACTCGTCCTTTTAAGTTTTATCCAACTTTGATCTGCTTGGTGCCTTGTTGGTGCTGAGAAAGCGGAAGATGGGTGTTCGGCGCTGGGAAGGCTCGTACGTGAGTAGGCAAAGTAAGCTACAGGCTGTCACTACAACCGAGGACATGCTTCTGTAGCTATCTAAGGAGGCTACGCGGAAATGGGAAGAAAACCTGTCATAAGGCCTGCTACTATAAGCTGCTTTCTTTCCTTTTATTTTGAGACTGTCTAGATAGGTGTTCAACACAAGGAACCTTTTCCGGGTAATGTCCCGGGGATGCACCAAGCCTCTCTTCCGCCATTTTAACCGACCACACCTGTCTGCTCAGGCGAAACCAGTAACCCCACCCTACCATTGTAAAAGAATTTTCGCAGAAAAGACTCAAGGAAGCTTAGGCAACCCGAACCGGAAACGCTAAATTGGTGTGTTACTGGGAAATGGTCTATTGTATGACCGCCAGATCCTTCTGTGCTCAATGGCTTGAGAGCTAAGGGCTAACTTTTTTGTGCTTCGGTCCCGGGAACCTTGGCCGCATACCTACAGAAAGTTCTGGGCTCTGCTTTTTGTACGCGGAAGAACGAATACTTTCGTTACAGTGAACTAGAATCTTTCGTGTCGCGGTGTAGTTTACACACCTGGAGGGGCAATAGAACTTCCCTCCTTTTTTTGGGGTACTCAGGTGCTGCCATCTGTCGACAGAAAAAGTTCAAATCTGAGTTGCCTTGTAGCTGGTGAGCTCTCTTAATTTACTACTGAGCGTCTGCCTTGAAGGGTGCAAAGCAGGTAGTACATAATAGTAAATACGTCGAAAAGAACGAGGAACTGCTGGTATTCATGGCATCCGCCTGAATAGACGCGTTGACAGCAGCCGGACCTTGTCATAGAAAAAGGCAGTGTCGGATGTGGACATCTTCCCTTTTCCTGTTTCTTTTTCCGAGAAGTGGGGGACACGAGAATAGTTTTGCACAGGGGGCTTCGGGGACCGGTTCTGACCTTTGACCGAGTCGGACGTGTTTTTTGACGCTCCTTCGACTTCGGCCGGGCCTAGCTACGCCGTGCAACAACCGGGTTGGGCCCGCATCGCCTGCACGTACGACCCGCAGGCAACGGAACTGGACCTGGACCTCCCGTGGCCCCCCGGCCATGGAGCCCCACCAGGAGGCCCGCGGCCGCGGAATGCGCAAGCCTAGGACTGTGCCGGACGGACCTCGTTCGCAGAGCGCACGCCGCGACCGGTCTATCGATTCATCTCCGCTGCTAGAGAGATGGATAGAGTGCGTGCAACGCGCAACACAGCGCGCTGCCCTGACTCCGGAGACGGCGAAGGCAACGCTACGCACCTTGGCCCTTCCGCCACGTGCTGCTGCGATGGCGGCGCGCGCGGACCAACACGTGGGAGCCGCCATTGCCAGCCCGGTCCTGCAGCCACCACTCGGCGGCGGCTACATTCCAGCAGCGGTGGAAGCAGCTGTAGAAGAGCCAGAGGGGGACGACGCCATGGATCAAAGCACCCATCGCAAGCGGCGCCGTTCCACCCACTCTGAAGAGGGGGAGGGGAACAAAGGCAGCGGGGGCGAGGAATCTGCTGCTAAGCGCGAAGCGCTGCAGCTAACTGCACCTGTCTCACCTCCCCCTCCGCGTCCTGAGGGAGCGACCACGGGACAAAGAGCCAGGGAGGTGACAGCCGACAATGGCGTGTCTGCCAGTGCTGGCTGCTTTCCCCCTGCTCTCGCCGGAACGCAAGCCCCCACCCTAAGGGAACAGCTGCCGGTGACGACATCGGCTGACGCGGCGCAGCAGAAGCCAGCAAACCCGGCACGTGACCCAGAGGCCGCAGCTGCGGCTCTCAGACGGAGCGCGGCGCACGCTGCCAGCGTGCCTGACAGCAACGAACGCCACGCCCCCCTGGCATCCTCATGCACACTGGAGACCGCCAGCCTGATCCCCTGGCGCCAGGCTTCAACCCGAGCACAGCGAAGGCGTAAGGCTGCCCTGCAGAGAGCTGCTGCTGCTGTGGCGGTCCATGAGGAGCTCCACTGGACAGTCCTGTTCCGGCCAGCGGAACGCGGCGTGGCCATAAGCAGGGAACAAGGCTGGGAGATTGCTGAGGAGCTGGGCCCGCGCCCTGGCGTGCTGGCGGTTCGCGTTAACACGCGGCGGAACGTCGTGGCGGTGGACACCGGCTGCGCAGCTACCTTCGGCTCGCTTCTGGCCACGACTGTCATCCGTGGCCTGGCTGTGTGCGCCAGGGAGCCAGCTCCTCGCAACCAGTCCAGTGGGCTCGTGTTCGGCGTGGACGCGCGCCGCTCAGCGGACCAGCTGCTTGCCGCAGTGGAGTCGGCGGTGGCAGTGACGTCGGCGTCGCTGTCGGGAAGCACGCTGCTTCTCCGATTTGCGGCGCCGATCCCGCCGCCGCATGTGTTCATTTACAGGCGGCGCCTCGCTGTCCGGCCCTGCCGCCCGCGCCCACTGCAGTGTTCCCGCTGTTCCAGCCTGGGCCATGCCACCGAGGCCTGCAGAGCTGCTGCCCGCTGTGCCCGCTGCGGTGCGCCACACGACACTGGAGCGTGCACCAGCGGAAAATCGCGCTGCTCAAATTGCGGCGGTCGACACCCTGCCACGGACCCTTCATGCCCCCACTGGCAACGAGAGAGGCATGTCGCCACGATTTTGGCTTCGTCAGAGGTGCCTCTCTCACGACGGGCCGTGCGCGCGGTTGTACGCGAAGAAACGGCTCCACAGGCTGCACAGCAGCAACCAAGCAAGCGCAGCTATGCGCAGGTTGCGGGCCACAGTAAGCAGCAGCAGCAGCCTTCTCAGCAGCTCCGGCCTCAGAAGCAGCGAGGGCAGCATCCCAAGCAGCAGGCCGGTTCCCGCACCGCACCAGTGAGGCCCTCACCGACTACCTCCGGTGGCTCCCCTCTGGACGCACGCGACGCCTTAATCGAGCGCCTGCAGGCCGCGCTGCGAGCACTAAGCGTGCTCCTGCCAGAGGGCTCCGAGGGTCGCCGCATCTGTGAGGAAGCGACAGGCCCTCCTGCACTAAACAGCCAACAACATGGCTAGTCGCCGGGCAGTACCCCGCATTCCCACAGTCCTGCAATGGAACGTCCGCTCCCTTGCAGCGCGATACGCTGAGCTCCGCTCACGCATAACATCCGAACAACCAGAGGTGATCGCGCTGCAGGAAACTTACGTCCGGCTGCGGGATGGGGAGCCCCAAAGGCGGCTGCCCGGCTACATCGGTTACCATTCACCAACGAAGTGTGAGGAGGAGTCATGTGCATCGATCCCCTGCGGCGACCCAGCCCATCGACCCGGGAAATCGCGGGCCTCCATTTATGTGCGACGCGACGTCCAGCACGCGCTCGTCGGCACGGCGGCGGCGACGAGTGACGTTCAGGAGTGCGTGGCAGTGACAGTGCGCGTCGGGGGTGTTGACACATCAGTGGCCAGTGTTTATGTGCGCCCAGCTGTGGCATGGAACGCGCTGTGTTTTCGTGCAGTGTCGTCGTGTTGTGCCCCGCGCCAGCTCATAGTTGGTGACTTCAACGCCCATCATTGTGCGTGGGGCAGTGCGCGCAACGACCGGCGCGGCGACGACCTGCATGACACAGCAACGCAGCTGGGACTCACTCCTCTCAACACTGGCCAGCCCACCTTCCGACGGCGTGGATCGTCAGGCTCCTGCATCGACGTTGCGTTCGCGTCCAGCGGCATCGAGGCGACCTGGCGTCGTGCACCATCACTCTGGGGCTCGGATCACTTCTCCATCACCATAGAGCCCACTGCTAAAGAGGCGCGCCCCATGCGTACGTACGCAATCGTGAATTGGGGCCGCTTCCGCCAAGAGGTGGACGCCGCCGCTGCGTCCGGCGCCGATTACTTCACCAGTCTTGACCGGAGCGCCCTCGCAGCCACGCGTCGCGCAGAGGTGCGGGCAGGTCAGCCAACACCCGACAATAAGCTGCTCGATCTGCGCGACAAAAGGGACAAGGCGGAGCGCAGGGCGCGGCGGACGGACAAGCCAGAAGACTGGACGGTCTACAATCGGCTGGACGCAGCGGCACGGCGTCACTCCAACAAGCTTTATCGACGGCAGTGGGCTTCTCTCTGCAACACGATGGAGAAGGATCGCAGCTCGCGGCGGCTCTTCACCACCCTGCGGCGCATCACTACACCTCAGGCGAACCCTCAGCCCCTGGCCGCTCTCGCCATCTCGAGCGGCCAAACAAACCATCAGCTGGCTGAGCAGTTCGCTGACCGATTTGCGCCACAGCGTCCCGCGAGCAGTGCAGTGACGACATCGGGCCCCAGTTTTGACGCCAGGTACTCTTCCCCCGCCCCGGATGACGGCCCGTGCAACGCGCTCTTCACAGCGGCGGAACTGAACGACGCGCTGCACCACTGCACCCGCCGCTCAGCGCCCGGGCCAGACGGGGTTACGTACCAGATGCTGCGCAACCTGGACGCGGAACAACGTCAAGTCCTCCTGCGGCAGCTCAACCTGGTGTGGGAACGCGGGGTGCTACCTGAGGAGTGGCGCACAGCGGTCGTCTGCCCGATACCGAAGCCAGGCCGCCCACTCACGGAGCTCAGCGGATACCGGCCAGTGGCGCTAACGTCGGCGGCATGCAAGCTGATGGAGCATATGGCGCTCCAACGCCTGCATGCTCGGGCCGCGGAGGCAGACTTGTTCGACGAGCGTCAGACAGGGTTTCGCGGGATGCGCTGCGCGGCAGATTCAATCGCGGACGTTGTCTCCGCACTCGAGCACGCCGTGGCGGCGCGGCAGGTAGCACTGCTCTTGCTGCTCGACGTGTCGAGTGCGTTTGACAACGTCCACCGTGCGGTAATTCTCGCGAGGCTGGAAGAGGCGGGCGTGGCCGGTCGTCTGTTGCGTTATGTGCAGGGGTTCCTCAACGCGCGCACTATTCGCGTGCGCGTGGGAGCGGCTCTCTCTCAGCCCCGCCCGGTGGATCTAGGCGTGCCGCAGGGGTCGGTGTTGTCCCCGTTCCTGTTCAATGTGGCGATGTCGGCGGTGCCGGGCTGTCTGCCCACAGGCAACCGGCACCGCGTGTACATCTCCATATACGCGGATGACATCGCTCTGTGGTGCTTGGGACCTCCGGGCGAGGCTTCCCGCGTGAGAGACTGTCTCCAGGGGTCCCTTGACGCTATCGGCGACCGGTTGCGGGGCCTCGGCCTGGCGCTTTGCGCGGAGAAGACTGCAGCCATGGCCTGCGCAGCTCGCAGATGCGCCCGCCTGGCGCCGCTGACGTTGGCTGGGACGCCGCTGCCGTGGAAGAGCTCCGTGCGGTACCTCGGCCTGGAAATCGACCAGCGCCTCTCCTTTCGCCCCGCGGCGACCAGGGCCTGCCAGCAGATGAAGAGGACTACAGCCGCTGTGCACAAGCTCACCGCCCGGGGCCAGGGGATTTCTCAGCAGGCTGCGCTGCGCCTCTACAACGCCGCAGCCTTAGGGGCGATACTCTACGCGCTGCCCCTCGTCACGGTGCGCAAACCATCATGGAAGGCACTGGAGGTGCAGCATCGCAAAGCGCTGCGGACCTGCCTCGGTCTACCCGGAAACTCGCAATGCGAGGCGACACTGGCCGAGGCGGGCGCGTGGCCGCTGCAGCTACAGGCCACGCAGCGCTCGCTGCACCACATTGACCGCCTTCACCGCGCACCAGACGGCGCGGAACTCCTGCAGCGCCTTCGTCACTACCCGCGCTCAAGAATGGGCGCGGCACTGCAGGAATATGACCAGCTGACGCGCGCCACGCCCCCCTACGGCCTCTGCTCCCCCTGGCCCCTCACGACGGAGGTACAGCGAGAGATCGTCGGCATCGCGGGAAAACGCAGCACACCACTATGTGCAGTGCAGCAGCTAGCCGGAGCCGTCATCTACGAGCAACTGCGCGACCATCTGCTTGTGTTCACTGACGGCTCCGTGGTGAGCGAAAACTGCTCGCTCGCCGCAGCGGCCACCATCCCCGCCCTGCAGCTGCACCGCCAGCAAAGAGTGGCTTACCTGGGCTCTTCGACCACGGCGGAGCTACTGGGTCTTCGCCTGGGCTTGGACCTGGTGCTCACCCTTACTCCGCCGCCACCCAGGTGTGCTCTGCTGTGTGATTCCCGTGCCGCCCTTAGCCGCCTGCAGACTCACGGCCGTGGCACCCCGTTGCTGTGCGCGTTACGCGAGCGCATTGAGCGCCTTGCGGAGCGCAGATGCAGTATTCGCGTGCAGTGGGTGCCCGGTCACTGCGGCATCCGCGGCAACGAGCAAGCCGACGAGCTCGCCACCGCCGCACATCAGCTTCCTCCCAGCGACGAACCGCTCGCCCTGGAAGACGTGCGTGCGGTGATCTATGACCACCTCCGTCAGCAACACCCGGACCCTCGCATCGCGCGAGGAGAGCGCATTTCTCTCGTCGGCGCGCGCTCCCTGTCGCGCCTCCAGCGGGCGATGATCATCCGAGTGCGCGTCGGCTGCGTGTGGCCCGGGGAAAGACGGGTGCGCCACGGACTTTCGTCGAGCGACGCGTGCGCTGACTGCGGCGCAGTGGAGACATTGGAGCACATGCTCCTTCGCTGTACCGCTTCTGCAGTGCCGCGTCGCGAGATGCTCGCGGCCTACAGGGCGCTGGGAATCATCCCGGACAGTCTCGAAGCGCTCCTGTGGCCGCGCGGCAGTGCGCGCACCCGTGACAGAACAATGGTGAGCCTCTGTGCGTTCATCGAGCAGGCGGATTTGACTTCCCGCTTGCTCTACGCCAGGTAGTGCACGCGTGACACGAACGCTCCGTGGGTGCTACCTCGGAAGGTATACGCGGTCGGGCGCCCCACCCCGGCCGCTAGTGCAGTGTGCCGCGCGCGCGATTAGTCCGAGACAGGACGCTACGTGCGCGCGGCTATGTACATACAGTTTACTTCTTGTGTAAGTAATTGTGCGCAGTGGCCGCTCGCGCGCACTTATTTTCGGACAATGCTTGGACATTAGCGCGCGAGCGGCGCGAACTTGATTACTTTTGTATTTTGTAAATAGTGTACAAAGCTCTCCCCTGTCCTTTCTTGCTGTCGCTCCCCTCTATACTTCTCCTCACTATCCTCTCCCTTTCCCTTTCATTTCCGCCGGCTGCAGCTCGGGTGCTTAAGATATTAGATAGCAATTGCCGCGGCCGGCAACACTCCTTTGCTTCACTTTTTTTATTTATTTATTTATTTTAATAAACCACTACCACCACCACAGGGGGCTTCCTTCTCGCCTCCTAGAGCTTTCTTCCCTCTCCTTCCCCTTGGTTTGGTCTTCAAAGGTCTCTCGATCCACACCTAAAAATAATGTCATTCGAAAATGATGGCATCGACGATCAGTGAAAAAAACATAGTCGAACTGAAGGATATCAGCACGCATAAAGTATGTTTAAAATTGTTGTGCAGTGTTTCAAAAGCGGGTGAGAACATTTGTGTGCCGTATTATAAGCTTAAAATATCATTTCCGGCCAATCTGCACCGCTTTAGCCATCAAAAGCCAAGCCAAGTACAAAGTCAACTACAAATCCGATAAATGTAAACAAACAAAATGGCTGGCATGGTGGCGCGCGGATACGCGCGGAGCTTGGAAATGTCTTCCAAAAGGTGAACTGCTCAGTTACGTCTTTAAGTACCTTCGAGCCTAACGAACATGGCACGCCAACCAACAAGAATCACGCATCCCAAAATGACCGACGGTCGCGGGAAAGACGCTGCTTCAAGCTCGGCCGCTGCGGTAGGCTGCTGAGACCGAGAGTAACAGCTATACACGACAGCCTCTAGTGTGAACAGATTCACACAATCATTAACTTTTTTTAGCAGAACTAAATAAATGCACTTTCTAGGTTTGGCAGTGGGCACATTATTTTTTTCGCGTCGCTTGTTCCTGCTGCGTATCTGGTTTCCAGAGTACGCACTCGGTTCGAGATCGAATGAGTTCCCCTAACTCATTCGATGGCGAATGTCATTCGAACCTAATGACATTACATGTTCCCGTGTAGCAGTCGATTAATGACATTAGGTGCTAATGACATTAGATTTGCTAGTGTGACAGGGGTATTAGAATGCGCAGCTACAAAAAGAAATTTAACGAAGAAAATGACACATTTGCTGTGTGCGGCACATTTGTAGAAACAATTGAATATTTCATACTCAAATGTGATGGCATGATGTCGATGAGCGCACAGTCACTCTTCCTGAGGCCCTAGGGTTTAGAGCTAACGATGATAATGCAAAGAAATCTACGGTGGAAGTTAACAAAAAGCGTCTGAAAGATTGGTGGCTGAAATGCAGAGAGGTGACAGGAGGTTAGAAGTGTAGGAAAAATTATTTGAAGAAAATGGAGAATTGTAGTAATTTGCGACACAGATAAACAAAAATAAATAAGAAAAAAAGCCGGGCATGGTGGCAGCTGCCTCCACCGCGTTTCAAAGGGGACGCTCCAACCTTCCATCCATCCATCTGATTAGAGAATTGTTTGTTTGTTTATGGGGTTTAACGTCCCAAAGCGACTAAGGCTATGAGAGACGCCGTAGTGGAGGGCTCCGGAAATTTCGACCACCTGGGGTTCTTTAACGTGCGCTGACATCGCACAGTACACGGGCCTCTAGAATGTCTCCTGCAAAGAAATTCCAGCCGCCGCGGCCGGGATCGAACCCGCGTCTTTCAGGTCAGCAGCCGAGCACCATAGCCACTGAGCCACCGCGGCGGCCTATTAGAGAATTGAAAGCGCTGGTTTTTGCAACGTAGATTGCAACGATGAGCTTTAAGTGCCGCGGGACAACGCGCTCGTGCTACGCCAACTGCAGACACGGAAGAGACGGTTTTGGTTGATAGCATCCTCGATCACCCGCGCCGGTGCGCACCGGGGCGCCTTGGTGTGCACCATCCATCCTCGATGAACTGCACCGGTGCGCACCCGCGGTCCTCGATCACCGGAAGCGCACCCTACCGGGTCAGTTTTTCGTTGCCCCGACTCGCACCCGGAAAATCGGCGGTTCGCAAGGGTGCAATCGCGGCAAGCATTGCGGGAAGCGTACTGCGGAAGAGCCGCCTTTAGGCGTACACGGTGGCCCATACTATCCTGCTCGTGTCTGCGCACGGACTCACGCAAAGGAGCAGAGAATACGGATGGTTGCCGCTATTGATAAACTGCTGTCAAGTTCGTCTGATAGCGAAGATGACATGATAATCCACTTGATAGCCTAAACACGGTGATGAACGACAACAAATTAGTTTATCGGGTCGTCAGGCGCCTCGCCGATACTGGAGTGAGCGTCTGTTTACATTGCACTGCTTGGCATAAATAGCTGCAGTGTGCATGGCCTTTGACACGTGAAATATGTGATTTATTTGCAGTTCCGAAAGCATTTTCGGGTGAGCAGGAACGTGTGACCGGTGTTGTGGTTCACAATCAAATGCACGCGCCAGAAGAAAGGCACCCTAAAGGCGGCGCTGCATGCACGAGCCCCTCCAGGGTGCAGCTTGTCCTCGATGTTGACCCTCGCCGGTGCACCACCGCCGCGTTGCGCAGGGAACCGCGCTGGTTTCGGGGCGCACCTGGAGCGAGGTGATCGAGGACGCTATGATAAAACCACGGGATTTGTGCTACGTAGAAGACGACGAAGAGCAGGCAGTGCCACGACACCATCGAAAAACGAAGCGCATGTCCCAGGAATTCAAGACCAAAAAAAGCACGAGGTCACATCCTTTCATTAGACATATCTAAGCAAACTTTGGTGGCCATCCTGCGTTTTTTTAGGATGCACTTCGTTCAAGATTTTTGCAGGTCAACCTAAGGTTAAAGTGTGACACTTTATATCACGGTCAGGTATGTAATACAGTTCAGAAATCAGCGCCTCTGCGCAGATACACAGTCCAAAGTTATGCAAGAAGCACCGCAGACGCGCCGCAGCTGTCGAGTGGCGCCGAGTCACCGATCACTTCCCCGCGAATGTGCCTGAACTACATGCGGCTCTCCGGTTTCATGGAAGCGCTGCTGTCGTTGACTGCTATCCGAGCTTACATCCCGGAATCGAGGGGAACTAAACACGCGACCAACTTTCGTCGCGGCGCCTGTTTTCTCGGCCGTCTCGAGACCAAGGTTACTGGTCAACGATGTTGGTGGCCATCGTCCCAGGTGATGTCGGCGGCGTACTAGCGCACCTGTCCGACGAGGAGGTCGACAATTATGAGACCGCGAAAAGAGCACTTTACAGGTACTTTGGCATTCGTGGAAAGGAGGACTCTGAAGTCCGAAGTGGTGGAAGCGGGCCGCGCTCCCATCTGTGTGGCAACGGCCAGCCTAGGAACCCCGCTTGGTCAGGTGGGAACACAGCCGTTGCTGAGAGGAGTAACGACAGGGCAGGTCCAAGCCCACAAAGGAACGCCAGTTCGGCAGCTGCAGGGGCAGTATTTGTCGACTTAGAGGCGGTGAAAAAAAGTTGTAACAACTCGCCCAGGACAAAGCCAAAGCAGCCGTCTCCAGCTCTGAGGCCGAGGCTGGTTCGACGAGTGGGGCCGATGCTTTCCCTCGGGAAGACAGTAGTGTGCTCGCAGGCCAGTGCAGTGAGGGAATCAAAGGAAACTTTCCTTCGATGCGGCTGGCGAACAATAGTAGCCAAGTACTGGAGACGCTTGACTGTAATCAGAGTGATAGTGAGACACCTGAGCGCGCTGCTGAAACCCCAGGCCAGAACACAGCGTTAACCAAACAGTGTGGTTCAGGTAGAGTTGCGGGCCAGGTAGCTAGGATCATGGGGTTGGATAGCAAGCCTCAGCAAGGGCGTCCGCAGAATTTTTTGCAGGGGGGGGCCCCGTTGGTGCCCCGGAGGGGGGGGGGGGGGGGGGGGGTATGTTCGTAGCAGAAAGGCGCTATTTGCGGAGTAAATTTATTTATTTATATATAAATAAAAATTAAACAAAATGCACACATCAAAGAAAAATTACAAACAGCAAATTAAAGCGCGGCTAGGAGAGGTACATTGGAGTTTATCAACGAAGAAACAACTAAAATTAATAAAAATGCAAAAAGATGCTATATCACTTCGTGGAGAAGAGTGCTCAGTCTTGCTGCATACGGGTTCTCGACTCACCCGGATTGATGACCAGCACACAGCACAATATGTTCACAAACACGCAACTACAGTCACTCAGTCAGTCTTCCTTGAACAGCAACTGTAGGCGCCTCGGATTTTTCTGGGCGAATTGCGTAATTACACGTGTGATAAATTCACTTCTGTGCTTCATTACACGCTCTCGGTGCACACTCATCATACACATTGATTGGAAAAAATGTTGAACGCGTACGTTGAAAACAAAAGATGACTATATATACAACGAAAACTTATTTACAAGATAAATGCACGCTCGCAGCTTCATACACCTCGCTCCATCTTGCTTGCGCATCCGCACAGTCGAGCAACCGCACACACACTGCTCTCCGCTCGTCGTTTTCTCGTCCGCTGTCTTGGTTGTTCTCAGCTTCGCTGACAACCGGCCACTAAAAACACCCAAGCACAAACACAGAGGCGCGCACACGTGCAAGGGCTTACTTGCCGCAGTATCCCCGAATGCGCACTTTGGGGGTGAAAGGAACGCCGCGCAACTTCCGAGGGGAAGGGACACTCGCCACTCCAGTCGGAAAATTTGTTTTTGTGTTTTTATGGGGTTCAGAGCCCCAAAACGACTCAGGCTATGAGGGATGGAGTAGTACAGAGTTCCGGGTAATGTCGACCACCTGGGTCTCTTTACCATGCACTGACACGCACAGTACATGGGCGCTGTTGTGGTTTGAGGCCCAGCCAGAGGTGACAGGCGAGCCAGGCAGGCGCCATCGGGCTGCGTTGACCAAAGGCGCTGGTTTTCGCAGAAGACGCAAAGAACGCTGGTGTGGGGGCGCCTCGGGAGACTGCGTCGCCGTGAACAAAAGCAGCGAATCCCCTTTGCCGGAGATTCTGAAAGCGGCGCTTCTACCGAACTGCGCTACCCGTGGATCGGAGGAGACAGCGAGCGGCGGCGGCGCCAACTCATCGCCCGCTTGCCCCTGAGCAGCCCGACAAAGCGGGGGTGGACACGGCTGATTTTACCTTCCCTCCTTAAGAATTCATCGGTGACCGGCGTAACGATAGGCGAAAACAAGATGCCCCGTGCACTGTCTGCCTCCGTGTCGCTATCTCTCTAGAGATCAAAGAAACAGACACCCATCTCAAGGCGGCTCGAAACACATGCTCGCCGGTGCCGCTGTATGTCTGGAACAGGTCGCCCTTCAGTAGAGCTAACGATGGCGTGGTTTGAAAACGGCGGAACGACGCACGCCCGGACGCGGCATTTCGCAGATGTGACCATGCGGGGCTGCTTTTACCCTTTTGACTGAGCGCACCACCGCCCCTGGCGTGCGGCCATCACTCACGGTTCGAGTGAGTGATTTTCCAGGGGGGTGCAGCCGCCCCCCCTTGCCCCCCCCCCCCCTCCGGACGCCCATGAGCCTCAGGAGAGCTAGTTGCTAATTTCAGCGGAAAGTAAAATGCAATCGAGACAATTTGGGGCTACGACGTGGAATGACTCATCGAAAGTGCGAGCCGATAGTTCAAGTGGGAAGTGCGGCTCGGTGTTGAGTCAAAGAGCGGATGTGAATGGTGTGGGCACCGCGAGAAAGGGGGGTGCGCAAGACAGAACAACTAGGAGAGTTTCTGGAAATCGGCCACGCGCAAGGAGAGTCAAGCGAAGTGGTAGTCCGCAGAGAAAGGACAACAGATGGGCCCAAAACATTGTAAGAGTGAGGGAAAAATCGGCGCTAGGCATATATAGGACACGAAAACAGGACATCAAAAAAGAGCGATTATTCGATAATTCGCGGGGCAGTTCACTGCTTTTTGAGGCTAGGACAGGGACTCTGAGAACAAAAACGTATAGGTCCAAATTTGAAGAAGTGGATATTTTGTGCTCTGCTTGTAAAACGGAAACGGAGACCATAGAGCACTTGGTTCTGAGGTGCGCAGAACTCCGCGCAGCCCTCCCAGAGGGGGCAGCAACGGCCATAGAGATAGCGCTGGGATTTACTGGGGAGGACGGGCGAGTGGATGGGAAAAGCGTGACATTGACGAAGGGGAGGTTGGAGGATTGGTGGCGGAAATCAAGGGAGGCGTGAATTTCGAGGGTAAAAGGATAGACAGATTAGATATTGTAAGAGCGAAAGGGAAAAGAAAATTAAATTAACAATGGGGGAAGTATAGGCTAGGTGGCGAAAGCTACCGCCCGGTACAAAGGGTAAAGCCATTATCATCCATCCATCCATCCATCCATCCATCCATCCATCCATCCATCCATCCATCCATCCATCCATCCATCCATCCATCCATCCATCCATCCATCCATCCATCCATCCATCCATCCATCCATCCATCCATCCGAGGCTGACACCGCCACCGCAGCACTCCAGATGCAATTGGCACCGCAGGGAAGCCAGATTGACTAGACGGGTTCGCACAAAGCGAAAGCCACCTGCCGCATCGTGGGGACGTTGTGGAAGTGCTCGCAGGATGAGTAAAAGTCGCAGTGGG